>NC_134416.1:34812013-35135013 GCF_030867145.1 Opisthocomus hoazin | reverse complement strand
ATGCTGGAGTGTTAACAGTTTTGCTCTTTTCTTTGGTAGTGGCAGGGTCTTGTCTGCTGGTTTGTTTTTTTTAGAAGATGAAGAATCTATTTGTTGCACGTACGTGGAACTTTTTCTTTGGTCAAAGTGACAAATAGATGGTGTGATCTGTACTTTGGCCCTAATCATGTATTTAGATCCCAGTCATTCCCTGTTATGTGACCTAGCCCTGGACTGTGCCATACACTTACGACACAGATGTTATTTGATGTATTTGTATGTGGAGAGTGCTTAAATATTAAAGCTTTGACTGTAACTTTTACGTGCTTTTTAAAACATTTTGAATCATTATATGCACTTTGTTTTCAAAATACTTTTTTTAGTGATTTGGCAATGATTTTTTCAGAAAAGATTATCTGCAGAAAGATCAAATGCAACTCTTCAGAAGAGTATGTTCAGCAGATGTAACTGTCTATTTTTTTGAAGAAAGAACAGACACCAACCGGCTGAAATATTAAAAGAAAGAATTTAAAACTGGTTTTATGAATATCATCTTAACAGCCCATTTTAATCAAGAACTCATGAAAGGAGTCTTGCAGGACTGGTATAAAAGTTTATCCCATCTGAGCCTTACCTCGTCTAGATGACTGATGCCAGTTTGCCCATTCTGCAAAATGCAGTTGGTGCCGAGCTGAAAACAGAGAGCTCTCCCTCTGGAGCTGAATTAAGCTGCGGCTTGACTGTGGCTGTGGGTAAAACCTTTGGGGAGAGAATAAAACTGAAATGTTCCTGTAGAATTTCTCAGACATAAGGTGTCCCACTTCTCTTTAATACCTTCACAATTTATAGGGCTGTGTGTTTTACTTAGAGATATATTAGCTTTCTCGTGTAAGTAATTTGACCAAGTAAAACTACAAATAAGGGGCTTCTGGAAAGACGCAGTCTAATGCAGGACATGAGTGCAAATGTGTGCAGTTTTCTCTTTCGCCCAGCTTTCAAAACTACTGTAAAAGAAGGTGCTGCAAATTACATAGCCAGCAACTGAAAGGTGCCAGTAATTTTATCCGTTCATGGATGAACGTATTCCATCATTCTGTTCAGTCCATTTTCAGGGGATAGTTTCTCTTAACAAGTTTAAATTTAAAGATCCATATGTCTTCTGACGTGGTCAAATTTATTCTTAGAAAAGCAGCTATTTTGGCATTACATGTTAACCTCCGCCAGAATACCAGTTTTCCTGGGCAGCTACATGGTCGCAAAGCACATGATTTCTTGTAAAGACTCAGTTCTGGAAAGACTAAGTACTTCTGGGAATGCTGCTGTCTTTCTGCAGCTGTCGGTTGTCAGCTCGAAAAGATCTGCTGCTCATGACTTTAGATTTGACTTTAGGCTGCGTGCAATCTTACAGTACCACTGGTGAATGATTGTATTATTGGATAAAATTGGTTGAAAAGTTATACATTTTACTCCAAAAGAAAATAAAAAATGTGAGTGCTGCAGTCGTCACAAACTGGTGGAACTCAGGAAAGCGTAGCCACCATTGTTGATGCTCTTATTTTTAGGAATAAATGTGTCTGGTACTTAAATTATTCTCATCTAACTATAGGGGACAGGGAGAAGAAGAGACATATTCCCTCCTACCGCAACCTCCAAAGAACCACAGAAGGATCCCTACTTAGCTGGGATTCCGAGTTGAGTTTATTGTCCACCCAAAACTGCTGTTGATACCCAGGTCTGGGAAGTTCTGATATTTCTGTCATTGTTGAGCAAGACCGAGGGACCTAATGTCATTGTTGCACCAGAACACCCCCTTTGTTGAATTACAATTGCTACTTTTTCTGCACAAATCGTTTGTCCTGTCACTGGGGTGTGTGCTGAAAAAATCATGAACTAATAGACTGTTTTTTAATGCAGAATCTTATGTTCACTGAAATGTAAATTACATATTTTTTTTTCGATGGCAATTCAAGGTAATTTTCCCAATGGAGGTTAGGAAAGAAAAAATACTTCTGGATAACTGTTGAGATATGAATTGTGGAAGCACGGGAAGCTCTCAGGAAATTTTTGTTATCAAGCTGTGGAAAAGCTTATTCCTTCAATAGAAAGTGATAATTATTTTATCTTCCTGTCATGCAGTATGGAAGATGCCAATAAAGATTTTATCAGGACCAACATGCCGAATAAAGGGATATTGATAAACTGCCGCTGGGAAAGGGGAGTTTCCTAAGAGCAGTGCTACCAAAGTGAGGAGATGGTGTGGTGTAAGGCAGTAGTAGCTCCTGACTCCTGGCTGCCAGGGGCACTACCCACCAGCCGTGAATCCATCCAGAGCCCACTCACCAAGTGAGTCAGGCTTTGCCCGTGGTGCTCAGTGGTGTGAGGAGACTTGTAACCCCCCTGGGCTTCCAGCCTGCGGGTCAGCACGCTCACCCCGAGGGGCCAGAAGCAGCCCCTTGCCACCACCTTCTGCGCTCTCACTGCCCCTCCTCTTAAAGCTCTTCTTGCTGTTGAATTATTCTGAGGCTTGATGGCAGGTGGGAAGAGGGGTGCTGGTGCAGTTCACCAAGGAGAAGGCTCAGTTCCAGAAATGCACCCTTGAGCATCTATCTTTAAACGAAGCGGAGCAGCCCCGACGGTTTCTCCAGGAGCTGGGGTCCCCACTCGCCCGGTGGTGCGGCAGGCAGGGCTGAGGAGCCTGATTCCCGTTACTACTGCCTTACACCACGCCAGCGCCGGGTGTTGAGCACGGGATGTAGCCCCGCTCCTCCTGGCCATGCGTCTCCGTCCCTGGGCGACCAGGCTGTGCCCGCACGGGGTCCGCTGCTTGCGTCAACTCCGTGGCCACGGCAGGCTTTCATGGGGTTGTCCTCGTCACCGAGGCTTTTGTGAGGTTGTCCTCTTCTCCGAGTGGAGGTTTTCTAGCCGGTTGTTCTCTGTTTTGGTGCCTCGGACGAGGCTCTCGAATGTGGGAGAAATTATTATTTCAGCTGGGACAAATGATGAAAATCCTGCTTCTGCTTTAGTGAGCCACAGAAGAAAAAAAGAGTTGGGGGGGTGGGTTTCTGTCCATGCATTTTCTCTTGCTTTTCCTACTTTAAAAGTGCAGTTTCGAGGAGGGGGGGAGGTTTGGTGGCAGCGATGGTCGTTGCAAATGCTCACCCGTATTGAAATGGTGAAAATGCCATTGCAGTTCAGGGTCGTGGAGGTTCATTTGGTTTTGGTGTTGTGCTTTTAGGAGTGTTTTTCCAAAATTTTAAGCAAATATGTTTTATGATGTGTGTGAACTTGCATGTCTTTTAGTGGTGACTCTTTTTTACAATGTTACGTATATAAGTACAAAAAGTAGTTCACTGGACTTTTCTTTTTAGTTTTCTCCTCTCCTTTCTTTCATTGCTCTTCATTTATCTTGAGAAAATGTGGTTGGTGAGTGATACCCCTGGCAAACTGTCCCTGAAATATTATTTAATTTCTTTCTTTTCCTTTTTCTGTATTTTTTCTTTTTTCTTTTTTCTTTTTTTTTTTTTTTTTTTTTTTTAAGAACTGGGAGTCTTCCTCCTGATTTTGAAGGAGGCAGAGGGCCACCCTGGAAAGAGACAACAACTTCAGTGGAGCCACTGCCAGGGGATAAAATTAAATATCTGAAATACTGTAGAATATGAGTCTTCTGGAGGAGTAAGCTTCAGGTCTTAAATCCTGGAAATATATTGCAAGGTGATAATGGTTATTTTCTCTTTGCTTTGGATGTATGTTAATAAATGTATGTGTCCCATTACAGCCCTTCTGATGAAGGCTTTAGGTGTGTTCCTAAATTTGTTGAAAGACTTTTTTTTCCGTCTGAATTTTGGTTTTTTTGGTAAATCCCTTCTCTGAATAAATGTTATTTTAAGAAAGGATATTCTGTGTCTTTTCCACACAACAAAAAGCTACCTAATTTCTCCAAGTGTGAAAACAAATGTGATGCCTTCTGTGAACTTCAGGGTTTTTTTCTTTTGCTAACCGTGCCTTCCCAGGCCTGACATCTTTTATTTTACTTGTTTTGGTCCAGCAACATGTTTGAATCCATGCAACTTAAAAATTCTTACGAAATGCACTCTTTACTACCAAGGAGCTGCATTTAGTGCTTGGTAGTAAACTGTCTTGAAGTGTGTTCTTAAGACTGATTTAAAAAAAAATCAATTGATACAAAGAAGCTGCTTAAAACTGATGTAAGTGTGGGCCTAATCCTGCAAGCATGTGCCTGCTTAGCCCTGGTTTCAGCATGCCTAACTTACATTGCTTATTTTTAAGCAAAAGATTAGTTTGCAGATTTGAAGCTCAGCTGGAAATAGAGCATCTCCACTTCGAAGCTTTGACTTCTTTCTGACATTTATTTTGCTGCTGTCTGGAGTTACCCTAAAATTGTTCCAAACACATCTCTGGCTTTGAAGATTCCATTTACAGACGTGCCTTTCTCCCTCGTTTGCAGTGAATGTGAGATCCATGCGTGCAGGAGGGGGCAGTTAAGAAGGAAGAAAAATTACAATTAAAATATGGTGTGCTAATGCAATTTATCCAAGAAACATCACTTAGCAAATCAAAAGAGTTGGTGCATGCTGAGACTTGAATTTCTTTTTTTTTTACATAGAAAGTAAACTTAAATATTACATCAAGACCTGTCAAATGTATTTCGTAAGAACAGAGTGCAGGTACTGTGGGTTTTGTTTTATCATGACCATTTTAGCGCTCTGACTTTGGAGCAGTGAACGTGTGTGTCGTTCTGAGGTGTTTGAGCCTTTTGGGATCTGTGATTTATGTTATCTCCTGCAGCAGAGGTAACAACACTGGCTCTTGAAAGTGGCGAGTGACCTGAAATGAAAATGTGTGGGGAGCTGTAAATTGTTCTAACCTACAGAAATGAATCACATAGTGATGTAAACTCTAGAACTGAAAGGAAGAAAGGAGTGAGTGGTCAATAATAGCTTTTTAAATAGTTTTAAATGATATTCAGATGTTGCTTTCAAAATACTCAACAGTCACGTTTTTCAAAATGAAGGTGAAGGACTAAAGCCAAAAGTGGTTGTCCAGACTCTTTGCCTCATGCCACAATTACTACTGTCTAATTAATCAGTCTTTAATAAGCTGTTGTGATTTCAGAAACATGTTCTAAAATGCTCCACTTATCATTGAAGATTTGAGTCTCTTTCAAGGTAGATTCCTATAGAGAAGGCATTTAATTCTGAAGGAGCAACAGCAGATGCAGCTAATGAAGGTCGGTAAATCGATAGTAAACATTTCACAAGTCAGCAGTTTTTAGCCCTTTCCTCTCTAGAAGTGTTGAAGAAATATATGGTACCTCTCTTATTTCTTATCCCTGGCTTATTTGTTTGATTTCTGGGCCATACAGTTTTGGAAGGGAAAATAACTTGCTAGTAATTCACAGGCCATTTCACAGGCAGAGTTCCATTTTGCCGCCTGTTTTATTTGATGTGTTTTTATACGGGTACTGAGAAGCTGTGGCATTTTCAGTGTGTGTCACACCCAGTGTTGTCTGTTATCTTGTGTGACCCAGCTGATACAATTTAGGGCCTTTTTTTCTGTGTATGGTTAAGATTAGGGCACGGCTGTGAGCAAGGCAGCTAAAGATGTTTCTAGGTAAGACTTTCTGACTGGGACATTTAAGGAGATGAACGGGGGTTGGAGTAGGGGTTCGTGGACCTCTTTAGGAGTGCTAGTTCAGTGCTGGCAACGTGGGCGCCTAAATTAGGAGTGGGTTTATAGGGTGGCAGAAGTGCCACATCTTCTTCCATGGAGGCAGAGTCTTGCAGGCATCATGGCATCATATCCACTGTTTTCAGTTGCTTCTGTGAAACACCCCAGAAAGAAATCCCTGTGCCATAGTGTTCTCACATTTCTATTATGATCCCTTAAGGCACTTCTGGTACCACTGGTGCACCCATACTTGGGGTACTCCTGGACAGAATATCAGTCTCAAATCCTGTGGCATCCTTCTCGAACTTGTCCTGCCCAAACTCAATATTCCTTGTCCCCTGCTCTGCTTATAAGGGTCTTGTTTGAATGTAAACATTACCCAGTGGTGCTCAAACACAGCTTGTGAACCTGGGCAAAAAGTCCTCCCCAGTGTTTACTGGTGTATATACTAGCAGGTCAAAACCTCAAGCATTTGCTTCCGTGGTTTTGGAGTGAGCTGCAGACCCTGGGGCACAAGCTAAAACTGCTGTCCTCTCCATTTCCCTGGCATGTAAATCTCTCCTCCTCACTGGGAACAGCCTCCAGGCTATGACCAGAGCTCACCACTACTCTTAGTTTGGCAAGCAGAAGACATGGGAACTTCCTGGGTTTGTGTGGTTTTAGGAAAAGACGTTATAGCAAAGTGAGTCTCCAGGAGACGAGATGCAAAGAAAGTACCAAATGTTCTAATTCTGGTAAAAGAAAAAAAAATATTTATTGTTGTGTAAGCCAAGACACCTTGGCTCTTAGCACTTGGAGATGGTAAACAAAGAATGTACCCTAAAAAGCAGGACTCGAGGCCTCAGTGTGCTATGGAGAATTCTGTTAGCCCCACAGCAGCCCGTGGCCACGACCCCCTTGGCAGCAGCCGCCTCTCCTGCTGCCTCACCATGGCTGAGTGAAATAGCAAAACCAAGCCCGTGCTGTGTGGGCAGGTTGCAAAATTCTTAAAAAGCCAAGTCTGTCTCACAAGCAGTGTTTTAGTGGCTACAACAGTGCATATGTGACTGCAAAGCTAACATTATAGACAGTTTGGACTGAAATATCAGGAGTATTTTCCCTTGAAAATGGATTACATAAAGAACAATAAGAAGATACAATGGTGCGTGGGCACCACTGTCGTCACCGCCAGTTAGACCTCATCACTCAAGGACTGGTCTCTCTTGGGCTAGGTTCTCAGTGCACTTTGGCATGTGGATGTCGGTGTGCGTGTAGGTTACCAACAGTTGTCTGGTGTATGGGAAGTGCTAGCAATTACCAGCTTTTCCACTTTTGCTCCTTGAAAGATTATCAGCCTCTTCCTATTCTGTCCTTCCCGATCACGCTGGTTGGAGTCCGTGTGCAGCACAAGGCTGTGTTCCCCATGTAAGAAGTGTCCTCTGTTCATCTAAAAGCCACCTGAGGAAGGATCCTGGAATAACATTTAACGAGGTGCTGGAATCAGGCTTAAGCTGATGGAAACCTGCCTCTCACTGACTGTCAAAAGGTATTTTCTTAGCCATTGCCCTGAAAAGAAGCCCTCTGTTGTCAGTAACTTTTGGTAGGCAAATTACCTAGGAGCCCTCCAAGGAAACTTAGATCCTGCAGTGACCTTTCAAGCTTATCGGAATCCAAGATGGAGATCTACCCAGGCAGTCAAGAAGTTGCTGTGGTCAGAACAAGACTGGGAAGTCCCATCAGGGAGGGGGGGAAAGGAGGACATCCTTCTGGTCCCTGCCCCTGAGGTGTTTCCAACATGAGCTTCAGAAAGTGTTCAAGGCATTTTACCTGAGGCACGTCTTTCGAGAATCAAATGGGATGCCTGCTTCCATCCCTTGGCTCTCTGAATTCAGTAGGATACTTATGTCCCAGGTCCTTCTGGTGCCAATTGAATCTAATCTTCCCCCTTTTCTAGAAGCACTTAAAGTTTCCAGGTCCATAAAAATAAAAAGTGCTCAGGACTGGCAAGGTTGGAGTCGCTGCTGCTAGGCTTGGATGAGTGTCTTAGGACGAACCAGGGGGAGCATGCAAAGGCAGGACAGAGCCAGACCAGCTGGTAAACAAACTCATTAATTACTCAGGGATTCCTTCCCTCCCTTTTCAGCCCTGTGCCCAGGGTGTGCCAGCCTGAGAGTGCTGAGGAGGAACCGGCTCCATATGAGTGATAAGGTGGCTGGTGTTCACAGGCAGCTGGGGTGTGACAACCTTCCCTTCCCAAGCTGTCTGCACGATCTGTGGGCACAGGGGAGTAGAAGACTACAGCGTTTTGCTTTTCCCTCCAGAAGCACTTTGTGAGAATACTTTGTGGTTATCTTGCCCCATCACAGACAGGAATTGAAGATCATAAATATGGCAGACTGATGTTTCTTTTAAAACAGTGTTTAAAAAAAAAACAACCACCCAAATAGCAAGAAGGTGAAATTGGCATGACTTTCCCTGTGCAACACTAATTATGAAAATGTTGGAGAGCCTCTTTGAATAAACTCGAAGTCTAACCTGTTTCTTTTTCCCTAGTCAGCTCTCCTGGCTATTCCTAGCAATCCTGCCAGAATGAAATCAGCCTGATGATAAACTCCTTCTGCAGGGGTAGCCTGGTGAGAGCCTGGCTGTCGTGGCAGGAGATGGGCTGATGGCTGAGTGGGACAGAAGTGGGGTCATTTCATGACCTGCCTGTGCTGACAGCTCCAGGGGTAACGCCTGGGATGAAGCTCTGCTCATGTCCTGGGCTACGTGTGTCTGTCAGGGACTGAGCCACTGCTCAGCGCCTTGACCTCTTACAGTGCGTTGGCATCACTGCGCTCAAACAAGGCGAGTATTTGTTTAAGAATAAAATGACAAAACCATGCATATGTGTGCAGCGCTGGCTGGCACCACGGGTGTCAGCCACAGTCAGCTCCCACGTAGGTTTTTGCTTGTTAAATTACATCACCACGTTTGCCTGGTTCTGTATAAACAGGGGCACCAGAAAAATGAGAGAAGGAGGAGGGGAAAGACTGGATAGGCTGTAAATCATTCTCATCTTTCACCTAGGCAGCTCTCTGCGTGTTGCTCTGGAGGTGAGACAGGTTTTGGTTGTGCTACATGTGAAATGACTGTCACATGCTCCGTGTCAATCCAGCAGAGTCAGCAGCTGATAAAAACGGTAAGGGGCAGGCTGGAAAGGGGTTGCTAGCATGTACGGCATGAGAAGATGCAGCCTGTGCTGCACTATTTTATGGACCACGTGGAGATTTCTGGCACAAGGCTATAAGCTAGACAGTCTGGAAAAGCTAAAGGTGCAATCAAGAATGCAGGATACTTTAGCCCCAAGAGACTGAAATTGCTGTTATGATGCCTTGCTTACTGGGGGAGATCTGGCTGCTGGTGCACCCCGCAGTGTTCATGCTTTTTAAAATGGAATTGCCCAATTTGGAAGTACTCCTGGAACTGTGGACTGGGATTCACATATAGCTTTTATTTTTCAGTATCTGTGTAATAAGTGCTGAAGAGTTAGGAGATTAAACAAATTCACACAGTGCAGGTATGGGAAAAGCAAATAAAGCATGCTTCACTAAGACATCTCTGTTTCTGTGATTATCAGGATACCTCGTAAATCATTCTTTACTAAAAATATCTTCAGCAAAAAAAAAGGGTGAAGGACTTTGTTTCCCTTCCAAGGCTATTTGGAGGGTAGGAAGTGGGCTAGAGTAGAGTTTTTAAGCTGAAAAAAGCCCTTGAGGTGACTGTAATGCTTAGTTTCAATTATACATAAAATTGATGATCCAGCAGCTTCTTGGTTGCTGCTTTATTCTTGTGTCCCTTTACTTTCGAACTGAAGAAAGTCATGTCTGTTCCCAGCCTGACTATATTGTTAATAGATTATTTTAGGATAAGTTAAGTAAAATCAGGCTGGTTGACTTCTGAAAGGAGGACAAGTGCTGAAGAGAAATACCTGTTGTGTGTGGCTTGTTCACTCCAGCTGCCCACAAGCAGGAGAAAATTTGGCATGGCTTGCGCAAAGCATTTTTAATGTTCAATTAAAACTTGATGCGCTCTGTCAGCTGTAGCAAGTGTTTGTGCTGGCCTTTGCAGATACCTGTCAGTGTTTGCTGACTCTGCCTTGGTGTGCAGATGTTAAAGGGTGCCCTTCCCTTGCTGTCTGAGGGTGCTGGCAGTAGGGTGGGAAAGAAGGACCTCTGCTCTGGAGCAGCATGGAAGGCACATGACAAAGGCTCGTGGAAAGCACTTCATTACTCCACATCGGTAGGTGTGTTGGTTTTGGCTGGGGTAGAGCTCATTTTCTTCATAGTAGCTACTATAAGGCTATGTTTTGGATCTGTGCTGAAAACACCGTTGACAGCACAGGGCTGGTTCAGTTACTGCTGAGCAGTGCTTGCACAGAGTCCAGGCCTTTTCTGCTTTTCACCCCACCTCACCAGCGAGTAGGCTGGGGGTGCACAAGAAGTTGGGAGGGGGCACAGCTGGGACAGCTGACCCCAGCTGACCCAAGGGACATTCGATACGATATGACATCATGCTCAACAATAAACCAGGGGGAAGGCTGCCTGGGGGACCAGCTGCTCGGGGACTGGCTGGGCATCGTCGTTTGGTGGTGAGCAATTGTTTTTATTTGCATCAGTTGTCTTTCTTGGGTTTTATTTCTCTCTCTTTGGTATTTTCCTTTTCATGACAATTTGTTATTATTACTTCAATTATTAAACGGTTCTTATCTCAACCCACGAGTTTTCTCACTTTTACCCTTCCAATTCACTTCCTCCCCATCCTTTCTTGAGGGGGACTGAGGGAGCGGCTGCGTGGTGCTTAGTTGCCAGCTGGGGTTAAACCACGACAGTAGAGCCAAAGTAAAGGTGCTGCATATCATGGAAACACTAGGATGCTGCTTCTCATGTAGTTTATTATTTGTTTTGTAATTTATCAAAAAGCAATCTGATTTCCCATTTTCCTTTTCAATAACCAGTGAAGATTTTGTTTGCTTTCCCTTTTCTGCGTCATCTGTGAGACAATCATTTTGCCCTTTTAGGGGCATGAATACAGACTGATTTCAGAGATACATACTTCTGAATAAGATACGCAAAAAAAGTAGCATCAGTAGACGTGCCGAGGCGGAAAGATAGTCCATTTGATTTGTAGAGTGATAAACTGATAAACTGGGAAGTGTAATGCTAGCTGAATCCAATGGCATGCACCACAGTGATTATTATGCAGTTAACTGCTTCAGCTCAGGGCTGCTGTCACTCAGTACTGTCATTAACAATTAGGTAGCTACGCACTCAGAACTACCACTAAGTGTCCTCCTGATCATTCCTTTGACATGGAAAAAGAAGCATGCAGATATAATTAATTTTATAATTATTCATTTGCCTCTTGCCCTGAAGAAAATGACCCATTAGACAGAAGTAATGCTCTACAGTTTCTCAAAGCAGAAGATAATTATGGGATACAAAGACCTGTTAAAACCAGAAGAATTATTTATGATATGCATATATTATCTCTGGTGGAGCTTCAAGTCAAACAGGTCAGGAAGCCAAAAATTTCTGAACTCTGCCACTTAGGTATTTAGTAATACTGATGGTCATAAAGCACCTGATACTTTTTAACTGAAGTACATAGTTGTACATCTCAAGATACCATGTTATTTCAGATGCTTTTGTGGAACAAAAACTGTCTGAGCTCGGAATAAAATGCATTTATTCAACAAATATGGTTTTTGCTTTTGACTATCCCCCTTCTGTGGTAGAGATTAATGCAGTTTTGATCTTACCTGAAATCACATTTGAGAATTCTGAGTAGATCTTCAACAAAGAAAGTTGCCTGAATTCAGCAACTTGCAAAAATGAGAATATATCTTCAGTCTCATCTCCAAAGCCATTAAACCCTTGAAGTTGTTCGGAGTCCTTATCTGACTCCGAATTTAGGTGAGTGAAGCCCAGCTCGGAGATTGGGAGAGACATCTTGTGCAATGCTTGTTTAGTGTTACAGATTTTGGCTAACACGTACCAGCTGAAACTTGGCAGTCTGGGTAGGCTGCGAAGTTAAATTCTGCATGGACATGTTTACCTTTCTGTTAGCTACAAAACATATTTGGAGGATTACATCAAATACTGTGCTCTGATAACAGGAGCTGTAGTCTCACCACTTTGGAAATTTAAGTGGCTGATATTTTACATATTGAATTTGTATGCTGCAGTGGGTATGAAACTTTCCCCTTAGCTCGTCATTGGCTTAGGCCATATCCTTAATGGATGCCAGTTTAATAAGGTTGGGTATGCTGTGTACTTCTGGAAGCTTTAGTAAGTATTCCTATAGCCGCTGGTCTTTTTGAGATCATAACACTCTGACTTCCTGTTACATGTAGCTATCTGAAATTTTATGTGCTTCATAAATGGGTTAGATGACTCTTCATAGTAGTTTAACTTCTACTAATTCCTTCCAAATACACCAAATTTCCTAATGTGCCATGTTTTACAGGTGTCTCCTTCTGGATTTAGATTTTGCATTCTTGGAAAGAATGCAATTAGAAAAAAAACCAACAAAATAACCTGTGCAGAAGTGGATCAGTTTCTGGAATACCTGTTCCTTTCCTAATTAATCTTAAAGTTCTGGTCTATAAAGCTATTGCTACTGCTCTGAGAAATGATGCCCTGATTTTTTTTTTAATGTTTTGATACATGGAAACGTGAAGTGCTGACAGTGAAGGATGTAAAATCTTCTTTTATAAACTTCAGTGATTCAAACATTTATTAAATAATTGATTTCCTTGTAGCATGAGGTCATGCTGTCATGCAGTGGTTGTTGGATTCTGAGCTATTTGGAGATAATCTTTGTAGGGAGGCATGTCTGTAATTTATACTATGAAGAGCTATTGTCCTTCTCCAGTAATAGAATTCATAGCAGCAATGAAGAGGCAGGATGTTGTGTCAGCCATTTTCGGCACCCCCAAATAAAAATTGTTTGAAATTGTTTGAAAATCAGAGCTGCTTGCACTGTCTGCAAACTTGGAAGACAGGGAAAGTACTGAGAAAACAGTTGTGGTACTTATTTTTAGTAAGGAAGAGGGGGAAGGGAAGGAGGAGAAGAGGTGGATGGGTGGTTGTAGACCAGTCAACTCCAATATCCAGATAAATCGTGGAATAAAAATTCCAAATACGTGTAAGTACTTGAAAGATCAAAATGAGATGAATTATAATCAAGTTGTGTTGAGCCAGTATTATTTCTTGCTTTGACTGGATAACATGTCTTTCGGACAGAGAGGAAGAAGTAAATTTCATCTATCTTGGCATTATTAGGGCTTTTGATATGGTTATTTATTACATGCTCGTACAGTACATAAGCTAGAGAAAATAGCCAAGGCAATGTATAACAAGCTGGGTGCAAGACTTGGATTTCAGATTTCAAACAAGCTTGCCACTGAGAATATTGTGAAAGAAGTAGAATATGTGTTGGATGGGCTCTTGCAAGGGTCTGGTTTGCGTTCCACACTAACCCATGTTTTGCCTAGGAGATGGAGTGTGCCATTGAGTTCTCAGATGCCATGGAATTGTGAGGGGTATAATGCATGCTGGAGGACAGGATAAATATTGAAAATAACCTTGATGAGGTAGGGTAGTTCTGGGGACAGAAGAGAAATAAGCATTTCTGTAGGAAGATATGAAAGATCTGCAGCTGGTGGAGTAAGCCAATACAAAAGCAAAATGCAAACTTTTGAATGTGACTTAAAAGCAGACAATGAATAAACATTGCCTTTGCTTGTGCTATCTCTTTCTGTGCTTTTCCTCTTACGATGTGTGTGGGTTTGTGTGGACAGAGTGTCTTCTTCTGTGCTTTGTGACCTTTGCCTGTTGGATCTGCCTTTGTGCCTTGGACAGCCTTGTTCTGTCCTTCATGCTTCAAAAAGTTTTTTGTTCCTCATTAGTTTCCTGTTGTATACTTTCTTCCCGAGATCAGATTATTGAGGACCCATGACTTTGTCAAGCTGATCTCCTTTTAAGTTTCCTCATTCTTTTTTTTTAGACAGTGCAATTGCTTTAATTGTTCCCTGAAGAAGTGTACTACTTTTCTGCCAGTGAAATATAAGCAGTTCCTTGAGTCTGGTGTCTTCTGTCTTACTGTCCACTGTTCTTCTTCTTCCTTTTTTTTTCTTGGAAATGCGAAACTAGCATGTAATTATGCTACTTGACCTGACTATGTGTGCACAGCTGATTCTCCTGGAAGCGCTGCTGACCATCGGAGGTCTCCTTCTCTGGCTCCTTTCTTCGTATTTTCTGTCAAAGCTCGTCTCCACACCCCCCCCCCCCCCCCCCCATCATTAATAGAATTTGCTTTTCTTTCCTAAAACTGGGAGACAGATTTTTGGACAACTATGTGCGTTGCTTTTCTGACAGGGTGCTGGGTCTCCTCACCTTTACCTGAGCACTGCCAGCGCAACATCTTCCACTTCCAAGGGGGTGCTCCCCTGGCACGAGTGACAGCATCTCTTCCCCCACCCCTCTGTCCTCCTGAACAGGCTTGCTCTGCTACACATCCAGCCTGCCCCAATTACCCCATCCAGTCGCAGTTGTGCTAATTGGCATAGATAATCACGCTTAATATTTCACGTGTTCAGGGTCTTCTATTCAATTTCCTACACTTCTTTCCCTGGTACGGATGTCTGAAGTGTTTTGTAGACAGGCTGTTTGGTTTTGTTTGCTTGCCACCTTGTATGACTTATTTTAAGCAATAATCACGCCAGATCTTTTTCTCACTTCTAGGCAGATATACTTGGCAGGTCATCAGGAAAGACATTTCCCATGAAGAGAGGAGATATTAGTGGAAGGCGCTGTTGAAGTACAGATCTGGAAGAAGGGGATGGGAGCATATTCAAGAAAAATAACGGCTGATCAGAACTGTTGGAGACACTTGATATCAAGAGGGCAGAGATCCTCTAGTGCGCAAGGAAGCTAACAGGCTGATCTATTTTGCCTATCAAAGGCAGAGAACGGGGTTGTTCCTCACAGGTAAATCTAGAGACTGAGCACAATGGGAGGGAGCTAGATAAACTAATGGGTGATTGATGCCAGAACAAGTGAATGTAGATAGGTTACAAGTAACTTCAGTCTAGATGCTTGAAGATGACTGCTAACCAAGGGAGAAAACACATTTCTGGAGCAGCTTCCATTAGAAGAAGCATTTAGGCTATGTTGTGGCAGAGGTAAAAAGAGACCCCCAAAAAAGTACAGAAACAGTATAAAAATACTCTTGCTAGGAGGTTGTAGGAGACACGGTAAAATGGCTCAATAGCACCTTAAAGTCCTGAGCTTTAGAAAAGATTTAAGATACACTGAAGTTTGTCTCTCATGCTTGCTTTCATTTTCTTTTTTGATACAAACGTTTTTGTATCCCCTACATAATTAAACGCAGGGACTGGTATAGCAAAATCGCACAAAGGTACCCGCTGTGATTCTTTCAGGGTTAAAGAGAATGGATTTCTGGGGAGAGAAGAGAGCAATTCCTTGGGTTTAATGATTATTTAAAGGGTTAACTGGTAACCCCTGGTTATGTTTAGCTTATTCTTTGTCTCCAAAAATTGATCACTCATCTTAAAATCAATGGTTGCCTAGTGACAAGCAAGTAAGATATAATTTGATTACTTGTATACAAATAAAATATTGTCTTGGCCTGTAATGATGGTAACAAGCCTAGAGTTAAGATTTTGTCAGAGTTTTGGAGATTTTAGCAAGACACAGATATCGTTTTTGGTATTCATGTAAGCCTCTTGCAAATTTCAGTTAATCTGTGGAACAATTTGCATGATATACTTTGCATTTATGTTCAAGGTTAGAAGAAGGAGGCACACTTGGGGTTTTGTTTTGTTTGGTTTTTTATCCTGTAATATCATATTTTTTAAAATATTTTTGCCAGAAAAAAATAAATATTCTGTGCAAGTCTTTGCTAGGAGCTGTGGCTGGCTGAGCACCACCAACACTGACAGAATGAGTGTTTGCCACTGATTTCTTCTGGTTCATTTGAGTAGGAGGGTAAATTTCCTGGCGGATGTGAATTCGCTGCTTGTGAGTTGCCTCAAAATACTGAAACAAGACATTGCAAAGACCAGTCACAAGAACCATAATGAAAGTATGTTGTTCTTACATACTAAGCCTCATTGTTGCTTCCGCAGATTCATTTTATTGCAAAATAGATTCTTTACAAGCAGTATTTTTTTTCCTAAAAATTAAAGTGAAAATAAGATGGATGACAAACGTAAGATGTATTACCACTGTATCTTCCTCAGTTTCTGGGGAGCATAAATTTCCAAAAGATGTTTATTGTTTCTGTCACATTTCACTAGTACAGAAGTTTTAAATCAAAGCTATTGAATTCTCTCAAGGGAGGTTGTACTCAGCATTATTATTATTTACATTATTGCTGGCTTGGGTGTTCACAGGAACAGGCTATCCAAACAGTTGAACCTGGGATAATCAAGTAGCCTGCTATGGATTGGGTTGGGACTACACAGACATTTTCAAGCCTAGAGTACCTGTGGGAGGCATAAGTGGTGTCCACTGTTTCTCCAGGAGCATCCTTATTACTTATTTTGGCTGTACGTTGTTAGGAAGCTGCTGTAGTATTTGTTCTTTTTGCAGCCATGGAGGTGAAATTCAGCACTTGGCCATGCTGGAAAAGTTTCACTGCTTCAGTGGAGGCCAGTAGAGTCCGAGAAAACTGCAAGTAACTGTTTTCTAAGGGATGCTTTGGTGTAAAATCATCCACTTCTCTTATGACAGTCTCATGGGTGATTTTTTTGTTTTGTTTTTTTTACTTATTAGTTGCAATATCTATTACCACTATATAGACAAAAATAAAACATATCATATAAAAATTACTTGGTTGAGTTTATTAATGAAAAGCAGGAGTAGTGAATGTCATTTTAAGTACTACAGAACACTACTGTTACACAATCAGTTTCCTTTTTTTTTAAGGCTGTACAACTTCCTTTTTAAAATATACTTTTCATACAAAAAATTGACTTCTTGCATGTAGTCTATACTTTAAGTGCAGTGGTAAACATGACACATGGTGGAATTCTGACCTTAACAAAATATTGCTTATTTTTATATGTCATATCAATTAATACCTTATATAAATAACACAGAGAAAACTTAATGTAAAAATGAAACAACAAGGTAATTTCTCACCAGTCAGACACAATGTGGGAGCATCTTGTAGGGATTTAAGTCTAGATGATTCTTTTTGTTCCCCTGGTTCTTGTTTCACTTTGCTTTTTATTCTGTTTAATGAAGGAAAAATAGGACTTCAGATGATGAAGGACCATCAAATAAACATGAACACTTAGTAAGATGATGTCATCTTTGTATTTTCAGGGAGACCTGAATGGAAATATGAAGGAAGAATGGGGAAATGGGTATTACTTCTGTATGTGGCATCAGATGTTCTCTTACTGCATTGCGGTGTCACTTCTTGTATCACTGCTATGAAAGAGATACTGTAAAAATTTTGAAACAACTCAGAAAACAACCACAAGACTGAAGTATAAATGTTACTTTCAAACAGAGCTTGGTTGGTTCAGTTTATCCCAGAGGAGGTTGTTGTCTGGCGTGATGCTGAGTGCCGAGGGAGAGCTCTGGCAAGAGGAGCATCTTCCACATTCAGGTACGGTGCAAGCAGGAGCTGGAGGCCGGCCGGCGAGGTGGGTATCATCACACAGACAGAGCCGGGGAAGCGCTGGGGAGGGAAAGGAGCCTGGTCAAGCTTTGCTGAAGTCTGGTGGAGAAACGGAGTGCTGATGAATAGGCTGTTTTAGTGTAGGAAGATAGTGTAGATAAAGTAACTATATTTTTAGAAATTAGAGTGTGAGGTCTTTTTAATCTGTATAAGAAATGAGTTTATCTTATTAAGTAAACGTTAGGGCTGGGAATACGTGAACATGAAACCAGTGTGTCGTGTTCGTGGGGAAAGCGTTGCCTGTGGCCAGTTCCCCACGAGAGGGAGCCAGAACTGTCTTTAAAATGTCAGCAATAATGCCTGGCGAATGGTCCAGCCTGAACTCGACTCGAAGCGCTCACGCTATCTTCTGACAAAGCCAATGTTTCAGCTGAACTGCCGTATGTACGCAGCTGGCTGCTCCTCTACGGGCTTTGCCCACCCTCGTGTCCGAGCAGCCGATCCACTCAAACTCTAGTCGCCGCCACCTCCTCCTCTTCTTATTTTCTATATACATGATGTGTACTGTACCAAGGAATTATTAGCAGTGCAAATAAACTCTGCTATGGCAGTGCAAAGACGCAAGTGTCTCACTGTTATTAGCCCTGTTCGGATAATTAGTAAAAAATACAGTTCCTTATCCCCAAGTGTAGTTTATTGTGCTGCGTAACTGAGGCAACAAGTGCAGGAGGCAAACTGGGGGGGGTGAAACTGGGAATAAAATATGCAGTGCCTTGCTGTGCAGTGTAAAGTAAGAACAGTTTTTGGATCGTTGAGCTGGATGTGTGAAGCTATGCTTCCTACTGACTTAAACATAAGCAAAACAATGAAGCGACTAATTGGAACTTTCTAGGATCATGCGTGCTACGTGGAAAAAAATGAGATTTACAGAATCGGTTAGTGGATGACAACGGATTTCAAAATGACTCCGAGTTTTGAAATCAACTGCAATAAAAAATAACTGGTCTCAAGGAAGAGTCAGGGATCCTAAAAAATGCTAGCGATGAAAAAACTTCCTCTGGCAAGTAAGTGTTCCTTAAGAAGGTTGGCTGGAACTGCTGGTTGGACAGCTGAAGCTCAAGCCGAATCCTACGCTGGAAGTGTGGAGGTGACTGAGCAAGGGCTTTTGATGAGGGAGGCCTATGAAGGAGGCTTCCCAGGGAGAGTCCTGGGTCAGAGAAGTGTCCAACCTCAAAGGCAGAGGTCTGTGAGCATGAAGACCTATAGGTTCGTAAAGAAAAGCAGAAATTGTGGAAAACTGTGAAATGGGCAAAGTATAGAAATACTTTTATTTTCAAGTCAAAAACATTTAGCAACAACAGCCTCATTTTTGCGGTGAAAATTATTGGTTATTGCATCACTGGATGTTACAAGCAAAAAACCACTCCAGGCATGAGATGGAGGGATTTCGGGGTTTGGCATATATGTGTGTGTGAAACAGAAGGAGGGAGAAAGAGCAACACTTACAGTCCACTCAAGAGGCAAACTGCCTCGATTACTGCACGCAATAACTGGTTCGTGGCTACTCAGGCTAGTGTGCGAAGAAAGCTGCCTTGCCTCTAGGATCCGTGGTGGGTTTGCCGATGTGTGACTTGGTCATGTTGGCCTGAGCTTGGCGTCTGATGGACCCGATGGCCAGTGTCGAGGGGCAGTAAAGGCTGGTGAAAAGAATGAATCAATCAAAAAAATTGACTTATGGCTGGTGATATGTTCTGGACTGTAAAGTGTTATTTTTATTTATATGAGGATGTGTATGTATGTGTGTGGATATATAAACACGCCCTAGGTGGCATGTCTTCCTCTTACTTGTGCTAAGAGTAACGGGGGCTGTGGAAGGAGGGCAGTATCTCATTCATCTGATTCCTGAAAACTTTGCTTGACATATGTACAGCTGACCTACTCATAACCAGAGACTGAATTTGGTAGCTTTGGCTTTCCCAAGGCCAAAAAGGTTTTTTTGTTCAAAGGCTTCTTGTAATGTATGTTGCTGCTGGTTGCTCTGCCACTTTGCCCTTTGGTCTGCTGGAAGCAGCCAAATACTGAAACATGATACGCCTGAGGATTATGCAAACAAAGGGAATATTTGCATATAGAGAATAATATTGACATTTGCATTTGGCCTACAGTGCCACTTCAAATTACACTGAGCGAAGTTGTGATTCTGGCTCGTTTGTTAGCTTTGCATGCTGTATAAATTGTGACTGATTCTTAAAAATACAAAGTGCATCACTAGACAGCTCAGAGATAAAGTAAGGTGTGGCTAAAACTTATGATCAAGGCTGATACTAACAGCTAATGTGAACAACTGGCACATTGTATAGCACCAAAATGCATTTAAAATATCCAGTGCCCATCAAGTGCACTCAGATTTTTCGTCAGCCAGCTTGTTTTATTGTAAAAGTCGCTTAGAGAGTCAGTGCAGTACAGTTGTCCTCTTTTTGATGTTAGCAGTTGTATGACAGAATAGTTGTGTGGGAAGAAACATCTGTGAGGAAACATCTTAGCAAGGGCCTTAATTGTTAAGTAAAAATAACTTTCTGTCTGGCAAGGGAAGAAATACCTGCCAAATACCAATTTTTTTTTTTTTTAAGACTGCTTATATATAAATATTACAAAATCATGAAGCAAACATTTTCAATGAGAAATTTCTCTCATTTGTTCTTTAAAAAAAATTAAAATGCAATATATTCAGCATAAGTCTTTAAAAAAGAAGGGCAAAAAACCTCATAAGAACTCAAGAGTTAGGAAATGTACCAGTATACTTACTGACTTCTTTTTTGTTTTAAGTGAAAAAGGCAAAGCAGGGGCCGTGCTGACCTTTATGAAAGAACAGATCCGTGGGGAAAGAAGGCTTTTTAATGCCAGATAAGAAGCTATCCTACTCGACAGTTAAGGGTAGTGAAGGAGGATTCATCTGTTATCCCAGTGAGTGAAATGCAGCCTCAGGGCTGTTGTTTCTCTGAGGCTAAAGGCATACTTACACATTTACAGAAACTATGAAATACTCTACTGCAATTAGTTTAATCCAATAAGCTAGCTATCTGTTAGTGTTTCTAAGTAATCTTTTGGTTTAAAATATTTATTGTTTTTCTTTCAATATTTACCTTTCTCACTGTGCACATAACACCAAATCCCATATTCTCATTATTATACTGCATAAATCTCCATGTCTGCACTATATTGCAAGGCACTCTGTTAATCATTGTATTACATTTAAAAAAATCTCAAGCTTTTTGTCTGCTTATGCGAAAAGCTTTTCTGGTTCCCAACGCATATCCGGATATCAAACATAAATATAGATAATAAATATTTGCTAAACCAAAGAGTGAAAATTAAGAATTCTATAGATATAGGTGTAGTCACAGTACAGGCAACAGTACTATAGCAGCTCACTATGTAAATGCAGAAGATTGTAATAGGTGACTAACCTATGAAATTTAGGAACCCCAAACTCAGTGTGGTATATATATATATATATATATATATATATATATATATATAAAGAAAATACATATGATATAAAAAAGGCATCCTAACTTTATACAACGAGAGAGAAAACTTCCAGAGTCATATCTACCTGTTGGCAGCTTGTGTCTCTTCCTTGGTTTTCCTTACAATAGATTGCGTGACTACAGATTTTTCTCTTTTGTTTGTTAAAACTTCTCTTATAAAGCCAGCCAAAACACCGTGGTTGCAAAAAGTTATTATTTTTAAAAGTATTTATGAGGCAGTGGTTTCATTTATGTTATGCAGTGGTCTCATTCAAAGGAATTCAAATGAAACTCATGTAAAGCCGAAGGGGCAATAGTGCTACTTAAGAAGAAGCAAACTCCCAATAAAATAGCTGGATCGATATAAAAATGAAATTGCAATGCCAAAATACCCAGCACAGTGGACAGAAGACAAAGAAGGAAGGTAGCCTGGCTATCCCATGCTGACTTTGAAATGTGACTAAACAGCGCGTTCTTCTGTGAAGCTGAAGCATGGACTTAAAAATTCCAGTGAAGTAGTCTGTTAAAGGTGTTTTGGTACAGATCATTCTGATGTCTGTAGAGCATCCCATGTGTCACACATCCAGTGCCTGGGAGCTCACTCTAGTTCACATGCTGTGACTTCTCCGTTGGCGTCGGGCTGGGGGTGGGGTCGGTGGGATGAGCTGTCGCTTGCCCTGAAGCGAGGCCCTGCAGTACATGGTCCTCCTTATGGACCCCACGCTGCTCCTGGTCACCAGCAACCGGGGAGCTGGCTGCTGCAGGAGTCTGGGCACTGCCGGCCAGTGTCTCAGCCAGAGGAAACGAGTCAGAAATCAAAGATGAGCCAGAGGCTGAGAACGTGGCAGCTGAATATAGCTAAGTGTTGTGAAGTGTTGATGTCCTGGTGGTTAGATAGCGTCAACGTAACTTCCCCAGGAGATGGCAATCAACAAGCAAATCCTTCGGAGCCTTTGCCATGCACTATGCTCTTTGAGGTCTTCAGACAGAGCCAATGTAAAGGTTACATCACAGCTTTCAGAGGTTGGTCTGTAACAAAAGTGTAGTTCCCAGCCTGTTTATCGCCAGTAGCGTAGCAGAACTAAAATCCAGTTTGTAGAACAGGGCAGCTGTGTGGTTTTATAACACAAACGGGAAGCTTCAAGTTGCTAAGGGATATTGTCTTTCTTTCATGTGTGTGGGCTCCTCAGGACTGGTTATGAGTTGTACTTAAATTACATACAATGAAATATTGTGGAACCAAAGCCTATAGTCACTGCCACAATATATTTCATGCTAAGTATAAAATGTCTTAGGTTCCCTCAGTGGTGAGGCGTGTAGTGTTGGGCAAACATCGATTCACTGGTTACCTGTGTGATACAGTTCAGCATGATTTGCATGGCACACCAGCAATCACACCAGATCAAATGGTGCCTAAACCTCGGGCGGAATGGAAATATGGTTGCCTGTGCCAGTTCTGCCCAGGCTCACTAAGCAGGTTGATGGTGGTTCAGAAGGCTCGAGAGCATCATCTGGCTTGGTGTCTGCTGAATTTACAGAACCAGACTTAGTTAATTTAGAGAATCTTTAAATTATACTTGGTCATAATGGTCTCCAGTTAAGACCGTGGCAAGGACTGGCAGCTAATAAAAATCTGATGGAATGTTAGCTGTAGAAGTTTTAACCCAGATCAGGCCAAGACCATACATGAAAAAATGGATGTTATTCTCCTTATTCTTGAGTTAGTATGAATTGACCTCCATTATAGTATCTGCTGTAATAGATTGGCATCTAGTGGAAGGCCAGTGCAACTGCAATGTAAATTTTGGGCAAACTTTTCGTGATGTTGCTGCATAGAGCCTTACATTATAGCCCCCAGCATATCCCATTGCTAGAATACGCCGTGTTTCTGTACATAATCCTGTGGTGATACGGATTTGCAAAGAGCCTACTTAGCTGAAGCTCTGTATTTCCTAAAGAAAATAAATATATACTGTTGCGAATAGATTTCATGGTGGTGCCTGTTGATGGTGTAAATTTAGTGCCTTTTAGCAATTAGAATTTAGGAACTGACTGTTCAGAGCCCATATGGTTAGCTTACCACAAGCAAATTATTTGGCGGGGAAAACATCATTGCTGTATAAAGATAGATGAATTAAAAAATATTTATCTCAGTTTACCTTCCAGGGAAACAGATTTATTAACAAACAGTTACATTGCAGTGCAGTCATGTGTGGTTATATGATGTGAGAGAAGTTCAGGATTTGAAGTAAAATAATCTATCTTTATAAGACAATAATAACCAAATACCAAGCAATGCCTGTATGCGTTATTTATGAACATGTATATACATACCTACATAAAGTCGCATGCTAACTCACAGAACCACAGAAATTAAGGCTGAAAGGGAGTTTAAAAGAATATCTTGTCTGTACACTGAAACCGGTGAACTCTTTGAGAACTATCCTTGATCTACAGCAGAAAAGCCCCTCTCTTTTCTCTGTGAACAGGAACAGAAGCATCTGGGCTTCTTCCAGGATTTTTCACAGGAATAGTACAAACTAATAACGAGCATTGTGATAACAGATGGGACTTCAATACCTCCCAATGATGTTGATACAATTGAAAACTTTCCAAAGCTATTGGGGTTTGACTGCGTGGCATAAAAGTGCATGAAAACTGAATACAGGTAATAACACTAAATGCAAGTCATCTGAAAATTTGAAAAGAACAATTACAGTAAACTTAAAATTTAAGAACTCCATTGAATATGAAAAGGGTAAGGAAAACAAACTTTTATCCAAAAGGAGATAAGGGAATACAAGCTGATCTGGAATGTATAAACAATGACTCAGTAGATTGCTTTAATGTATTTGGGAATAAAAGCGGACTAATAGGCAAAAGTTTAAAAAGATAATGAAAACTGGAACAAACTGAAGCTGAATATTCTTTGTTAGTCTTGAATTCATTGATGTACATTTCAGTAAGAGTTACTGAAAAGCATAAATTTTCCTGTAAACATTCCCTAGAAAACTCTGAAGTAGATGCTTGGTGAGTAAGGGCTTAGGTAGGATGCCATTTGTTAATGATTAGTGAAAACAATCTTACACTAGAAGGCCGTCTTTAGCAATGCATGTCACAATAGAAGATAGCTGGTAAAAAGAAGATAGCTGGAAAACAGAGTTTTGTTGGTTTGTTTGGAAATAGATATCTCTTTGGTTTGGATGGTTACTGCAAATTAAGAAAAAACTTCTAATAAAGGGAAAATAAGTGATGGGCCAACTGAGCGCCCGATAGAATGTTCTCCTGTGAGTGCTTGATTATGGGGCTGATGTTTTCAGGCTGAAATTACTGTTGTAGGATATTGAAGGCTAAGTGAGTTCCTGCTTTTCATGCAAAATTCAGCTCAGTTTTAGTTCTAGAGCTATGACTAATGCCACCGTAATTTATATACATGCATTTGTATATACAGATTTTTTTAATGTAGCAGATACTTTGTTTCAAGCGAACATTTGCTGAACTGTAGTAATAGAAGATGTAGTAGCATGTGAGTATGACACATGCTGATTTATGTGGCAGCATTAAGTTAATTTTATACTACACTATTTTCTATCTGTTGAATCACAGAAAGTTATAATAGCACATGGGTTTTTCATGTGATATGGATATTTTCATGTTTGTGATTTTATATCTTAACTTCACATTTTAATTAAATGCTGTGCAAGAGATTTTTCCTATTCTCTTTAAGAGTAGTTGAAAGATGAATGTTGAAGCGTGAAAGACAGATTCGTGTTATTTCAGAGTACTCGTGACTCCTGATGTATTTTTAAACAAGGCAATTACAGAAGTTAATTTATATAAAACAAGATTGAAATAGAAATGCAGAGTAGTATACACACCGCATTTGCAGTAATAATGTCTTCAAAACCTTCTGTGCTTGTCTGAGAAAGGATTTACCTAATTACTGAAAAATAACCTATTAAATCTGTGATTTAATAATTTTGGGCAATGCAAAGTAATAGACCATTTGAAGGTTCTCTATAGCAATGAGTCTGGTTTAGCAGAGTTTGCAAAATTCCTTTTTCACAATTAGTTTTTGCATCTTGGTCCCATCAAGTGGATCTGGATTAAGGGCTTCTTCCACTTTTCAGGGGAGCGTGTCCACAACTGTATGCTGTTGATCTGGTGTGACTTACAGCATTTCTAAAACTTGCTGGAAAGCACTGACTTGATAAAAAATGTGGAAGTATGTAATTACATCCCTCAGACCAAAATTATGCTTCAGTGCCTTCTCCTTTCAGGTGCTTTTGTCCTGAAAGGCAACAGAAACGGCAATTACGGCAACACTAGATACTGACTGCTCCCTATAGCACGGAGGAGACATATGTTTATATTTATGCACACACACATAGTCTTTCACCTTGGATCACAATTTCTGGCAGCAGCTAGGACATTAAATGTAATCTCTTTCAGTTTCTTGTTTGCCTTATCCGCCGCGCATTGAAGAAGACCTTGGGTCACTGTCCCAGCAGACTGTCGCAGTCCTTATCACACAGGGAGATAGGAAGGAATTGCACAGCGTAAGTCAGGCTGTTTGCTCAGCAGCACATAGGGAGCTTTGCCTGAAATTATGCCTTACTCAGAATAGCTTTTGCCCCTTGCTAACCTCCTGGAGGTGGTACCCTGCTAGCTGCCCCCAGGAAAGTGTTTGAGCGTCTTCCAGCAGTGATGGGAAGCGATCCAGAGGTGCAGTGGCACCCTTAATGGGTCTCTGGGGAGGAGAAGATGGCTTTCCCATGCTAAGGCAGCCTCCCGAGCTATGGTACCGTCTGCCCCTGCAATGGTCACCCCTGCCACAGAGCGAAGGGGAAAGCAAGAGCTTGCCGATCTCTCTGCATTTGCATTCCTCGCAAGACTGGAAAAGTCGCTGTTGGTGCAGAAGCCCAGGCACCGGGAATCAACCCTTTGGGATAGGGAAGAAGTGGTTTCTACTTTTCTCCAGATTTTTGCACAATTCCACGTTCTGTCACCTTCTTTTTCTGTGGTTTGTTTTTTTCCTTTTTCTTTGCAGTTTTTGTTACTTTTTCCCAGCTGCTCCACTTTTTGAACCCATGATGTTTGTGAAGCAAAAATAACAAGCATGAAATAAAATAGATTTGCTTTTTTGAGATTGTATGCAAAGTGATGAAAGATTTGCGGGTTTTTTCCCAGATGTTCATTATAAAAATTGGCTCTTGCATTAGAGAACCATGTAGTTTCAATGGTTTCAGTCTCCAGAGCTAGAGAAAAACAACTTTTTTTTCTTCTCTTCAAGGGCACTGGAACTCAATCACATCCTCCGAAACTGCAGAGTGTCTGGTCAGGACACTGTTGGCAGCAGAGGTCAGTTGGGCAAAACCTGGGGTGCCTTGTCCACAGGTGGCTCCCAGCCTTGTCTCTTGGTTCTATAAAACAGGCTCCCACTGGCAGCACTATTTAGCTACACAACTGTGTTTTGAAGCAGTTCTCCAACAGTTGTTTTACTCAAGTGAGCTTCCAGTACATTTTCGGGCTTACAAGGTAAGAGATTTATACTTACACTGCTGCACACTGCAGAAGAAGACAAGAACATGAATTTTTGCATATTGATTTCTACAATATTGTTTGCATATGGCTTTAATTCATAACAGACAGCCTTTGCCTTAATATTCTCACGCTAATTCTAGCTCTCATGAAAGAAAGGGCCCTTTAAACACTGGATGTACAGAGGTTATCGACCACCGCTGGGAGCACAGCCATTTGAGGAACTGTAAGCCTAGCTGGGGGTGTGCTGCCTTTTGTACTTGCCAGCAGCAAATGTACTGATTGTTCCTGGACCCCTCCTGGGAAACGAACTGCCAAGTGACTTGTGATTTACCTCAAGTCTGCAGAAAAGCAACTTCATATTTCTTTTCTTTTGTGCCGTAAAAATAAACTTTAACTGGAGCCATTTCAGAAGTGTTGTCCTGTCTGGCATTCCGCCGACCTTGGTGCAGATGCGGTTCTTTGAGTGCCTGCTAGAAACAAGGAGCAACAGTTTCCAGCCCATGCCCTACTGTAGCTACATGCCTCCAGCTGTAGCTCTCTGAGGAGTGGGCAGCTTCACCATGCTACTTGACCATGTCATTGCACTTCTGACGGGCTCGGCTTTGCCAGTGTTAGCAGGCTGCTGGTGCCCTGGCTGGGCGAGGAGGGTTTTTTCCCCAGAGCTACCTCCTGGCTGCCCCTGGGGTCTGGCTGGGGTGCAGCATTACCAGTACTGCGGTGAAGCCATGACCAGTGCTGTTGGTGTCAGTGGGCATCTCCTCGCCGCTCACATACCCGATGCTTGCATTTTGGGCTGGACATGGTTCAGGTCAAACAGCCCCGTGTTTCTGAAGCTGCACATTGAAGTCCCCATTTGCATTGCAGCTTAATGCTGGAATAACAGATCCCGACTGAGACTCCCGTGTTTATATACTAGAATTATATTTTACTCAGCCACTTTTGTCTGTTTTACAAATAAGTTGTAAAATCTAATGTTAGTTACTACTAAAAATCGAATAGTTCAGATACATAATTTGGAAAACTAAACTATGAGACTTCTGACCTGCATCAGACTGCGGAGGGACAGGGGGTTGCTGTGGGGACAGGGCTGGCAAACTATAATTTCCGAAGTGGAAATGGGTTTGTTATTGTGTCAGAAATTTTTTTCTAATAACTGCTGCCAAAGAGTCAGTGATTTGGAGAAAGTACTCATTACTATCAATCCCTTAAAGCCTACTGAAAAAACCCAAACAGCATGGGAAACGTATCCTGGCAAGGCTGCTAGCATATCTGGGTCCATGATTCTGCATTTCATAAATGGATAATTATTTAGGTCTGTTTTTTCCTTTGTAAGCAATACTGGTGTTTTACTAGCAAAGTGTTAACTTGTGTTTTTTCTGTTGACTTCCAGTTGGGGACAAGCAATTTGCCTAAGTATTACTATTATTGGTACCCCTAGAGATTTCTCTGATACTGTCAAAATCAAAGCACTGTAAAGAAACACACAGCCAAAGATGACTGAAGATCTGTGCACATCATGTGTGATGAATTTGTCAGCAATAAATTTCTTAATAAAAGTCACAATAAATAGAAGAATCCCCTTAAGATATGATTGGAAACCCCATAGTTATTTGAATTTCTTGAACACTCTGTTCTGTGAACAGAATTTTCATTAAAATGCGTAGGTCTTTGCACCAGTAATTCAGTCTGAAAAGCAGCCTGTTGGGTTTTTTCCTCCATTCACACATGCCCTTGAAGTATTTTTGGCAGCAATACCAGGAAGACAGTCACTCCACCAGTATCTGATTCTTTGCACTGCATGCGGGGGGAGTTGTGGGGGCTTCATGACAGTGTTGGAGCCAGATGCTCTAGCGTCTCCCGGCTTAGGGAGCAAGTAATTCCTGCTACTCACATGGTGCCTCTGATTAAGTGCCTCTTGCTCCTTTTAAGAAATCATTTGCTGCCCTGCAGTGTTCTCTGATTCACACACACTTGTGTGCATCTCCATTTAATTTGTCTCTCCCCCACTCAGCCTGCTATGTACCGTAATATGGAAGAGCAGACTTAACCCCACAGTGACTTATGACCCAGTATTTCGTGCACAGAGGCCGAGACTGCTGCTGCCTCTAGTAGCTTTAGTAACAAAATACTAAGGAAACATTACCTAATTTTTCAGCTTCAGACTGATCTCAATTAGAAGAAAAAGCGTGCTGTCACTAGTGTACTCCTCAGTCTCTTTTAGCACAAAGGGGGTTAAATATTGATGTGAAGGGACATACTTTTCATTTTCTGTCGTGGAAGTACAACTGGTAACTGTGATGACTGTGTATCTCAGGAGGTGAAAAATGACCAACCAGTGATGAGCAAACATTGGCAGAAAACGTAAAAGCAGACACATAATTCACAGGCCAGACAGCAAGAGATAAGACACTGCATACGAATAAGAGTATGTGGGTGTGAGAGCAAGTCAGCGCTGAAGGAGAGGATTTAACTGCTTCACTGAATGTGCAATTACACAAACAGCTTTTCTGACTGCATTTCATCAGTAGATACTACCCAGTGGCATAAAATTGTTAAAAAGCCCTTAACAAACTGTATAAAAATGGCAGGCTTGCTTCTAGGCAAAATAAATAACAATAAGTTAAAAATACCAATATGTAGCATCTGCCTTTTAAGTAATCAGCTTGGTTTCTGTTTATTCCTCAGAATCTGTATTTTTGGCTTGATTTGGAGGTTTTGTTCTGCTTTTAGCAGACCATTTGAACAAAAACATGCATTCTATATAGCTGTCACCTAAATATGTTAGCTGGCTGAATGTACCTTAAATTAGGTAAAAATAGTGCTTCTTCTGTTAATTAATAGGTTTTTTTCCATTAATATCCTTTGAAAAAGATCACTGAAAAATAGACTACCAATATTTTTGTTGATTTCCATGAATACCCTATACTGTAATAAGAGAATATAGGCCTCTGTTTAGCCATGTGGTAATAGATCTTTATGGGCTGTCACTGCAGATATGACCTGAAATAAGAAGAACAGTATTCCAGTTTCTGAGGATTTTTTTGGTGGCAGCAGAGAAAAAAAGCAAGGCTTTTGTTCCAGAGTTGCACGAGAAAGAGAATGGAGCCCAGAATGAAGTTGAAGGGAGTTTGTTCCACCAAGAGGCATCTTCAAAATTTTAACTTGATGCAAACAATTTATTTTTTTTTTGGTAAACTTTTCATTTTTTTACTGAGGTCTAATTTCAGACTTTCAGGATGATCTCTGTGGCTGATTCCCAGGATCAGCCTGTAAAGGCTTTTGAGTATCTCAGCTCTCCTAAGAAGAAACCATTTGCATGCAGGACCACCATTTGAAGTCTTAGAGACCTTCTGACTGTCTGAGGACCCGGACACAGGGAGGACCTCCTTCCTCTACCATTGTGCACTGTGGAAATTCTGACTGTTCCCAGTTGTGGCAGGTTGAAGCTGTGGACCACTCTCACATAGCACAGCATGACTGGATTTTCAGAAGTGACAAATTCAGGTTTCACGTGATCCCCTTACAAGTATTTTAGATCCAGACAAGTGAGAGTTGTTTTCACCTCGATCAATCAGTACATTTGCCATTTTTTTTAGTATTGCGTGTCCATACTGCCCTATTTGTTTCAGTAGTGGCCTGTATTTCCTTGTTAATGTATTTAGCTTTTTAAAGAACAGACTTGAAAATATGTATCTTTATTATGGACTAAGAATACGTGTTCTCCCAAAATCACAAACCTACAACAAAACCATTTTACTCCCATCTCCCAAGCTCTCTGCAAAGGACAATTTATGAGTAAAATGCGTAAACGTATTTCGTAGTTCAGATTGCTGAGCTCTGGGCCACTTGTACTAGCTTTGTGGAAGTAATTGATTGCACTTTAGATTTGTAAAGCCAGTCTGGATTTCCTGCTTATCTGTTTAATTTAACTGCCTTTAATGATGCAGCACATATGGCCTGATGCAGTAATACTGGATTACAAGCCATCTAGTTTTTGTGCTGGAGGAAGATTCAATGACTGTGACTGTTTCACCCAGCCGTTCTAAAACTTGGTGGGAGTTTTCCACTGTCTTTCAAAATAAATTGATCTCCTTTAGTGAAGGCTGCTCCATGCTCCTGCAAATTTCAGGATGACCCTATATGGATGTTTAGTTCCACAGGTTTCATCTGAGTATTTAAGTAGTGATATAGGCCAGTGCATACTCAAATATACTTCTCTGGAGTTCATTTTTTAAATTTATTTGTGTTATAGTAATGCTTTCCAGCAGGTGAAACTTACATTGTGTGGGTCTGATTTAGCCAAATGACAAACACATTCTTAAGTGACTAGCTCTCAATTCAGAGGTCACATAGCTTAGTTTTCCAAATTATATATCTGAACTATTCAATTTTTAGTAGCGTGACTAACATTAGATTTTAAAAATTATTTGTAAAACAGACAAAAGTGGCTGAATAAAATATAGTATATAAGCATAGGAGTCTCAGTCAGGATCTGTTATTCTAGCATTAAACTGTAATGCAAATAGGGACTTTAATTTTCAGAGTGTTAATGTCAGAGAAAAATATACAGGCAAAAGGTTGATTGAGCTCCATTCTGTTACATTGTGCCCCTACACTTTCCAGGTGGGAGGGAAAGCATGATCAGGACACTGAATTTCAAGGCAATGTGTTCATGCAGGTGAATGAAGTTGTTTCAACACATTTTTGCAATGTGCATATATAGGATGTTTCGTATCTTCAGGTCACACTACTTGTTTTTTTTGTACTGTTGCGGCACTCATCTTTTGTAGGTAGCCAAAATAGAGTAGTCTCTCCATAGCTCTGTATCTACTCTTGGTCATGAATTCTGCTTGTAGAAATGTTCATTACTCTTCCCAGAGCTGAAAAGAGCTGGGAGCCATTCTGTAAACAGTTAACATCTTGCCTTGAGGTGTTGAAGCAGAGCAATCCTTTTGCTTGCTTGCTCCCAGTCTACCTGCAGACCCTCTTGCGTGGCTTTAGCCTTTCAGATTTCATTGCCATTCAGTATTCCACTTAAATACATTTCAGACCCTGCATTTTAAACCAGCTCTGACTATAATCTAGGGACTTATACAACTGCACTTAAATTTAAATGCCATTAAGTGACTGAATAATTTATCAGTGTATACAGTGAAGGTTAATTGACAATAATTCTATGGATGTTAGAAGCATTTTAACATTTTCTGATCTTCTGATTAGCTTTTGAAATGCCTTAAAGTTTCTCCTCCAAGTCAGCCTTAAGATCTACAGAAACATCTCCATTTAATTTTATATCTCTCAGTTTTAGGAAGACGGCTCTACCTTTCATGTAGGATTTACATATTTTTCCTCATGCACTGACAGGACCAGAAGAAATCGCCACTTCAGGTGCTTGTATTCATTCTGCTTCAGTAGCCAATAACTATGTACCAGCCTAAACTAGAAAGATGCACAAACAATCCCTGCAAACACTGATGTGACTTAAGCCTACATTGCGAAACCAGACCAGAACTCCAATGCACCAAGGTTAGCATAGAAGTGAAGGACATCTTTGACATGATGCTCTTTGACTAAGAAATTATGCAAAAAGAGTAAGTGCATGTATTTGCATGAAACTTGAAGGAAATTATGCCATTTGGGCTTAACAGCGTGTTCTGTTGCAAGCTGAGAGCATGGAATTGACTTACTGCGTGCCTGCTCCAGTAATTCCAGGTTGCATCTCTGTAGCATTTCTCTCCCCAGGGAAGCCAGTTTGTCCACATCTGGCATGATGAATGTGAGCAGTTCCATTATTTGCTTACATGCTTTACAACGTTACACGTATGATTAGCTCTGCTTTTGCAGAGGAAGGACTCAAAGCAGAGGAGAATGAAGTAATTTGAACAATATTGCATGGAAGTCACTAACAAATGCAAGACTGAAAGGCTTTGGAGAGTCTGTCCAGTGTTCTTCCTGTAGCTACTGCTACAGAATCGGATGGGTAGTTATAAATGTCCAGTTGTTTTAAATTACTTGTGAAAGTGCGTTCTGTGATGCCCTGCGTCAATACAGTTACAATGCTCAGATCTTTTCGAGACTTTGAACAAGCCTATAGGATAACATTTGCAAAGTATAATGCTTTCAACAGTTTTGCTTTGATGGCTGCTGTTAGGCACTTTGTGCAGTCACAGCAAAACAAAGAGTAGCTGCTAAAATGTCAGTAATGGTTACCTTTTGTTCTCTTTGTAATGTTTCTTTCCTATAAAATTAAATGTTTGCTAATAGTTTTGGATAATAACTTCAAAAGTTGTATTTAATGCCTTGCACAAAGTTTCTGGGTAGTTGCATACAATGAGCAATAGCAACTACCTGAATTGGTTTTTCCAGCTTCTCAATATCTCAAATATTGTGTAAAAGCCCATTATCTAGTTCTTATGGTTGGTTTATGCTACAGGAAGCACATTTTGCTCATGAGTTGAGTGAGCCCATGCAGGGCATCTCAAACCATTCTAAAACTTCTAGGATATGCAAAAAGACTAAGACAGTTTTCATCCAACCTCCCAACTCAAGAAAGTAAGATTTAACCTGTACCTAAATAGACCCAAGCTGAGAGGCCCAAAAGGGCAGACTTAAGCAATTAAAGTAATTCCTTAAAAAGTCAGTTCTACATCTGATCATATGGAAGTATTTAACTTTGATTTTCCTTCCCATTCCAGTGACTTACCAGCCTCCTTGATAATGAACACTTATTTGATGGTAACTTCAGGGGTATCTGCACAGATCCTGCCTTCTCATATTGTCCCCACAGTGCAATCACTTCAATCTCTGTAATTCATTACACCTTGCAGATGCTGTTGGGTGTAATTCTATGTATAAGATCAAAACTGTAAGAATTGTCTAGCAAACATTTTTATTCTACCTACATGAATGTCAGTGTGCACACTGAATGTCTTACATGAAACTGTAGATGATGGAGATAAAAACTTTAAAATGTAGTATCAATGTAGAAGCGTTTGTGTTATATTGGCTAGATTGTTGTCCAGGCTTTGTAGTACCATTTCAGAGATTTTGAATGTTTAGACACGCTACATGGTCTAACGAAAGGTGCCTTTCAGAGTAGGTAACACTACAAATAGTTGTTACAAAGGCTCTTTAACAGTAGCTGCTAATCTAAGCACTATGTGTTAAATGAAGTGGTGATATACTATTGAGTCATTACAGACACATCAGTTAACAATCAGCCTTGTTTAAAAGCAAACAATGGGCTAGCTTGTAATGGAAGAGAAATAGTTGGGGAAGATGATTTCCACATTGGCTATGTATCACTCTAGCAAAATGATTCTGAAAAATATTTGAAGAGTAGAACAGAACCACATTCATCTGAACAGTCCACAATATGTGACAATGCTGAGGTCAAAATAAATTCAGACTGTTAACATTCAGAAACTCCGGCCATTGGAAGAACTAACTTATATTAGAGATTATCAACTAAGATCTTGTAATATTAAATTAAAGAGAATTCAAGTTCTACTCAATTTACCTGAATATAGTTATCTGAAACTTAGGCATCTAACTTAGACTGGTTGTGTAAAATCCATCACCATCAGAGGCTGATTCAACTCAGCCCAAAAGAACTGTGTGAAACAGCAAGGGACAAATCATTCCTGTGGAGGTATTTGGCTTATGCATTGACTCAAGATCACTGGCTTTAACTGCTGGGCTAACCTCTGTGGTTGGTAGCAGTAGTGGTAGTTAAATGGTAGTTAGAAGTAGTTCAAATTACGTGGGATAAATATGCGTATTCTTTTCCCAGTGTAACTGTGAGAGAGTATCTATCCATAGGTATTTAAAATATAACTTTCAGAATTGTGATTTCAAAGGCATGCAGGTTCCTAAAGACTGAGTGTGGCACAAAGTAGGATGACAAAAAGCTGAATGTTTTACATCCTTGGACTTCAAGGTTGGGGGAATCTGTGCTCCTGGACCATTAAAAGGACAAGGTTTAAATGAGCCCATGAGTTCCCACCAAGTCTGCATAGGAGACGCTTAAGACACGTGTTAAATGTGCAGAAGGTAGGAGTTCCTTTTTACATGTTTGACTGTCTTTTTATTTCCAATAATTTGTGTTCTGTGATATAAATGCTACTTTCTTATATAAAAAATTGTATGTTTTTTCAGGAAAGGTTGCGCTGCTTTGCATGCTAGGTGATAAGGCTTTGTATTTGCAATGAGCCCACTTGAAAATTATTTTTACACAATTTAATCCAGGATAAAGCTAAATTTGCAAAACCAAGTTTTTCATATATATCTTCTGTTGTAAAAAGGAAACTAATAAGATCCAGTGTATGCCTATAAGTTATTTAGACAGACATGGTGAGGTTATAGGGTGAAGCAGTATCTTTTATTGAAACAGCTCACAGAGCAGGAGGGGAAGAAATGGATGAAGTTTGGAGGACTGAGGTAACTCGGAAGTCACCAGTGGTAGAACCCTAAGTGTGTATTAACATTTGGCATACAGTGACATAGATTGTATTTCTTCTCACCAGAATGAAACCATTATAAAGATACTTCACTTTTGGAATTGCGCTTCCTTGATAAAACATGTCAGCTGCTGGAGGTGCAGAATGAATACTTAAAAAGTATGAAGGTCACCTATACATAACAGATGATGCAACATTCATAAATAATTATCAGACAATAATAATCTATCTCCTATCCTAATTTATTCTGATCCACTGGATTAATTTTAATACCCTATAGGCTAAGATATTTGTCAATATTTTGAATTAATTTTTTGTAATATGTCCAATTTCACTTACAATTTAAAGATGACACTTCATAAAGTATCCTTAATATTTTGCTTTTGCATTATATTTGTATGGAAAATATATTGTCTTGTAAAGGAACAGAGTTGTACTTCATATTGAAGTGGAAAAAAAATTGTTGGAAAATAGATGGGAAGTGCATGTTTTGTGTCCAAACTACTGGGGTAAGGGGCATTTACAGCTACATTTTCCTATGATTATATAGACAATGTCAGAAGGTAAGTAATTTTCTAAGTAGATTTAGACCAATGCAATTAGAGATAAGTAACTGCAGATGCATAGGAAGCATACTAGTATGTGGAACTGGTTATACATTTAAACTTCTGTTTCTGCATAGGAAATATCCAGGCTGTATGTAAGCAGGCAAGTTTTGCATCTGTAGGACTGTTTGAAAATCCAAGGCAGAAAAGTAAGTGAAGTCCATACTGATGCCAAAATATCAGGTAAGTAATACTGTACTCGCTGTCCTCAGTTTTTCTTCCAGAACACTTGGTTCAATCCAGCCCAACTAATTAAACACTTCCTTGGAATGGATTATCAGCATTTTAATCGTAATTCTATCATGAAATTATAGTCTTCATGTTAGGAAAATTAAACATTCTCTTATAAAAGGCAACAAAAAAGAGCTTTTGTTGATTTAAAGTTAAGAGGAAACAATACGATGGAATAAACAAAAGCTATTAAAGTAATTACAAACTGGAATATGTTTTTGACAGTATGAAAATTGCAGGCGAGATACAATTAATGATTGAAATAGTAACAATCAAATTTTACTTACTATGCCAAGTTTAATTTCCTATCTTGTAAATCACAGACAAACCTCATAAACAAGCCAACTACTAGATTGATGTGATTAATCAGTTTTTATAAATATACTGGTGCTGGGTGACCAATTTTAAACAATGAACATAGACAATCTGGAGAACTAGAAATGAAAAAGCTCCATCTTTTTGAATATGAATGAAGAGTGAATTATTTTTTTTTCCCAAGTAGGGTAAAATAGCCTTGTGGAGGGCACTGCAGAGGAGCTGAATTACAGTCAGCTCCTGCAATACTCCTGTGGCCGTTGTCATGATCTCTGACACTACATCTGCAAAGCCCCTGATGCTGCTTCTCCAGTCATGTACCATTTTAACAGGAGCCTCCAACTTGCCTCTGCACCCAATAAGCAGGGCTGCTGGGTCGCAGTGCGCATAGTGATCCTTCTGCAATCCACAGCTGTCCTTCTGCTCTGACCTCACGAGCAAAAGTTCTTCCACATGGAATGAATCCAAAGACAAAAATGTTTTGGGATTTTTTTTTGTCCCCAACCCAAAACAAATAACCCCAACTTGTGGACTCCTTTCACAGTGAAATTCCAGAAAAGAGCATTTAGAACAATTGCCTTTGCAAAGCCATTATGGCAGCAGAGTCGTAGGATCATTTGGGTTGGAAAAGACCCTTAAGATCATCGAGTCCAATCATTAGCCTAACACTACCAAGTCCACCACTAAGCCATGTCCATAAGCACCACGTCTACACACCTCTGAAGTACCTTCAGGGATAGTAGTGTGATTGCATGGACAATTGAAACATCACCTGAAAAATTCTGTCCTGAAGTGTCAACTCTACATATATTTATGAAAAGTGAGATGGCCACAATTAGTCTCATATAAAAGTATAAATCACCATTATGGAATGTACTGGTGGATCTGTGATAAATGTTTTGTTGATGTGGAACTTTTTTGCACACAGGGAAACATGGTGCTTAAAAAACAATGCCAAAATATTGAAGTAATCTATACTTTTTCTTTGGAGCAAACAAGGAGAATTTTTTGACTGGCTAATGATTAATGTACGGTATAAAGAATATGGGGTTCTAGGATTATGATTAAATTGATTTTTAATTTTAAGTCCTTTGCAGCATTTCTGAAAAGTGATATCTGTGTCTAAGTATGTCTTTGAAAAAGTGGTGGGTTTTTTTCTCCACTGTTGGACTGTTGCTGTCTTTTAAGAGGAATTGCATTCACCAGGACTTACCGTCCTGGAGCCTCGAAGGACAAAGTGCCATACAGTGGGACACAGACATTTATGGTCTTAGCAGAACAGATACAAGACTCCTAAGAGGCTTTTCAACAAAACATGTTGTCATTGAACTAGCAAGCGACCCTAGCTTTTCTGACAGCTCTCCTAGAATGCCATTATAAACTAAAGGTACTGTAATGCAAGTACTTAACCTAAAAGCAACACAGTGTTGCAAGAAAAAAGCTGCAAACCCACCAAACAAAAAAGCTCCATAAAGGCTGATGCCTTTGAGTATCAGGGAAAGCTGAATTTAATTTGGTCCTTAATTAGTAATTCCAGTCACGTTGGAGCATTTTTAATGATGTTATTTCAGCAGTTCTGTTCCTAAATCCTGATCCTATCAGTCACCATATATGAATTCCAGTCCAAGACATCTTTGCCAAAATGCCATTTAATTGTTTTAATCTATTAAATATCACTTCAGTAAAATGACACGTTCCCTATCACAGACCTCCATGTAAAAGACGCTTGAATAAATTGAGGGGACGGAGGACAAAGGCAGCTAGCAAGGCTAAGGGAGCAGATTTGATCTACTTTCTGGTGCATAAGGGTCTGACTGGAGTCTTGTATAATTGGACTTACCTACATCAAATGAACCTACAAGTGTAATCAAAAAGATGAATCTGAAGATACGATGATATGTCTGAAAATGTGAAGAGTTTTTTCTTCTTTGAAGACCTTTGGGGACTTCTTTGTAGTCTTTGGAGTCTTCTCCTTCATCTTCATAAAATCACTGTTCATATATAACAGTGTATCTTGTATAGTGTCTGCCACTGAAACCATGTTCCAATCTAACATTGAAACCACAAGAGTATGAGAGATCACCTGATGTTTATTTACTTTGATCAGCTTCCATGCAGTGGCATCGCTGGGGAAAAAGACAACAATATTCCAAAGACGCTAACACAGGTTAAGTTAACTTAATCACTCACTTCAGCCTACAGTACTTGTCAGAAGAATATATTGACGTGGGACTTTTCTGTTCTCAGAGCAGTCTTTGTCAGGAGTATGAAAGGTCTGAAACAAGATAATGAAAGAATCCGTAGAAGTGTACTTCAGTGTTCTGATCTTTCTTCATATTTTATAGTTTTTCTGAAATAATTTCAGCATATCCTTCTAAAAAGAGCTGAGAAGCCAGTCACTTTAAACTACATTTCTTCTATTGTAAACAAGCCCTCTGGTCATACTCAAGACCATACTCTTTGTTGAGTTTTGCAAGTGTTGATCACTGTTCCAGAGCCAGAACAGTGATCAACACTTCACTATACTAGCGTGGTAAAGACCTACTTACAGACCTCTTTTAAAAAGTGAATTTCTGCAAGAAAAGAATATATGGATTGAAAAAGACCTATTACATTATTTCCTGTTCAACCTCCTACAAATGCAAGCTGATTTCTACAGTATGCTGACTGCTTGCACCAAAATTTGTTGCATAAAAATCTAGACCTTTACCTCTTGGCGAGATGTCTGCAGCAGAGCAACACTTTTTCCTCCCACTCTTAAGACATTTTCCTGACTTAAAAATTCTTCCTAATTAGCTGTGCACATTGATCTGCTGTCATACTGTTCTGTCTTCCATCTCTGTTCTTCACAAGGAGCAATACTCTTTTTACAAAACTTTTATTAGTAACTATTTTTAGCTCTTACCTGTGTGCTTCACAAAGATAGTGAAAATATGGACTCCATTTTTTACCTACTTTTTTTTTTTTAAGACCAGCCCAACTATACTTTTGTATTCCCGGAAGTGTCTGGAATATAATACACAACTATCACGACCTCAACTTTTGAAACAACTCACACGTACCTCTTCCATTTGTTTTGTACACAGAAGTGCTTGTTTATGCCAAACTCTGCTACATAATGAGGCACTGCTGATTTCATAGAGTAATTCATCCAGCTTTCTCTGACCATTCTCTTGTGTTCATAAACATATACTTGTCCTGAATGCTGTTCTTTTGGACATCATGTCTGGGTTCACACATGTTGGCAACAAACAAGAATTTGACCGCTTTTGGAGATTTAGATGAGGTTTTACAGTAGTTTGCTGTGATTTTCCCTTTATAGGCATATGGAAGCATATTGAACGTGGCTCTGCAAATATGCTTTTTAATCAAATGGGTAGTTGGTTCATCAGTTTGCAATTGTAGATAGTGACAAGTGTGCAGCTACTCATGTCAATATAACAACAACAATGAAAATTGTGACAAAGATAATCTCAGCACAGTAGTTTCTGTTAGACATATCCTTATATACGAATAAAAAAAAATCTTAAAATTTTCATTTTTAAATTAAATAATTAGATTAAATAAACCCAGAATTTCTGCCTTCATTTCTCTCAGCTATAAGGTCTCTGTCACATGCTTTGAAATACTGACCTGCAGCGTTTGGAGAGCAACTGCTTCAGAGGAAGAGCACTCACTGAACCTGATTTCCCAGAATGACCATAGGCAAAAGTCTTTCTTATCTGCACAAATAGATTTCATGACTGTGCACAAATTGTATGCTAGTGTGGCCATAGAGGCAAGGTTCATAGTGGCAATCAGCGCTACAGAAGCATTTGGAGGGCAAATGAATGTGTGCTAAGGATCTGACATTTGTACCATATGCATTTTAGGGGAATTTTACAGCTTTACAGTCTGTGGACTAATCATTTTAGGGGTTGGAGGAACATGCTTTGGGAGCACATTTTCGGGTTTGGTTCATCTGAAAGGAATTGAGGCTGAGCACTCAGAGCCTGCTTCCTGTGTGAATCTTAACTGGTAAGTGGGGATGATCAGAAGATTCATCTCAGAGCTACACTCCTGAAATGAAAGAAGATGTTAATTCAGGACACTCAGAGCTAGTCAAGCATCCAGTTGCTCTCTTGTTGTGGTTTGGTCTGGCTGGACACCAGGTGACCACCAAAGCTGCTCTATCACTGCCACTCCTCAACTGGACACGGGAGAAAAAACACAATGAAAGGCTCGTGGGTCGAGATAAGGACAGGGAGTGTTCACCCACCAGTTACCGTCACCGGCAAAACAGACTTGACTTGGGGAAATTAGTTTATGAGCAATCAAATTGGAGTAAGATAATGAGAAATAAACCCAAATCTTAAAAACACCTTCCCCTCACATCCCCCTTCCTCCCGGGCTCAACTTCAGTCCCAATTTTCTCTACCTCCTGCCCCGAATGGTGCAGGGGGATGGTGAGTGGGAGTTGGTGTCGGTTCATCACACATTGTCTCTGCTGTTCCATCCTCCTTACACTCTTCCCCGGCTCCAGCATGGGGTCCCACCCACGGGCTGCAGTTCTCCACAAACTTCTCCAAGCTGGAGTCTTTCAGGAACAGACTGCTCCAGCGTGGGTCCCCCACGGGGTCACAAGCCCTGCCAGCAAACCTGCTTCTCTCTCCACAGGTCCGCAGGTCCTGGCAGGAGCCTGCTCCAGCGCAGGCTCCCCATGGGGTCACAGCCTCCTTCAGGCATCCACCTGCTCCAGCATGGTGTCCCTTCCATGGGCTACAGGTGAAGATCTGCTCTACCGTGCACCTCCCTGGGCTGCAGGGGGACAACCTGCCTCATTATGGTCTTCTCTGTGGGCTGCAGGGGAATCTCTGCTCCGACCACTGGACCACCTCCTCCCCCTCCTTCTTCACTGACCTTGGTGTCTGCAGAGTTGTTTCTGTCACATGACCTCACTCCTCTGTCCCGCTGCAGGTTTGGGTTTTTTCCCCCCTTCTTAGCTATGTTATCACAGAGGCGCTGCCACCGTCACTGATGGACTTGGCCTTGGCCAGCAGCAGGTCCGGCTTGGAGCCGGCTGGCCCCGAGTCTGTCAGACATGGGGGAAGCTTCTGGCACCTTCTCACAGAAGCCACCCCTGTAGCTGCCCAACTACCTAAAACTTTCCACACAAACCCACAACATCTCTTCAACATACTTGTCGTACCCCATTTGGGAACATAATTATTTAAAAAAGCAAAATATCCCAATGTCTGTTAGCTTTTTTTTTGCCATCTGTAGGTTTTGGTGGGCTTTTTTTGTTTTTCTGGTGTTTTTCTTTTTTTTAATTAAATATTCTACAGCATCTTTTCTTTTCTAGAACAAAAGGGAAGTGTCCTAAGGGACCTAGAGTACCATTGTGATTGGGCCTCTTTCAGCCAAGTTTCTGGATAAGTGCTTTGAAAAATAACTCTTCCTTTCCTAAAACAATGGATATACTCCCGAGCAAAATTGTGCAATCCATCAATTCTGTATAGGTTTATGGATTGAAAGGAAGGTTAGGAAGAAGGAACAAACAGAAGAAGAGGACTCTAAATAGCAATAAACACTATTAAATCCCTTTAGTTCTCACAGTTTAAAATTTGCAAAGTATAAGATGTGTCACTTAGTCACATATGCACTGTCGGATTGCTCTTAGGGAGCATTAGTCTGGCATTGAAAGTTACCTTAGTGATTCTGCTCCGAGACAGGAGAAAAAAGGCTGAACAGATGGGGAACGAAGGACATTGCCAAATCATCACCAACCCCAGAGGATTTTTTCTGGTCATTTTTAAGGAAATCCTAGCTGAAACATTGTATTTGGAAATAAAAAGGAGAGGAAAGCAAGGGACAACAAGACACTCATAGATATTTTTCTTTGCATGTTTTAGAAAAGATTATGTAGTGTAAATTAAGCTTATATTTTCATGTATGGTTTGTATGAACTAGGAAAATCCTAGCTTCTACCTGGTTTTTCCTCCATTCAGCTAATGGAAAAGAAAATAATTTTCATAGCACAGTTCTTGAATTAAAAAAAAAAAAAGCAGGTTACACTTTTCCTCAATTTTAATGAAGTGCCAATCAGCAAAGCATTCAGGCTTTGTCCTAGTGAGTATGTGCTTCAGTCTTATGCTGAATCAAGGCCAACAAATTGTGGTGTTCAGAACGGCAGCATGTCATTGCATGTGCTTTTTTTATTATAATAATAGACCTCTCCAGTGTTCTATCATTGCTTTGAATATTACATGGCAATTTCATAATATTATAATTTAATGTTAATATTGACAGCATGAAATATTTTAAATTGCCTAGTATTTTTTTAAACCCAGACACCTATCTGTTGCACGCAGAATTATGATTATCATTATTTTTTCTTGTCTTCAGAACTTCTCAGAAGTAGAAGAAAATCCAGCCAAAAAAGCCGGAAAAAAAGGGCAAGTCTTGCTGAAGACAGAACGAGTTTGGGCTCATTCACGAGCTATCTTTTTGAATGCTCACCTTTACAAATAGCAGACCGTATCCAAGGGAATCATTGCTGAGTTTCTCAGCTTTTCTGTGGTTGGTCCCCATAACAGAAATAGAAGGTTTTGAAAAATGTCCTGATTTTTTTTTTTTTCCCTATGAATATCAATGTATAAAATAGACAGATAGTTTTATGGAGATATTTATCTGAGCCTGTGTATTCTGAATATTTGGCAGATAATACTTGAACTTCAAAGTCTACAGTGATTTGGTAACTTGAAAAGGAAGGAATTTCTCTTTAATAAAAGGAAATGTAATAAAAGTGTGTAGAGCCACAATGTCTTTGCAGTTGTCTTCTCTGATACACCCTGTTGATCAGGAACTACTAGGTTGAGAAATAAGGAATATATTCTGCTTTTCCTGTGGTCTGTCTCTTCTGAAGAACTACTTTTCTGTTAATTCTGTGTCATTTGTATTTTGTATCTGTTTTGCTAACATTTAGTCCAATTATAACACCTCTACTGAGTCCTCCAGACATGGAGCAGTGATGTCTCAAGCCCAGAAAAAAAAAAATCAGATTATAGAAGATTGATAAAATTGTTCCTGGGGCTAGATTTACAGAGGATGTGAGGCAGAGATATTTCACCTAAAGTGCCTGATAGGGCTGTGCAACCCTCAATGACCTTGTAGGATAGTTTGACTTTAAGGTACTGTTACATCTTGATCCAGCTCTGTGATGCCTTGAACACTGACTCACTGTGTCTCTCTAAGACTTTCAACAGTAAATTGTACAGTAAACGAACATACATAAAACCAAACTAACTCTACTGTCTCCTCTCTCCGTAATGAGGAAGGATAGAAGTTGGATTGTTCATGATATTTTGCATGAAGTAAATTGTGTCTAGAAACCTATTATCTCATACTCTGCTGGTCTTTGTCATTCATCACTCACATTAAGAGTGTAATACAGAATTCAGATTTCTTTGTGTATATTCTGCAGTTCTTTAGATGCTAATTTTAGTATTACATTTGTCTTGCAGTTTGCATTAACATTTCTGGAAATTTTTCTGCATAAACCTTGGAAATTATAATCTTGATGTTTTATGTCATTCCAATGCAAGAACCTGCATGTTCAGTAAGATCAGAATTGGGACCTTTTTTTTTCTCAGAAGCAAGTACAATCTTGTTGCAAATAACCCAAAGACACACAAAAAAAGGATATATAAATATGTATACACTGTCCTACTGTAGATATACTGCCCTAGTGTCTTTCTTTTGCCAGTCCTGTCTAAATCGTGAAGGCTTCTTGCTTTCAGGTTCACCTGCCATCAGGAATAAAGTCAGTGTCTGTGACAACTTTATTATAACTGTTACAAATGTTAGAAGTGAAGCTACATCTTACTCATACAGGTAATCATGTTTGCTAGGTTGTGACTTGTAGATAAACTACAGTTTTCAGTGCAACAGAAGTCACTGAAAATGTGTGGAGGAGATGTTGTGTGCATCCCTGCAGAGAAATGTGATGTATGTCAGAAACTGCTCCCCAAGTGTGATCTCTGGTTCGGGCTACACTCTTGCTCAGGAGAGGAAAGGGAACTGAATTCAGACTCTGGGGCTACCTCTCTATCAGCACACTTAGGATGACCCGTGCTTGGGCTTATGCGCTGCCCAGAGTCGTTTATTCTTTTAAATTGTTAACATGCTCCAAGGAACAGTTTTAGTCCATGTCCATGCCAAAAAAGCTCTCTGCTCAGACACAGCAAGGAATAGCACAGGGTATAGGAAGGACAAAAGAGTTCAGCCATTTGAATGTAAGCCGTGGTGTTGCTTGCACTTAATTTTATTTACTGGTGTAGGTATAGCCCAAGACTTTACATTCAGCCCTCTGAGTATTGTGTGCTACTGAGGAGGAGTCAGATATGATGAGGAGTTGACAGATATGATTGCTTTTAATCATAGATGTGATTGGAAAGGAGCTACAAGAAACAGGATATCAAGATTCATAAATAGCAGTTTGCAAAATCCATTAATTGCTGCTAGTTGCACTAAGGTAATACATCGCAAAGCCCTCCTGGGGGATGGAAATGCTTTCAGTTTTGAATACAAGACCAGAGGACAAGTATATTGATTTTTTTTCATAATTGTACTATACTTCTAGGTAAGCAACTATGCTATCTCCATCAGGGAAGTGTTTGACTACCTTTTTCTTTAGACAAATTGATTTGCCCACATTTTCCAATAAGTTTGTGAATATGGAATTGCTTCTGTGCAAAAGACGAGAAGAAAGGTCATTCATTTTATGTTACAGGACTGTGGGTTAGCTTGATCTTGTTAACATACATTGTAGTCACTAACATACAAATCACTAACATGCCAGCTCTAACAACGTGCTTTGGATCCTCCTAATTTTTGATAATTAGCAAAGTATATCTATTTCTTCAGTCAATAACCAGAAAGTAAATGACTTCTTTTCCCTGGTTAAGTTCTCTAACAATAATAATATATATTCAGCAAACACCCTCAAGGAATATACATGATGCACGCAGGTTTCACTGAAGTATTTCTAAATGTTTCTTAGCAGAACTGTCTTGGATTTGTGTTTTTGATCATGGTAAAGAGCATGATGTTCCCTTTCAAATTGAGAAACCCTGAATACTATTAAAATGTTTTCATAGAAGACCAAACAGCAGGGTTTTTTTTCTCTAAAACTCATTCTCAGAAATGGTTGAAATTTTCAGACAGAAACATTAGGGGGAAAAAAATTTACAATTCAGTTAGTAGGTAGAATAGAAAACTTTAATTTAAAACAGTTAACATTTAGAAAAGTTGTTAGTAGTTGGAAATAAAGCCTTTTCACACAAGACAGAGTTCTATTTAAGTTTGCCATGGACAGCTTTGCCTATAGTTAGTGACACATAAGGCCTTATTAATTTGTCAAATATTTCATACAGAATGCTTGCTGAATTATTTGTATGAATAATTCCCACCTGCAGGTTGTTGAGAAACTGCCTAATGATATTTGTTCTCTTTGGTTGTATGGATAATTTCATCACACATTACTCACGATAAAAACAATCAAGCCCCAAGCCGGGATCAGGGTGATGTGGGTATGGCCAAGTACACACACTTTCGCCATAGCAACTTGCATTCTAATATAAAACAGGTCCCAGCAAGCAATGGGAACAATAGTAGACAGTGAAGAGCACTCTGCGTGTGTCAATGAGCAGAACAGAGCTGGGAATATGCTTTCACGCCGGCCTGATTCTGTCCCTCTGCCAGTAGTTGATTTCAGTGACGCAAGTCCAGGATGAGTGCGTGTAACTTGGAAGTACTAAATCATTAAAGATTGTTTTAGAGGCAAATAAATCCAATGTGTGTGTTCACCGATAGATACACACGCATACAAGTATCTCAGTCCCTTTCTTTCTCTCCCCTTTGGCGCTGCAGTCTGCGTCTTGCTTTGCTCCCCTGGCCGCGGCAGTGCTGGCGAGAGGCAAGGCAGCAGCCTAGCTCCTGGGCCGCAAGCAGAGGAGGGCGAGGCTGTGAATACTCTGCTATCAGCAGTTCATGGGGTTTGGACGTAACTCAGTAACAGAGACTTGTTTGTAGTTACCACTTAAAAGCATTTATACAGGCTGTCTGAAGTTGCTGAAGATTCACAAACTGTCCTGCAAAGAGCTGTTGTCACAATGACTGCAAGTAAATATCATCCCATGGGAAGTAGCCAGGCCCTTAGTCCTGAAAATGTTTGAATCTATACATTCAGCTACCCTAAAGTAACCTGTGCAACTAGTAAGCTATTAACTTTCATATGGAGATACTAATCGGCCATATGTGTTCCTTTAGCGATGTCGCAATCTTCATGCCCTGTAGTTAAGATTCAACACAACAGTGATAACTATTAAGGGAAATCAGGTTGCTGAGGAGTGGATGCAAGAACAAAATTGTTCTTTTGGCTTGTGGCTCTGATGTTACACGTGAACTTCATCCACTTGGAAGGCTTGCTGTCTTTCTGACCATACCCACACTGCTTGATCAAAGGTGGTGTCTGAATCCAGTGAAGAACATCTGCTATGCTGGCTCGTGATTTGTCACATTGGGCATGGCCTTGCTCTGATAGGATCAGAATTCCTGAAAAAATAGAAGCAGTAGAGATTTGAAACAACTTTTGTCAGATCCTCCAGATGAAGAAAGCTTGGGGTAGGCCAGCATACTGAAGATCTTCAAAGCTTGCTGAAGTAGTTCCTGCAGTGGAAGGCAGTGGTCATGCCTGCATGGTCTCGTTTAGTCGGACTCCTAGGTGCCTGTGATCATAAGCCACTGACAAGCAGTCCCACTGACTGATGTAAGTCATGTCAATATCAGAACTGACGTTAGTGTAGCCCTGTAGCTCAGCACAATGCTAAGTGAAATGTTGCTGCTGGAGATTCTTTGCTAAAGGAGAGGTAAAACAGAGCTGCTTCTGCTCATTGCCAGTATCATAAACCAGAGACCCCCAACCTACAGCTTCTGAAACTGTGGTACTTTGCTTTCTGCAGATGCATTTTCTTCCATGGGTCTGTAAGTAAAGCAAAGCAATGCTTTACTTGTTTTTGTTTCCTGAGGACCAGCAAGTTTGGGGAAAACCGTCACAGGCACAGAATATGTTTTAGGGCCAGTTATAGCTATGGAGTAGGTTTTATTGGGGCAGGTATACTGAGCACTAGTGATTGCCAAATACTGAATCAGGCAGTAACATCATTTTGCCTTATTTCTCTCTGATGCCTCAATTAGCTACCACATTCCCCATGTTCCACCCCAAAATTTCATGCATTATTGTCACATGTAATGTACCCATATATACACATGCACACCCATTTTTATATATACACATTATATATAAAACACCTGTAAAACACCTGAAATGCTTCATGGCTGCAGGTGGCTATGCTTGAAAACCATCGGGGTAGACTTTCATTCAGCTTGAATGTGAATGTCTTTAAAAGTCCCTGTGATCTTCCATAGCTTGTCTAGGTTTGCGAAGAAATCTCCCCCACCCTGCCACTCCTCCATTCCTTTACTGGAGTTAACGGAGGAGTTATGCATCCCTAATAAATATCCCTAAAACGCTACTAGTGAGAGTTGCTGAGCTACAAGATGGAATATTAAGTGACCTTTTCTAGCTGTTGCTTTGTTATTCATCACAGTTCCCAGTTATGACTCAGACATCTTGTTGAAACACATCAAAGAATATTGTATTGTAACCATGAGCCACACATCTTGTTCATATAGTGTGTTTTCATCTATTCCACAACTTCTTGCTCCGAAGGGATTTGTTCCTTTGTCACAGAAGTTTTTAATTTCCTTAGTTCTCAGGATGGTAAAAAACTCTAAAAATGAAGTTACCTGTCTCCAGCCCCTGTTCTGGCTGGAGTTATGGGTTTTCTGCTTGAGGAGGAGATGATATTTACTGAAGGGTTTCCTTCTCAGCTCACTAAGGCTTGAAAATTGGACAAGCTTGCATCTGTCATCTTCTCAACGTGTGTGGTAGAAGAAGGCATTCACACCCCATGCAGATTACTTGCTTCATTTGGCTGCTCAGCATTGCTCATGGCATCTGTTAGACAAACAGGGCAAGCATGGTCAGATGTTGCAATTGTCTACAAAAAGCTTTACAAATATTGAAATAATCAAATTCACAGGACTGCCATAAGGAAGTAGTACCATTCGACCTAGATGAGAAAGTCTGGGAGATTTATATGCAAGTGCATGCGATTGTCACTTTGTCAAGATCACCGTGACAGGCAATGATGAAAGCACACTGAAAACACAGGTGGGTCCGGACTTTATGTCATCTGCAAGTTTCAAGGTTCCTGTGACTTTTTTCTTGTTACCAAAGTAAGACAAAAGTTCCAAGAAACAAGGGATTAATTCTTTTTTCCCATATTTTTCTGGTGAACTTCTGTGATGATTCAAAATGTATCTTTGTAACCAGTAATGATCTCTGCATTGATCCATTTTAGATCTAATCACAAATACTAAATATCAATTGTCTCAAAAATAGTTCCTCTTTCTCAGGTTAAAAAGCACCTCCTGTGGATAATAGTTTAGATGAGCAATAGTGGATTATAGGTCTCTGTAGGGGAAAATATCATTATATTACAATGAGAAACTGAAAGTACATTGCCGGTATTATTCAGCCTGGAGCACAGAAGAGTTAAAGAGCACTTGACTGAGACACTGCAAGTGATGGAGGGCTCAGAATTTTTTTTTCTTTTTACTTTGCCACATTTTAGTGAAGCTCAGTAACACATGAAATTAAAGGGCACTAAATAGAAGGTCAATAAGAGGAGTTTTATAAACCATGCATGAGTGTGGCTGTGGTTAGGTGTGTGCATGCAGAGAGAGAGACGTAAAAAGCTGTAACATTTTCTGTCACACAAAGAAATAAACAAACAGGTTGTGTGTGGATTAAGGACCAAATATGCTATGAACAAATACTGTTTTCTGATGTGTTTTCTCCTGTTCACTGACATTTGATTTCTAAAAATTTTAGTGTATCAAATCACATGGTATTACAGCAGCCCCTCTTTCCATGAAGTACAGAAATGCAGGATATCTTGAGCGTCCCACCTTAATAAACCCTAGTGCTCGTCATTAGCTTATAATGTAAGTCAGGTCACTTAATACAGCAGAGTGAGTGAAGGGAGGAACAACAGACTTCACTTTAATCCACATTAGTAATCTATCTTATAGATCATATAACATCCAATTTGGCATCTAGCCATATAGAAGGGAAAGTTTTGACAGCCAAATATTTTTCTTTGTTTTTCTTTTGTAAACAGAAGATGAAAAGAAACACTTCAACTGTTAAGAAAAACTGCTCTTGTTTGAGCTATTCATCACTTAAGAATTTGGGCTCAGATCTTCAAAGAACTTCTGTATCATTTTGGTTTTTGTTGCACTATCTATCCCTTAAAAATGGGTTTAGTCATTGTTTCTCTACCACTAAAATGTTTCCTGGTTGTGCAAATTATTTCAATATTGACACAAAGAAACTTTGATCTAGCAAATAAGATGTTTCAGTCACTGTTAGGTAGCAGCTGTCTTAAAGATTCTAATAAATTTTTTTAACAACAAAAGCATAAAATATTTTAACTGGTTTAATTGTCTTAAATAAAAAGCCTGCAATAGCAGTGGGTGCTTAATATGCATGAGAGATTAGATGCTGTCAATGATGGAAAAATAATACAAAAAGCCAAAATTAATGTTCAGAGCTCTATAATGAATCTCTTCTTCTGCAGTATTTTTTGTATGTTCATTTCAGAGGAAAAGCTGAAGATAATTTCTTTCATTCAGTGTTGGCACAAGATCACGTTTTGCAATGTTGGATTTTCCCCTGTGTGGAAAAGAGAAGTTTAACTCATTCTGCTCTAGGGTGAGAATTCAGAGCAGGCAGTGAGCTGTGAGACAGCAGGAGGACCTCCCTCGGTTTGGCACTGCTGACCACAGAAAAGTAGTTCTGACACCATCAGCAGTGCTCAGATGATGACAGTGGTTATCTTAGGACTTTTGAAGCTCTTACCTTTCCCAGGAATAGCATATAGTTTGTAAGAAGTCCCTACTTCCCTGCTTCTCTAATTAGATTTGCTATTTTCTGGTTATCATCCTACTGCTGTTTTCAGTTATCTCACTCTGAGCATTTGGTATTTATTACCTATGAATGTGTTGAGGACTGAAATGCTGGATGGAGTCAGTAAACTGGCAGACCAGTTCAGTGATTCAGCTAAAAATACTCTGAAGGCCAAATCTCTTGCTAACTTACTCAGTAATTTCAAACAAGTATTGTAGAAGCTGCTACCCACAGAACAGTTACAGCCACAGATGGCCTGCAGTCAAAAATAGTTTTCTTATGAATTTGCTTAGCCTGAGGGATTCATTTCATCTGGTCCTGTGTCAGCTGAGTGCAGCAAATAGCAATTAGTAACCCACTGCTCATTATCCTTCTAACCACCGAATATGGGACACTCCTTTTGGTGGCAATGATGGAGAGTGAGCAGTGTTCATTTAGACCCCATCTGCATGTCCATCGTTTTATACCAGATAATAGACTGGGCTGCTGCCTCCTTGTTTGCTAATGTAACTCTTAGCGCTCACACTTCTTGTTTTGTGGTGCCTGTAGCTGAGCACTTAATGACCTTTTATTATTCAAAGACAGCTTTAACTTGCACTGGCCATAAATCCCACTACTCTGGCGGTTTGCAGGATTGGGCAGTTCTGGAAAAGCTTACGTGACCAAATGGCTGTCACACAGCAGCAACGTAACAAGGGCCGATGAAATGGATAATACTATTCTCACCTCCCTCAGTTGTATGTGCATGCATGCATTGAGTAGCAGGGATCCACACTTTCTCCTTTGTTATCTCCAATTATCAGCTGAAGATTATAGAATCATAGAACAAGAGATATGTTTGGCTTCAAGAACAAGCTGATGATTGCCTAAATTACAGCCTAGACGTGCTTGCTTGAGAGCTTTAGCTAACCTCCTTGCCACAGCCTCTGTGCAGTGTTGAGCAGTCATGCTACACAACTACCTACACTAGCCTTATTTGGTATAAGGATATCCTCCTAATTCAGGCAGGCAGTATGTACTCTTGTGTCTTCAGTTGTTATTCCATGGCCTGTAAACCCACCGACATAAATTGTGAATAACAAATAACAAGATTTTGGAAGCCGTGGCAAATTAAAATAGAAGTATTTATTGCAATAATGAATTTTTAACAAGAAGTTGGTTACAATTTGACCCACTTTCATTGGAAAGCAATTTTTTTTCAGGAATATAACAAATATTCAACAACTAAGAATACAAGAGATTTTTAATTAAATGCAACACTGAAAAATACAGTTGCTACACTAAGTCTATGTTACTTCGTAGGAGTGTACTAATTCAAAATCTAAATCCTTCTCTGAAAAATTGGTTCTCTTTAAACACAATATATTTGTAAATGCAAAACTATCACTATCTTAAAATTCAAAGAAAACACAATTACTACACCACAAACAAAGTTATGTTACAGTAGAAAGCTTGGATATGGAGCTGATCCATACAGGTAAGTCCGGATGATGTAGCACTGTGTGGACTTAACAGCTCAGATCCAAGCCAGTGTGGCTGTGTTTGTGTTCCAGTATCTGTGAGCTGACTAGTCCTGCTATTCATAAAATGCATCTGTGGGCATTTCCATGTGGTGAGCTTGGGTGCCTCTGCACTACTGGTTCTGGAGCTATATCAGGAGGAATCACTTTGACCTTGGCTGTGGCTTGTTCTTGAAATGACTGTTGCTACAAGCCCTTTTTTCTGAGGTCCACTTAGGCATCCTCTTGTCTATCTTGTGACTCCCCTCTTTCACTGCCAGCAAAAGCATGCTGGGGGTAGACTAAGGCTACGTTTCTGACCTTAATGACTAAACTTTAGGTCAGATCATGTGCATTGTAAGTTCTCCTTTTCAATACAGCGTAAAGAGGAGGCTAAATAATTTGATGAACAGACCAGGGCAGAGTTTCTGGAGACCCAAAAGCTAGAAGCTGTGTTTTGCCACTGATGTCTTATATGACTCTCAACAAATCATTTTCCTCCAATTTCCACTTACATGCTCTTTGTCTCGAGGTGATATCTCAATGGGAATGGGCTGTTTCTTGATACAGTACCTACAGCTCCTGATTTTGTTTATTGCACTTAACCTCTACCAGAATATGAATGGTAGGCAGTAGCAACATGTAAATACTTCAAGGGAAAACACACAGAAGTTCAAATGAAAATACTGTCAGGTTGAACATACACAGAGTGAATGTGCATTGTGTGCCCAGGTCTTGAAGAACTCCTTCCCAACTTTTTCATGAAGATTTAAATTTGTAACTTATTAAGGGTGAAAGCAAAAAGCCTACCAGGTCATATTTACAAAGAGATATCTTACAAAGGTACCCAAAGAGGTAAGGTAAGACAACTCATAGTGCATCTGAAATGGCTGGAGTAAAGCAGGCATTTACTGTTGATTTTCAATGAAATTTTCATAGAAAGAAAGCAAATCAGACACATAACTTAACCTAGACAATTTTCTAAACACTGTCAGGCATTTATCTGCAACTTTAAGCAATGTTTAGAAGTCTTTTCGCACAGCTGAAATCTACAGAAGTCCTTTGTTTATGTAATAAACCCTTTAGTTGTGTAAGGTAACTTTTTAGGCACTATTGGCATCCTTAAAATACCATACAGCTTTTGTTCAACCCTTCATGTGCTTAAAGGCCCTTCATATCCAAGCTAAATATGTCTGAAGTCCATGACTGATAGAGACAAATGTGGTGGTGGGTTTGGTGTCTAAGGATTTCCCCTCCTGAACCCAGAGCTAATAAGTTGCAGCAAAATAAGAAGTTACAGGACTTTCTGTTCTTCCCTTTTTCCCTCTGCAGCCACGTGCTTTCGTTCCAACTATCACAGCTTGGGGTGTGTATAACTGAGATGGGTTAAGTCCAGGGAATGGATTAGTGGAAGCAGGCTGTGTGCATGTTGGTCCTTGTCCTCTGAAAGTGGTTGGATCGGAAGAGGTATGGGGTAGACAGCTGAGGGTGGTAACATCTCACTTGAGTTGTCGTAACAAAGGCTCTTCAAGCCCGTTTGTCACAGTCCTAAGTCTCTGAGGCTCAGTTCTGCATCCTGTCACAAATACTCCAAAACTTACAAAATACTGTCAAATACTGCACATTTCTAAATTTTGTTTCTAAATTAAAATTTTTTTGTGGCTTTAAAGCTACACTTAGTGAAGAGCTGGGTGCTGTTGCTGATGATGACATTTCATGCAGCCACCTTTGGGATTTGTAGTGGAAGGAAGCAGACAGGTCAAAGAGCCCCTAGCTGAGTTCTAACTCATGTAATTTCATAGAGAAAAATGGACTAGAGGGAAGTCTTGTCAAGAACAGACAATGTGCCTGATAATGGCTGCTGGCAGTTTTTAGGTGCTCATTGCCCCCTTTTCCTACCTGAATAGCAGATCTATTGAAAATTGAAATTGAGACAACCTGGTCCTTTCAAAAATAAATTATTTTTCAGTACTTTTCTGAACCTGGACTTGAATAGTCTTTCGGCTGAATATCAGAGGTGCCAGTTTTCATTTTATTTCACACCTTTAAATACTGTAAAGATATTTTTGTGAGAACTCTGTGTTAGCTGTGAAATGTTGTGCAGTGCAGGATTCTTCACTGGACTTGCAATGTCTTTCTGTCCTGGACTATCTGTGAAGTCCCCTGACAACTAAGGATCAGAAGGAAATCACAAGTTTCAGATATTAGTAGCTCTCTTTTTTTTATGTGTGAACGTTAATACTTTTATACCCCAGGGGGCTGGATGAATCTGTCTTCACAAATTTGGCAAAGGTTTTCAAACATCAGTCACTGAAACAGAACATTATTTTTTTTTCCTTGTTCACAAAGATGATTGTTCATGTGAATCATCTATGTATTATTTTATCCAAGACACAGTTAGGGTATTTTGATCTATAAGTTTCTTTTTACATATCAAGTTTTTCCAGTAAGATTTTCTTTGTTTATTCATATTCTTTGAAGGGGTTGGTTCTCATTACTGATGGATTAGCGTGCATTCCAGCTCGAGGTGGAATAGCTGGGTGGAGAGAACAGCTGTTGATACTTCCATAATAATTTAGAAAGCCGGTGGGTTGTAGCTACAAAAAAATGAGCCAGATTGTACACCTTTACTATGTTGAGTTTGAGTTTACATGGAACTAGTTTTGAACATTACTACGTGAATAGACCCATTGATCAATAAAAGTAATTACAGGCGCACAGCGCTGTTGATAGGAAGCTGGCAGAACCTGATTCTTTTCTCTGAAATTTCCACCTGGCTCTGCTGAACTAGTTTTTCTCCCTTAAGGGAAGCTACTCTGAACTAGTAGAGCTGTGCTGCAGTTCAGCTGGTAACAGCAGGCATTTTTTTTTTGCAAGTGATATGTTATATGGCAGAGGTTACCGTGCTGGGTCAGTAGGGAGCTATGTTAGTCCATCATATCGGCCTCACTCAGTAAACTATCAGTCAGGCAAGGCCAATTGTTTAAAGAAAGATACATTAAATTTATGAGTTACTGTGCCCATCGCTGGAACTCCTAATAACTGCAGAAGTATGTGGGTGGAATTCTTGCTATTACATTTCCTGACATTTTAAGAAGTTAATATTGTTGCTTGTCTGCCGGTGCCCCGTGCCTGATAAGTGCAGTCTGTTCCACCTTCTTATTAAATTCCTTGTTTACTCTTTCCTGGGCATTTCTATTCTGTGTGCATGTGTGTGTATAAGGGTCTGAGTGCAGCAACGTGAACCAAACCATGAGTCGGAGGGCACAGGGGTTCATGGGGCAGCTAGTGCAGATGTACAAGTGAGCGGGTGATCACCAGTGAAGATGGAGCCAGTGAGTGAGTGAAGTGGCCTTGAGAGCCAAATGGGTGAGCGGGTCTGTCAGGGCCTTCATTGCGTTGCAAAATTTCATGCCATTGGTTAACCTGCCTGCAGCCCACTTCATCTCTATGAAATTTTCCCTGCTTATCTCTCTACACATTCCCGTATTTCTGAAGAGTGTGAAAGGAAGAGAAGGAAGCTTGTAAGGATCAGAATAAAATATCTTAAAATATGCTGTAGCTAATCAAAGTTTTGACAGCAACACAAGGTCTCTGGGCTAGTGTTGGTAATCTAATTTGATCAATTCCTTTGAAATTATGTTTTGGTAAGAATCTTGTTTTTATAGAAACAGGTTTACTAGAATAGGGATTAAAGGCATTTAAGAATATTTCCCAAAGTGGCAGCTACTGGAGTAGCAGAAATTCCCACATTGGCATGTATTTACAGGCCCCATTGCCTTAGAACAACATCTTCCTCCTGATTAAATGTCATGACCTTTCCACATAGCTACTCCACATCAGTTTGTTAACTTTCTGATAAACTGAAACTAGCCCTTAAGAACAAGAGGTTACAGTGCCTTGTAGTTTTAAAGCTTTTAGTGTTGCTTAAATGATCATAAGGATACCTTAATTGCAAATATAAGTGAAAGATTCTTAAGGCAAGAATATCTACTCTATAATTACAAACCCTCGTCTAAAAAGAAGTAGAAAAAATAAAGAATAAAACTTAACTGCCCTCAAATCGTGGTCTTTCAAATCTCTACTGTTTTGTCTGGAGTTACCTCTGTCAAAAATTCCCCTTCTTTCAGCTCTTGCTCTCTAGCCTGAGCTGCTTTATGATACTTTGCAAACTTGACACCTGAATGGTAATGGCAGTGAAAATTATGTTTATTCCATTACTTTTATAGCTATTAGTTCAGTTAGTTTTTCTGCTGTGTTGACATAAAGATGATCTATTTCGATATGTTACAACCATGTATCCATAGGAATTTACTTCGTACATTTTTCTTTTGATGAAAGCTTTCTAACATTTTCAGAAGCCATGTCCTTCAATAAGACAAAAAGCTCCCTAACTAGTTTTACAAGGAAATACATTTCAGACTAGCTCCATCTTTTATGAACTGGTATATGGCCACTTTTTAAAAGTATGTTTCTGCAGTTTTTATAATATTTGCTTCATAAATGTGTTACTTCATATTTGGCTACAGTGAGTTACCATCAGTGCGTTTTACTTGTCTGGAAAGTGTAGCCTCTTAAATATCACTCAGGTGCCTGATAACAAGGTAGGGATTTCCAGAACCCTGAAGCACTACCCCCTAATCCAGCTTTCTGTTGTCCTTGTTGAACCTGTTTCCTAATTCATATTTGTGGCTCTCTGCTCCTACCTTACCTGTCACCTTGGTAGACCGATCTTTTTGCATGGCAGAGGGTTTCATATGAATGTGTTCAGTTTATTCTTTCTTTTGTCTCCTGATTTCAAGTAAATGCAAAAGGAACTCTGGCGATACATTGCTTTGTTTTTCAGAAATTCATACTTACCTGTGATTCTGCATATTTTTAAAGTATGCTCTTTTTCTCCTGTATACATATTCCCCTATTTTGCCTTCAGAAAAGTCAGAATGATATATGTATATATGCAATAGTGTACATTATTTCATTTGATTCATTCTCCAGCTGCCTTGATACTTCCTTGCTCCTTGACAGCAATTAAAAAGCTATCAATGCCAAAGGCTTCTGTCTGCACATTCGCTTTTTTTGAAAAATAAAAGAAAAATGTCCCGGCATGTATTTCATTTGGTTCTAGTGCTGCACCTGCTTTATGCATGACTTCTAACTAGCTTTCCAGGTAGGATAATACCAGCAGCTTGAGATGAGATTTGGCAGAAACTTTTGTCTCCCTCGAACTACGTGAAACCTAACCCTTTTCTACAAGTAATATTTAGCTTAAAACTTAAGTAAAAATCTTCCATCAATTCTCAATAATAACTGAAGACAGAAGTGTCAGGCAATGAATACATATATGCAGGACTAGAAAACATGGGATGTAAGACCCTAGAATTTTGAGACTAAGCTACTGTGAAAGTGGCACTTTTCTCGATCTGCCTAAATATTTTCTCATCTATATGAAAATTTAATTTATATTGAAAAAACTTACTTGATTGAAATTCTGCTTTCCTTTGCCAACTTTGATGGTCCCTTATCCCTTCTTTATAGACAAATTTTGGGTTTGGGAATGAAAAAGTAAAAAAACCCTCCACAAAATGTGAGATGAACTTTGTAGAGCTCATAGGGTTTGCTTCTAACGCTGATAATTTATATTCCTCATTTGTTTCCCTGTGAAGCTTTTCTCCACCTAGTGATCAGAAGGAAGTATTCATGATGAAAATTATCCTACAGTGTACCACTTGAAAAAATGGATCAAAAAACTGAAAAAACCTTCTGAAGTGGATGAAAAATAAATTTTAAGATGCAGATCTTTCCTTCAGAACTTCGTAGTAAAAGTTTGAGAGCAAATTTTAAGAGGAAGAGTTAGAAAAAAATTTAAAAATAAGGTATATGGACACTTGCCTGTGATGCATGATACCATAATTTCAGGGCAGCCAATGAAAAGTTGTCAATACATAGAACTTAAGAAAATGGTTCTCTTAGGGTGTAGTGCCTTTGTTTTTCATCCCTTCCTGTGTCTAAACCTGTGGAACTTGTAATATGATTATGTTAGGTGAAAACAGGTAAAAGTGGCTTTAGTTCACCATTTAGTTGGTAATCAGGTGGGGATAGTCATCAGGAAGTAACATTTCAACATTAACTGATCAGAAGGCTGCAGTCGTTTGTTCAGATTTCTTGTGCTGTTCATGTCTCTCACCTTGAATTTAAATTGCTGCAAGATCCAAAAGATAGCTAGACCAAGGAGCTTAAAGCTATTCAGAAGCTGAAGTTGATCAAAACCTGGCAGATTGTTAATTGTCACTAAAACAGCTCTGAAAGTTGTTTTACAACAGTAGTTGTCATAACTGGGGATTAATTTTTCATCCTAGTGCACTGTATATTAGCAGCAGTGGTGGTATGTTCATGTCTTTGTCTGGAGATATCTTTGTTTCTGTAAAAATCAGGGTGTTGGACATGAATGCAAAATAAAGCATTTGTGAATATATAATTTGTTATCAAGAGCAGAGCAAAAAAAGATGGACAAAGAGGCAAACTCTTCCAGTAGCAGAAGGATATTGTCTAGCCACAGTCTGATGAGACATCATGTATGACATGATATGGGAATGACTGGGAGAAATTCTCTGGTAGGGTACGCTGGCGTGGAGCCATGACTGCAGCAGGGTCATAGGAGGAGCTTTGCTCCAGGAGGACATCAGGGGTTCTTGTGAATAGTGCTAAGTGCTTACAGGCAGAAATGCTGTTTGCTGATGTTAAATGGCATTAGGACTTAGAGGAAAAATATGAAAGATGCTAAAACCAAATGGCAACAGAGGAATTACCTCGTTTGCAAAATCTTGTGTCTTATTTGTGTGGATAAAGCACCATATTTCCCCCTCCCCCCAAAAAAATCTATCACTCATTATTTTGTATGCCTACAAACATGGAGACTTTTGCCGTAGAAATCACAGAATGACAGAATCACAGAATGGTAGGGGTTGGAAGGGACCTCTGGGGGTCATCTAGTCCAACCCCGCTGCTGAAGCAGGGTCACCTACAGCAGGCTGCACAGGACCATGTCCAGGTGGATCTTGAATATCTCCAGAGAAGGAGACTCCACAACCTCCCTGGGCAACTTGTTCCAGTGCTCCATCACCCTTAGAGGGAAGAAGTTCTTCCTCATGTTCAGATGGAACTTCCTGTGCTTCAGTTTGTGCCTGTTGCCCCTCGTCCTGTCGCTGGGCACCACTGAAAAGAGCTTGGCCCCATTCTCCTGACACCCACCCTTGAGATATATATGGTAACTAGAACACATTTAATAACAAAAAAAAAATACAGAAAATTAACTATCCTAGAGAAAAAGAGTGGTATATACAAATCACCATTGATACATCTAAAAAAGATCAAGAGAAGGCAATTCACTTTGCATTCCAAAATCAGCGCCAATAATTCCTGCTTCCGCTGCTATTTATTATAGATATTTGCTCTTCTTTAGATTTCTGTTGCACTGGAAACTGAAGTGAATTAAAATCAAAATCTGTTTCTTTTAGCTTCCCCAAATCTACTTTTTAAACATAAGGATATTTTATATAATTTGACGTGAGTCTTATGGCAGTGTCTTATTTGATGCTTAGAGGTTATAAAGGTTATTAAAATCAACAGGGTACCCTCAGTGAAAATGCGATAATAAAGCCTGTGCTTTTTTGTTTACCTTGTTTGGGAGCATTATTGTATTCTGAGTGGCAACCTTACAACTGCATCTCATTTGTTGTTTTCAATGTAAATGACACAGAAATTCAGGCAATTACTAAAAACTCTTTGCAGAGCCAGAAACACAAACAACAAGATGAAATTTTTGATCAAGCAGCATAAAATCCATCAGTCCTGGAAGGCATTTTTTTGCTACCTTTCTGAGCAAAGGTTATTCTTATTTTCCAACAGATTGTGAAAATATTCCAAAAAATGTATTTAAAACTTGTGAAGCCTTCAGGAGTATAGCACTGAAAGGTGCCGTGTGAATCTTTGTGTTCAATTCCTTACAATCACAAGCACCTGTGCAGTAGACCTTGAGAACAGAAGGCATGTGAGAAGCCACTGGACACTTCTATGGATCTTCTAGGAAATGGCTGAACTCCAACATACAAGGCTTTAATATGGTGCAAAAGGTCAAACTCCGAACTAGAGGCACAAAAAAAGTTCCTCTTAGTCCTTTTAGGACTCTGCTCTGTAAGACTGATGCATTGTTTTTCTTAAGTTAGGTGGAAAACTGTAGGGAAAAATAGTGCTTTTGGTGGTTCTTTTTCTCTAAGATCATAATAATAATGGTAGGCATTGTAGAAAGTAATGGGATCCTGAATTACGGAGCTGTAGGAAGCTGTGTCCTCCAGTTTTTATGTTTTACAGCAGTATCGTGTCAAAAATATTGAGCCAAAAATACGGAAAGCCAAGAATTTTGTAGCCTGATAGCTAGCCAGTTGTATATATGACTCATGATCCATTCCTTGTTCCAGAGGAAATTTGCAGTAAGTAGATGAGCTTTAACAAGAGCTATTGAGGGTGGTCCAGAAGAGGACACCCCCCTACACCAGACCTTAATGCCCTATTCTGACAAGTAGGAGATTTTGGCTTAGTTTGCTGCTATCTTAGCAAATCCAGGAGAAAAGTTGGATTTCTCTACTTGTGAGTGAACATTCCAGTTGCTGAACTGTTTGTATAAAGACTGGCATTTTTCTTTCTTTTGAGCTTTGCACAAAAAGGAAGTGATTATCTCAATGAGGAGGTCCATGCCTTCAAATTCTCAGCAGGAGAAGGCTTCTCCTCCCTGTACAGAGCTTTGCATTAAAAACCTGGAGAAAAACAAGGTTCTCCAAACCCTTCATCTCCTACAAGGAGCATCCATGTACTACTATACATCCATGTGCTATACTATACATCCATGTACTTACCTTTGTGGATCCCATGCTCAGGTTCCAGTTCAATGTTAACATTTTCTGAGTGGTAATACCAGTTAAAAAATATTTCATCATTGCTTACTTCCAGCTAGTCATTCTTCTTGAAGTAGTGGAGGCCCCATCCCTGGAAACATTCAAGACCAGGCTGGACAGGGCTCTGAGCAACCTGATCTAGTTAGCAGTGTCCCTGCTTGCTGCGGGGGGGTCGGACTAGCTGACCTCTAGGGGTCCCTTCCAACCCAAAACTTTCTATGATTCACTTTACTCATTCATTTTGCAGTCCTCTTCAGTTATGCCTATGTCACTCTCTGTATGAAAGAGTAAATGGTTAAAAGAATGGGAAACGCTTAGATAGGTTTTGCCTTTAATGAAATTACCATGAAGAACAGGACCCATAGGCACCTTGTTCTTCCTCTGTCACAGAGAAAGTCATGAAAGATGTGAGAAGCCAGGGCTGGCATCATGAAACTGAGCCTACATCTGTGTTGTGATTCCTGCACAAAGAACAAGAATCATCAGTAACAATGGCTGTGCTGGGAGAGGGATATTCTATTGCTGTACTCACTTTTGCAGCAGAATCATGGTCTAGCTTAGCACATTGTGTAGTGAATGTGTAAAGAAGCCTGGAATATCTTCTATTGTTGTACAAAAAGCAAAAACATTCAATATGAAGAGCTTGATTCAGCATTCAGTTCCATGCAAACTGAAATCTCTAATGCATCCTATTAGCTTACGTGGATCATGTAAGTAGGACTCTCGTGTGACTTCTTTTCTGAGTACATAGGTTTTGTACTATAGCATTATGTTAATTTACGTAGAATAAATGAATGGTGGTATTCAAGCCAGATAAAAACATTTTCTTTTTAATCTGTAAAGAACTATAAATAACCTAAATAAAGTTACACATCTCTTGTGTAATCCCTTGTTAATGCAGGATCCATGTAACTGTAATGAATCTGAGTAGAGTAAAAGGAAGCATGTGGTTGCACATCTTATGACTCATGTTTTAAACAGTTATTTTGGAACTTGACATTTAAACTCTGGGATTTAGCAATCCCAATCCAGTCCCCCAGTCTTTTCAATTCTTACTAATTAGAGAAAAAATAAAAAAAGTTGTTTTCTTTTTTAGTTTTAGTTTTTAGTTTTTAATATGATTTTCTTTAAAGGTTGTGTGTTTTACAGACTAAACTTTTAAAAGTTTCAGTTATTTCATCATTTTATATTTCATGTTCTAAATGCTGACATGTATGACATAATTATACTAGAACCTGACTGCAGTAAAAAAAAGTGTCAAGTGACACTGCCATGTGATGAATGCCTGTTTTGGTTTAGTCTTTTAATTTTCAGTAAAGAAAAGGTGCTGCATTAAATGGCTGATGTTCTGAATGTCAGCCTGAAATATTTAGAGAAGGCTGAGAGGGAATGTTATAAATGCCTATAAATATCTTAAGGGAGGGTGCCAAGAAGACGGGGCCAGACTCTTTTCAGTGGTGCCCAATGACAGGACAAGGGGCAACGGGCACAAACTGAAGCACAGGAAGTTCCATCTGAACATGAGGAAGAACTTCTTCCCTCTGAGGGTGACGGAGCACTGGAACAGGTTGCCCAGGGAGGTTGTGGATTCTCCTTCTCTGGAGATATTCAAGACCCACCTGGACATGGTCCTGTGCAGCCTGCTGTAGGTGACCCTGCTTCAGCAGGGGGATTGGACTAAATGACCCACAGAGGTCCCTTCCAACCCCGAACATTCTGTGATTCTATGATTTCATGTACATGTCAGATTGTGCTGCATGAATAAACTCTGAGGATTAGAGACACAAAAGGGCTTATTTACATATTTCCATTTTGCAATCCCTAATTCAAACCACTTGATCTCTCCTACTGTTTGTGCTCTTCTTTAAAACTATCAGAATATGTATTTGCATTTACTTTTCATGAGAAAATGACCTACAACATGTAAACAAGGCATTTATCCTTTGTGAGAGGAATAAGGCTTCCACGTTATTGTTGGGCATTAGTAAGTTTGACAATATTGTGTAGTAGTAAGGACTGGAGTTAAGCCTTCCAAAACTGGATGAAGTTCTACCCTAGCACTGTGTTTACGGTTTCTGTCAGAATAATTCATGAATTGCTGTTTCCTTCTGCAGTGACATCTTTGTCCTTTATTTAAGCTGTGTTTTGTATTTCTTTTCTCCGTATTTCCTCTCCAGTCATATTACTAGCAAAAAAGGAGGAGGGGGGACTGAGACAGACAACAGTTGTTTGCCCTTGTTACTAAAAATGTGGGAGGATTTTTACAGAAGAGTTATATATCGTTGTGGGAATTGCTTAAACACTAAACTGGTTAAACAATATGGTGAAAAACAAAGTTGCCAATTGAAAAAACTTCAGGCATTTTTCTTGATTTCTAAAATGAAGACAGAAAATATTACAAAAACAACCTGCGATACTACTGTTGTCGTGTCTGGTCTTGATGGCTAACTTTGCAAAGACACCAAAGACCAAAATGACTTGCCAACAGGCTCTGCTAAGTGAAATTCATGGCAGACTTCTGGCATGGGATCCAGGATGAATCCATTTGTGCACAGCAGGAGCACATGATTCTGTAGTCTTTCCTGCTTAAGTTGTAACCACGCTTCACAGTGTCTGGGCAGCAGACTACTGTAAAGAGTGTTAACCATCCATGGGGAAAAAAGATAACCCTGTTTACAGAAACTTTGCGCTCTCTAAGATCTAAGATGGGCTGGTCCTGGCAATATCAACTTCCACTGTCAAAAAGGGCTGAAGGAACCCCTCTAATAAGCAGTCAGCACCAGTCCAACTACTTATGCTCAGAGCAAATGTTTGTGTAACCAGATAGCCATATGTTCAACGACCACTGTTCTGATATGATTTTTTTTAATGGGACATTCAAAAATCTCCAGAGAGAAATACTGCTGTCATTCAGGAAGCGTGGAAGTAAAGAAAAAACTCCATCAGTCTCTAAAATTCTGGCTTGACTCTGAGAAACAAGCATAAATGAACATATAAAGGGAATGCATTCTTGAAGATTTATTTACTTTTTCAAACTTTATGAAGGCAAATCAAATCCTGAAAATAAAGCCAAAGCAAGAGCAGAATGGCAGCTGAGGGTCAGTCAGTCAAATCTGTATGAAAAAAAGTCATTCTTGCCAGCCTTGCTTTTTGATATTCTTTTCTTCTCTGGGGTTTTCTTTTCTAAAAAAACCCTGCAAAATCTGGAGAGATAGGAAAATGCAGTAGCAGCAGCCAGGAAGATCCGCAGTGACAATCTTTCCTTCACTATCTGTTTGTTACTGAGAAAATTATTCTTCATATAAGATTATAATCTTTGCCCTCTGTTGTTTGCAGTCACTCATTATTCCTCATAATAGAGACAGTCAGGTAGCTGATGTTGCTACCCTTGATATTACTCCGTTACTAATGCTCATCACAAAATTTTTTAATATTTGTGTGGTTTTTTTAATATAAGAAGTTGCAAACACTGAATATTATGTCTACACCTAACTCGTTTGGAGGAAGTTTAGGCTACTTGCTCTGTAGAATAGACTCTAACAGGAGTTGTGCCGTATGGATTTGGATGGAAAAATGGCCGTTGTGGGTCCAGGCTGAAATATAAATTGCATGGATTTGTGAAGTGCTTTTCCTAATTTTTATTCATAAGATCCTATTAAAGCAGTACCAGAAATGTACAGATTTCCTGAAAGCGCTTGACCTCTTCTCCTCACCCTGAAACTTCTGCTGGCAGTGGACTAAGTGCAACAGAAACAAATATCAGAATGTTCATCCAAGAGTCTGCACTTGTGACAGGGGAATTGAAGTGCTCATGAGAGTAAGAATAAAGATAACATTTGTTGTTTGTGAAAATGAGTAGAATTTCAGTCTGAGAAAGAGACATTAGATGTTACTTTTTAAAGCATATAAGTTGGGAATGTTTATTTGGAAAAAACACCCACCTTTGACAAAGACTTACATTTCCAAGGAAAGCACTACAACTCTGAAATCATCCAGAAGACAGGGCATATATTCCCAGTGAAGGTCTATTTCAAACAACAACAAGAAATCTTGACCAAAGCAAATTGTTAATATGAAGGCCCTCGAATGGCTTTGAGAGCTAAGATGTAGCCAGAATAGACTCAGTATTTGCACTGTTATTAAAGGCAGAGTTACAACAAAGGACAACTGTACAAGCCAAGAGTATGTTGTTTTAAACAAGTCCGTGCAGGACTAGGTGACATAATGGCATAGCAGATGTTGAGATGTTATATTTGTTTACAGAGAAAACATTGGATTTGTCAATAAAGATTCCCGATTTAGAACGGGCAATAAAAGTAGTATTACTATAAGTTGTATTTGTTTAGCAAAGAACAAAATGTGTCACTTGAAAGACTTAGGAGCTACTTTCACAAAGGCTTGACTTTCTCAGGAGCTGCATCATTCAGGCCCTGGTGAAAATTAGCTTCTTAACATTTGAAGTGAAAGGGGGGAAATGTACTGCCAGCTGTTTTTAGGATTGTGAAAATACCCCGTTCTCACTCTTTTGGGACGTGGCACATTCTAACAGCAGAATATCTATATTGAAAAGAATTCCTGTCAGATGCAATTTAGACCACAGCTAGAAATAAAGTGAAATGGGTATGCCTATAAAAAGTATGAAGAAGGAAACAAGGAAATCTTAAGGAAGGATTCTGTCACTATACCAGCATGATTCACTTTGCTGTTGCTATTCTGTCCCAAGTTTTATAGTTAATTTAAGACATGAGTGACTGATTGCCTGCTAGATATATTAGAGCATAATGCGTAGGAGTGAAAACACCAAAATCCTTTTTCTGTTACTACCACCTAACCTTACAGTGCTTGTCTAGCTGGTACAGTTAAAATCCTGAAAAATCAAGATATTTATAAGCAGTCTTCAACGCTAATATGAGTAAAGATGGGTGTTGTGGGTTTGCGTGGCAAGGTTTGGTGTGGGGGGGGGGGGCTATAGGGGTGGCTTCTGTGAGAAGTTGCGAGAAGCTTCCCCTGTGTCTGATAAACCAGTGAGCGCAGGGTCTAAGACGGACCTTCCGGTGGCCAAGGCCAAGCCAATCAGCGAAGGTGGTAGCACTTCTGTGATAACGTATTTAAGAAGGGGAAGAAAAAACTGTGGAAAAATGGCAGTCAAGAGAGCAGTGAGGCAGTTTGAGAGAAACAACTCTGCAGGCACCAAGGTCAGTGAAGAAGGAGGGGGAGGAGGTGCTCCAGTGGCTGGAGCAGAGACTTTTCCCCTGCAGCCAGTGGAGCAGACCATGGTGAGACAGGCTGTCCCCCTACAGCCCATGGAGGTCCACAGTGGAGCAAATATCCATCCATGTAAGGAACCCCACGCTGGAGCAGGTGGATGCCTGAAGGAAGCTGTGACCCCATGGGGAGCCCACACTGGAGCAGGCCCCTGGCAGGACCTGCGGACCCGTGGAGAGAGGAGCCCACGCCGGAGCAGGTTTGCTGGCAGGGCTTGTGCCCCTGTGGGGGACCCATGCTGGAGAAGCGTGTTCCTGCGGGACTACAGCCCGTGGAAGGGACCCACGCTGGGGCAGTTTGTCAAGAACTGCACCCCATGGGAAGGACCCACGGTGGAGCAGTTCGTGAAGAACTGCAGCCTGTGGGAAGGCCTCGCATTGGAGAAGTTTGTGGAGAACTGTTTCCCATGAGAGGAACCTCACGCTGGATCAGGGGCAGAGTGTGAGGAGTCCTCCCCCTGAGGAGAAAGGAGTGGCAGAGACAACATGTGATGAACTGACCACAATCCCCATTCCCCATCAGCCTGTGCCATGCAGGGGAGGAGGAGGAAGAGAAACAGGGGTGAAGTTGATCCCAAGAAGAAGGGAGGGGTGGGGGCAAGGTGTTTTAAGATTGGGTTTTATTTCTTATTGTCCTACTCTGATTTGATTGGTGACAAAGGAAACTTTCTTTTCTCCCCAAGTTCAATCTGTTTTGTCCATGACAGCAATTGGTGAGTGATCTCTGTCCTCATCTCAACCCTCAAGCATTTCATTACATTTCCTCTCCCCTGTCCAGCTGAGGTTTTGGTGAGCACCTGGCATTTATCCAAGTCAAACCAAAACAATGGGACAAAATTATTATCAATAGTTCTCACTGAGATGTATAGGAAAAAAGCAATAGGTGAACTGTGGTTAGTGTTGGCTACTTTGAGCTATTACTTACAGCAAATACATTTTTGGTTTATCATCTAGTCTGCCCCTATCCAGGAAATGCTTCCTGAAAAAACCTCCTTGGTTTCGCCTTCTTACTTCTAAAGCTTAAAGAAAATGAACAAGCAGCAGTCTTAGCTTCTAGCTTTAACAATTGAATGTACAAGCAATGTAAGCCTAGGTGACAGAATATATTTAGGTATTCCAGAAACACACATATAGTCAAGACTCAATTAGTTGAAATAACATGTGAAAAGAGTTGTGTGAATAAACGTAGGCTGTGTTTAAACTAAGTTATATATTCCATCAATGAGGCTGCCATAGAGAAAAGAAAAAAAAAAAGGGAGCCGATGTTACCTTCAATAGCTGCAAGTACTGTCCTGCAAAGATGGTACCACTTCTTGCTGGTATATGCTGACTCATCTGAAGTCAATGTAAATGCTTGTTTATAGGCAGTGCAATTAAACAATGATTTGGCCCTGGGCAACTGCCTTTCCTCTTGGGCAGGCTGCTTTGGAAGGCTTTGGAAAAATTGAAAGACAGTAATAAATATTATTCATGAGAACAAGCATCATCTCTGGCTAAAGACCAACAAAATTCTGTGAGGACTCAAGGGGTGTGAGCTTTTAATGTCAAGTAGATGCTTTGAAAACAGCAGCAAAAGTGACCATTACCCTTAGGTATTTATTTTCCAATTGTGCAGGCATAATTTGCATGCATGTTTAAACAAATATATTTGTGGGTAGTAGTAAGTGTGTAACAGGAAGGCAGGCAAAGGGAATGTATACAGGTCAATTCTTGTTGCAAAAGGTAAAAGCGATACATGACCTAGCTGCTTGCTGAACCCTAGTACTGCTTGCTAGCCTGCTCTGGTTGCATTTAACTACTCCTAAGTGATTGTGAATTGTGCAGTTAAAAAATAATGAGGCAACATTGTCCTTAGATTTCTTAATCATATTATTGTCATTACAAAATTTTAATAGGAAGGGAAAGAAATTCCTAGACAACTCAAAGGTTAAAATAGAATGAAGAGAGATGATACCTTTCTACATGTCAGAGTAAATATCGTCAGCACGAAAATATTTAGGAGGGTGGAAGTGCATGGTTAGATAACTTCTGCCCTGTAAGGATAGCCCAACAGAGATAAATCCAAATATAGCTTCAAAAGTCTGAGATTAAAGGTTTAAAATATCTTAACCTTCCAGTCTTAATTGTGTGGTTCTTCATAGTACGATCTCCACTTACAGTTGTTATGCAAGTTGTAATAAAAATGATTGTAGTGAGCAAACTTTTGCTGAAGCTATGGCATGTCCTGGGGGAACTTTCTGTGGCTTCCTTCCCAAGGGCAGAGGCCCTCTTGCTTTCGGGTCTAGCAGCTCTGTAAAGGGGTGTCTCTGGATGGTCTCCTTGTGGCTGCAAAGATGAAAATGTCTCGATTTCTACTTGAAGGGGAAACGTGAATTGTTTGGCTTAAAATGTACAGATCCATAGGCCTCCTGTTACTTCTCCCCGGTATGAACAGGAGTGGTGGATACACTAGCAGTCTGTGCTGCCATTCAGTGAGACCTGGACAGGCTAGACAGATGGGCAGAGAGGAACCTGATGAAATTCAACAAGGGCAAGTGCAGAGTCCTGCACCTGGGAAGGAACAACCCCATGCACCAGGACAGGCTTGAGGTGGACCTGCTGGAGAGCAGCTGTGCGGAGAGGGACCTGGGTGTCCTGGTGGACGACAGGTTGATCATGAGCCAGCAGTGTGCCCTGGCTGCCAAGAAGGCCAATGGCATCCTGGGATGCATCAAGAGGAGTGTGGCCAGTAGGTCGAGGGAGGTTCTCCTTCCCCTCTACTCTACCCTAGTCAGGCCCCATCTGGAGTACTGTGTCCAGTTCTGGGCTCCCCAGTTCAAGAAAGATGAGGAGCTACTGGAGAGAGTCCAGCGGAGGGCTACAAGGATGATGAGGGGACTCTCCTACAAGGAGAGGCTGAGGGAGCTGGGCCTGTTTAGCCTGAAGAAGAGAAGGCTGCGAGGGGACCTTACAAATGCCTATAAATACCTTAAGGGTGGGTGTCAAGAGGAAGGGGCCAGACTCTTTTCAGTGGTGCCCAGCGACAGGACAAGGGGCAACAGGCACAAACTGAAGCATAGGAAGTTCAGTCTGAACATGAGGAAGAACTTCTTCCCTCTGAGGGTGACAGAGCACTGGAACAGGTTGCCCAGGGAGGTTGTGGATTCTCCTTCTCTGGAGATATTCAAGACCCACCTGGACAAAGTCCTGTGCATCCTGCTGTAGGTGACCCTGCTTTGGCAGGGGGCTTGGGCTAGATGACCCCCAGAGGTCCCTTCCAACCCCTACCATTCTGTGATTCTGTGATTCTGTGAATGGGCAAAGAAGGAGTGTTGATGGGTGAAGAACTTTACAGTTGTCCTGGAAAGGAAAGAAATGTAAGCCAGCATAGCACTACTGCAGAAGAAGTGGAAAGCTGTGAATGTCACTATGAATATAAGAATGAAAATGTGTATCTCTTGGCCCATTTCCAACATGGTAAAACAATGTACTTCCCCTTTCCAGGACTATGTGCAAAATAGAGTTGATTCAAAAAGTAGATTACAGTTTCTTTTGTGAAGGAATATAGCTAAAAATTAAGCAAATTACCTGTAAGTTCCTGCCAGGTAGAAATATATATATGTAGATATATTTAAGGGAACACAGAGGGTTACAAACACAAGTTTCCATTTGTATATGTGTACTGGAGTTTGTGTAATTAAAAGCCTAATTATGCTGCTAGTAATTCATTTGCTGGCACACTGACAGAATAAGTAGTTGCATTCGTACTGGACATCCCTAGTTTTGAAAATCAAGTCTTCTGCTACATTGCAGAACTGCAAATGTTTCTAGGTCTTGGACTGATTTTAGAAAAATTGCCCTGAAGTGTAGCTCTCCGCTCCCTCATCTCGCTTCCCTGAATCAGTCATGGACTTTCAATTTTTAATGTCGAGAAAGCGAAGTGTGTGAAGTCTTCTCACATCCATACACTAATGCCATTTAAGACTGAAATCCCAGAAGAGAATACTATCTCTGATAAGTCAAAATTTATGTCACTGACCCAGATGTTGAGCCAAGTGATAGGCTCCATGCTTACCATCTGCTATATATAGGAGGTGACAAAACCGGAACAGTTATTACAGTGCAATGGTTGCACATTTTTTAGAAAGCTGTATACCATGTCACTCTCTTTTATTTTCATTCAGGAAAGCATTCTTCACTGTATTCCATCACACTTATCTGAAGAATATAGAACAATGACCAGACTTTCTCATGATCAAAGAATTCAACACAGTAGAAAGCAGGTAGGCTTTAAATTGCACTGTGGATTTGAGAGAGACCTTTAAAATTCAGCATGCTGCAACAGCTTGTAAGACTTGGGTAATCTTGATTTAGCATTTAATTATATTAGAGTTCTTAACTTCTGTCATTGACTCTGGAAATGGAAGGCCACTGCTAGCAGACCATTAAAACACTGTGGCAGGGGTGCTGGAAACTTAAACTCAAAGGATGCATAGGGACAGGGAGTTAAAAGATACTGTTTGTGATTTGCTAACATAAATCACATTGGTCCAAACTCTTAAAATAAAATATACAAATACCTGACAGTGCCCAAAAACGACCTTAGTTAAAAGAACATTATTCACAGGATAGGCTGAAATACAGTTCTATTGTTGGCTTCAGGAATTTGGACGGCTCTCTTAGTAACCTTTCTGTTTCTGTGTCACTAGAGCATGTAGTAAAAAAGAAAAATAGCTTTATATAGCATGGCTCTTGCTCATCTTCTGAGACAATAAAAAAGGAGGTCAAAGGCGATAGTTCTGTTAGTGTTTCCTTGTTTAGGCCACAAATCTACTTCTTCTACTGCTTTCAAGTAAAACCAATGATTAAAAACATCAAACTCAAGTGATTTATCTTACATTAAAGTGACTGCAATAAAACCCGCAGTCTTCTGCTTTCTCTAGGATTGATCAGCTCTAACCTGAACTGAGCAAAAGATTTAAACACCTTCTTATAAGACCTATTTATCTCAGAGAAACTCTGAATTATCCATTTGCTCAATTTCTTTGCTCTTCATTGCACAGATGAAAATAAACTTAGGTATGTATGAAGGTACATGGGCAAGCTCTTCCACTGGAGGAGGTTTTGTATGCCTTTGAGTCTTCGAGAATCCTTTGTGCTGTTCTCAAGGGAAACAGCTGTAATAGCTGTCATAGCATTCTAAACGTATCCAAATTTGACAGCCTTTCTTTACTTCAGCAGTAGAGCAAGAGGAAATACTAACTCCTAAAGCAATAAGATCTTACTCTTCCAGATTAAGGGGACAATGTGGATATGTATGAGATAGTTTCTTAACAATTCCAACAGTACAAATGCCTTCTCTGTGGTGGAAGTGGTAACACTCCAGTCTAGAAAATCAAATCCACTGGAGAGTAAAATGCCAATTTATTTGTGAATTTTACAAAGACTTTTTTCTATTTTTAATAAAAGCTGATATCTAGCTGTAGCACAGTTTTCTGCCTATAAATATAAATTTTGTAAAGTACACTAAGAGATTTGAAAAACATCGTGATTAGATGAAGGCAGTTCTCCAATATAATTTTATATCCTGCAGAGTCAAGACAAGCCAGATATTCTCAAACAATACCTAGATGACTGCCAGATCCAAAGGAGATATACTGTCGTCTGTAATCCTGAGACATCATCCCATGAGTTATTACTTATTTTATCTGAACCTATTCCCTCATCCATGGATATAACATAAATAAAAAATTTAGGAAATCCAATTGAACAATCAGAGGCTGCTTTTGCCGAAGGTGATTTAGTATTCTCCTGTAATATCTGCATGACCTCCCTTCCTTGCTGTGCTCTACTGGCACAAGAGTAACACTCACACTGAGATCAAGTGCGACATTGACCTTCTGGAAAACAAGGAAAACTCTTTTCTTTTTCTGGTAGCCAAGTAAAAATGTCGAGTAGCATTTCTAGACAGAAAGTTGGTTTCTTTTCAAAAGAGAGTTATTTCTGACATTTTTTAGACTGGGTGCCTGCTTTGCTCTTTTAAGTAGCATGTACGTTTGCCATAAAAACCCAACTTCTATGTCAGGGGCAATGAGAAGGAAAACAAGACAGCTAGCACTTTATGGAAGTGGTCCACTGCTTGGCCTAAACTGCTAACTCTGGAGTCCTGCCCGTTTTTCACTGTGGACAGAGGAGACCTCTGTAACACAATAGAAAATGCTGCACGCGACCACAGTAAGAGTTTCAGCATAACAGGGTTTAAACAACTTGGCTCTTCACAACAAACCTGCTACAAAGGAGTACTTCTCACCACCGTGCAGGACAGCTCACCACTGATTGCCTTCTTGCTTTATGTGCTTTTCTTATCTTTTTTGCTCAGCTCTTTTTCTATTCAGTATGTGGTCACATCCTTGTACAACCTTGGTGAGAGTTTCAATTCACGTTATGTGTCAAGCAGAATTATTAAATCTGGAAAGTGCCTTCAAAGCAGCATACATATCAGCTCTTCCTTGTCTCACAGTTGGCTGTTTGAATCGCTTTAATCCAGTTTTACTTTTTTCTGAAGTTTTTGGTGAATCTGCCATTCTTCCTGCAGTAGTGTTAAATTCTTCTCTCAAGTATTAGTCCCAAAACTTGTCTTGCAGATTACTTTGCTAGTTCACAGCAAAATTGCATTTGATTCAAATAAATGTGAAGCTCAATACAAATAAACATGAAGCAAGACCAAAGTTCAGTGCTTTCCTACAGCAAAAAGACCAGTTCATATCATTATTTTCACATCCCAATGTCACTTTATTTAAAAATGAGTGATATGTTTCGTTCTACAGTGTATCAATAAGCCATGATATGATTACTCCTTTTAATGGGCAATTTTATTTCCAGGAACTTATTTATTGAGGTTACCCTCTTTATGCCAGTCACTGAGATGGGCATCTTTTAACCTGTTAGTATCTTCCCACTCTAATTAGTAATATATTTTCATTGCTTGAGCTAAATACTCGTGATATCCAAGTATCCACTCCACCCGTCAGTCTCTGCAGATACATTGTTCAGGTGACTGCAGCAACAGACAAACATGCACCACTCATTGGGCTATTCTTAGAAAGAGAAAGAGCCTGAGAGATTGCCGTAGATATTTTTACCATGTCTACATGTTACTGTGGAAACTTACTAAAGATAGGCAAAAAACAGGGGAGAAATCTACTCTTTTTTTTCCTGAAGCTTACTGTGGTTTAACATCGTTTGTGTGGTTATTTCTTGTAACTCCTTCACGGTCCCTAGGGGCACCTCAGCCATGAACCAGAACACACTCGCAAATCACGAGCTAACACTGCAGAGGTAACAGGCTAATCATTTTCTGGTTTTCTATGAAATTTGACTTCCCGCTTTGGGCAAAAGGAGGAAGTTAGGGAAATCACCTCAGGCAACACTCTGAATTATACTGATGCTTATTTGGCTCAAAATGCCAGAAGAAAGGAGAAATAACGGGTGAGAGGGCTTGCGGCCGAACACTCTTTTAGTCTAAAGGGAAACAGCAGTGGGTGTATAGTGAAAAATGTTAGCATCTAATAAGATACCATTTTTCACTGAAAGACCCGGAACAAAATCAGTTTATACACCTTTTACATGGTGAGTTTGAGCATAAAGGAAACCAGCTTCTCCCTCACATTTGCTGTAGGCCACACAGCCATTACCTGCTCATTACGCTGAAGTCCAAAGTTGGAGGTGGAAAGGCAGAGGAGGATTTTTCCAAATGATTTTCATGTTAGGGTATATCACATACTGGTGGCCCGGAATACAGAAGGGAATTTCCAAGATGGGAGCAGTGAAAAGCCACTAAGTCCTATGAATCCTCTACAGGCATTATTTGCCCCCTGCCTGGTTTTGATACCGTGCTGCCAGGTTTATGGGAGCCATTCTACACAGAAGCAACACCCCCCAAAATTAAAAATATGTAACATAAACTACAGAGTCTCGTGTATAAGGACAAAGTCACATTATATAACTCTAGCCATTGACAGTTTGCCAAAGGGACTGGATTGGTTTTTCATTTAAATCAAAAGAGCTGTAAACCAGACATAAAGTATAATGTATTACAGTCATTTATACATTCAAAACTGCCCTTCACTCATGGTATCTCAAATGCGTCAGAGCAAGACATTCAGATGTAAACTGAAAAATAATAATAGTCTTAAGGTCACGTTTGGAAAGAGAAATAAATAATTTTCTTCCAGCAGAGAGTTCTGGAGGGATAGATTTTCCCTGTAAAACAGCGATCCTGGTAGTGGTACAAATTCTTCAGTTGCTCAACTGCCTTCAGCAAATGGAGGTGAATCCTCCACTGCAGCACAGAACAACACCGGGCCATCCCCCGGCCAGGCCACCACTGGAATATTTCCAGTTTCTGGAATATTTGCAATAGTTTCCATTTTCTGGAAATCTTTGCAACAGTGTCATTTTCATGGTAGGGAATGGTCTAGAGGAGGTAGGTATGAGCACATCCTTACAAACCCTGTGCCTTTGGCAAACACTCTTGCTACTGTGCAAATAAAATTGACGCATTTAGATATAAGGTCTAATTTGGTGTTCTTTTGAGAGGGTCTTTGCTTTTGCATGGCTCATTCTACAGCTGTTTGCCTGGAATGAATAACATTTCTGTCCCTTCTACTTTCAACTGCAAATCAAAATCCATTTGTTGTGTTTCCATTGCATTTCTTTTGTAATTTCTGATGAAATTCTGTGAGGCCCTGGCCTTCAGAAATCAGCACCTGAGTCATGGAGCCCTAACACTGAAGTTTCAACAGCTGTGGAAAGGAGAGCTTTCAAAGTATCTCCTTTGTGCCCCTTCCCACCCCTGCAGCCCCTCAAGCATCAGAAGATAACCCACAGAAACAGCTTTGACAAAAGATACAGATGGAGATTAAAAGATGGACTGGGGTTTATGTGAAAAACATCTGGGTTTTATCTGTTTTATCCAACAAAAATGGATGAAAACTAACTACTTTCTACTTCAAGCCCCTATGTATTGCTGGAGTGGGGTAAAAATGTCTCATGTAAACAAGAAAGAGACGTATCAGGGCAATCTATAATCCTTTATTACAGGAAGACACGTCCTTTGATGTCACTGATGTTGCATCCACTTGCATTGCAACTGTGCTTTCAGAAATTCACTTTTACAGCTGAATCAAATGTTTGGTAAATGTGTTCAGACTGTAAACATATTGTGCTGACAAAGATAACATAAATTTGCATCAAAGCAGCTCAGACACGAGCTGTGTGTAAAACCAGATAGTCTAAAACCAACCCTTTTCCAAATTTTTGGTTTCTGGACAATGTTGTTTGCAACTTTTAACAGCAGCTTGGTTTTTTTTAATTTTCAAGTTTATCACACTACACGCTGTAAAACACCATAATCACATTTTTTCTCAGTTTTCTCATGGGTTGCCTTCAGCATCTCGTATAAATGAAGAATTTTTTTCAAGTCTTCTTCTGAACAATCCTATTTAATACATGTGTTTATTGATGCATTTCTGTCTTTGGAAGAGAAGTGGGATGCAACAATAATTAGGCACCATCTGGGAAGTGTACAGCCTGGGTAAACTGGCAATGGGTTTCTTCAGTTTGCAGCTGCACACTCTAGTGAAATTTAGCTGCCTCCTTGCAGCCCAGCTCCTCTGAGTGTTTGCTTGAGACTGGAAACCCTAAGAAGTGACAAAAGATGGGCAAGTGAAGGCAGCCTGCCCACAAACTCATGGGCATGTCTGACATCTGTTTTCAGAATGCCTGCAGGGCGTTCGTGTGGTCTCTCTGTCCGTAAAAATTTAGGAACGGGACAGTGGCCTGGTAAAAATCAGGTGTTCCAAATACTTCTCATAGCAGATAATGTGTGGAAATTTTTGGGCCACCAAAGATTTATAAATATGCAGCGGGCCCCAGAGCACAGAGTCATAAGCAGCCAAAAGACAATGGTTCCTTTTTAAGGCAGCTGTGAAGCAGGTCATATCCAGGAGATGTGAACACCAGGAGAATCATCTTGAGGTCTGAGTCATCATTTGCTTGGGACCTCAGAGGAGTGTGGAGATTGTCCGAGCAGAAGCGGGGATCATGGGCTGCCCCATGAAGCCTGGCCAAGGGGCCCTCTGAGGACTGAGTGGAGGATGGAGTGCAGCACAGCAGAACAGGGCTTGCTACTGCAGCCTCAAATGCACCTTATGCCTTTGTCTTGCCTGCTACTCTTTTTCTCAATCCACATTCATAGTCCTGTCTGAACCTCTGCTGTGTCACCAGGAAATGAATCTCTCCTTTGTTGTGTATTAAAAAGCCTGTTTATTGTCATGGATCTATGTCATGTGCGACACAGTGGAGCAGCAGTTACCTCCAGGGGAGACCTATCTTGGGAGACTGGCAACACAGTGTGGATGGGGAAGGCAAGTGCCATCTTCAGAAGTTCCCCAGATTGCCAAAGATGTGTTTTGATTACACAGTGAATAAGGCAGTACTTTATTCCTCTGCTGAACTATTCCCAGACACATGAGTATGCCTAATGTTCCCTGTTTGACCTGAAGATCTTCTAATTATGCCTGACTTCTGTGGAAGTGAAAGATTGTAATACCTGCATTTACAGTGATCCTGACCATGTCTTGGAGGACAAAATTGACAGTCTGTTTGCATTGCCTGCATACAAATTGTTGGGCAAACAGAATAGTGTTGTGAGTAGCAAACCTCATCTCCAGTAACGTGGATATATGATGCAGAAAAAAGGCAGTTCTTGCACATCAGCTATCCCATCTGCCCTGGGAAAAGGTAGCTGGAGCCTTGCACTTCCTGATAAACTGTGTGACATGATGTTCTGTCAAGTCAGAGTTTGTAAGCAACCTTGCAAGACATCTTGAAGACAGGTCTCAGTCAGTCCTGGTCCCAGGTCCTGGCAACATCTTTGGGTTGAGGGCGTTGCCACAGGAGGCAGATCTGTAGCCTGTGAGCCTTAATCTGCATCTGCAGGTGTTACAGACTACAGTCATGGACCTATATTTCATGAGGGTGCAGAGACTCTTTTTAATACTGACAAAACCCAAAGGAGTTGAGGAAAGCAGAAAATAAGATGTAATCAATGAAACCAACTGTTTATTTGTTGTGTGGTCAGGGAGGAGGTGGAAGGTGCTTGTTTTGCCAGTAGAGCTGCTCCAAGAAGTACCTCCAGAGCTTCTGACTCAGAAATGCTGAACCCAAACATGTATCTTGTTCTGATGCTTCTGAAGAGCTGCTTATTTGTGAAATGAAACAAAGCCGTTAAACCCTTCAAAACAATAACAATCCACAGTAATGCTTCATGCACTGCAACTCATATTAAGTAGAGTGTTTCTGCCTTTCAGCTGGGAAGGGCTAGACCTCATTCAGTGAACTCAGACTGTAACCCTGCTGTTTTTGTGTCTGGCTCTGTACAAGAGCAGCCTGCCTGTCAGTGATGTGCGATGCTAGGGAGCCTTTCACAGTACCACAAATAGCACACTTGCCACTGATCAGCTGAGGAGTCAACCCAGCTGCATGGGGTTAGAGAAATTTTGTAAGGCTGCTCATGAGGGTGTCAGTTGCTCCTTTTTTCCCCCCTATGCCTAATGCCTCTCCCCCCCAGTCTGCTCTCAGGACCTGCCCTTCATGATGCCACTGGGCTCCATGGTGGAGCCTGTGCTGTGAAGTGCTTCAGCAACGCACTGACAGCACCTGGCCAGGCAATGCCCCCCACCATTGTCTCTTTTGCATGTGTAGAGCCTTGCTTACCATCACACCTTGAGCACTTATGCCCTAGAACATGCTCACAGCTTAAGAGCAGTCAAGATTAAGGGCCATTTGTTTGTTGGGGATGCTTTAAAAAATGTTTTCTATTACAAAAACAGGTCTCTTGTAAGCAATATCTATTTCTGCAACTCAAAAAAAAACAACCCAAGAAGAAAAAGAAACATGTTTTGAAATCACCATATATGGACATCTTTTATAGAGCAAATTTCTCTTTCCTTTTCTGGAATTACTTTTTCTTTAGAAATTTAAGCTGACTACAGTGAAACTACACCAAGTGCCTGAAATCCAGTCAGAATGCAGTGCTGTAATTGTGCAAAAATTTTTTTCTTTGGGTTTGTTGATTTAGGGAACATTTTAAAATTATCTTCATCTTGATTGGTAGTAAGACGTTTTCCCAATACTTTGGATGTTTTTTTAGCTGGAGAACTGGAGTGCAGAATCACAGAATAGTTGAGGTTGGAAAGTCCTTCTGGAGGTGCTCCCAGTCCAAACACTCTGCTCCAAGCAGGGTCAATTCAAGCAGGTTGCTCAGAACTTTTTTCATATCTATGGTAAATAACTTTGCTTAGAATATATCTTTTTTTATATATAAAAGTAATTGGGGAAAACAAACAAAAAAAGTTAATCAAGCACATAACAGTGAAGTAGAAGGCCAGTCAATACCCAGCTTTCATACATGTGACTTCTCCTTCAAGCACAAAGTCAACAGAGCCTGGAATTTGGTCTTGTAGGGTGCTGTTGCAGTTACAGAAAGACTTCTTTTCTTTGGAGTGAAGACTTCAATACCCAGTAACACCAGCCTTCACTGGTCAGCTCCCTTAGACATATTGGCTGCAATTTCAGTAATTTTCTGTGCTGCTCCTGTTGCATATAAAATGGTACTAGGCTGTGCATTGCATGCACACAACATGTTGAAGGAATGACTCGTCAGACACATAGGGAACCAGAGAGCAGATTTCCACAATCTCTCTGGCTAATACAGCATTCTATCAGCCACCTGTGGCTGTGGGTTTACACAATCCCAGTGACCTGAGGCAACCCAGATGCTGCAGAACGTGCCAAAACCGGGTAGTAGAATGTCAATGAAGTCTAGTTTTGATTCTGCTCTAAGTTCTGTGGTGTATTTTGGTTTCACAATATCAAAGTGCTGCATTTAAATATCTTATTATATATTATAATACTGTAGTATCCCGAAGCTTTTCATTTTTCCACTTCTAACTGAATGCTACAAAGATCCACATAGCCGTGGCTTTCCTCCATTTGAGGGGGACAGATGTAGCTGTCTGTCCAACATTGTCCAACCATGTTTCTGCAGCCAGTCAAACCACAGAAAGGACCAGCACTGCCATCCTCCCTGACTGTTACTACTCCTCTTAGCATTAAATGGAAGATAGCTATTTCAGTCCTGCAAAATCCTGCTTGCAACTGGTAAAACTGTACTTCCAGAATCTGTTCAGAAGCTTATTCCTTAGACCAGGCTATTTTCTGTGAGTTATTTGTATCTCTGCATTGCAGATGGTATGCAATTTGTTCCCTGATCTCACTAAGAAGAACAGCATTCTTTCCCTCTTTTAGTCTATATAGGGCTTGTTCCTTCTGGCTTTTTACCAGTGCCCAGACCTCAAAGATTTCCTCACGTGTCACCTCACCTTCATACTTCTCCAGTATATGTTTTATGCCTGTTCAAACATCAGACCCAATCACCCTTTGACATGAGCATCTTTTGTTAGCCAACAACTGGACACATGTTCCTCCCAGAGGTGATGCTTCAGACCCACAGCCCTAATGGAGTTCAAGGGCACTACATCAGGAAGGCTGGGCTTCTCCTTGCTGTGGGCTGAAGGTATATTTAGGGCCCTCTGTGAGAATTTCAGGTTGTCCCTCTGCTTCAGGGGCTAGGGCACTGCCAAACCTGCCATTCTAAAAAACTAGTGAAAGAAAACTTTTGACTTCTGCAGATTCATTTCCCTTTAGGCCTCTCTCCTCATGTTCTGCGCACAGTGAATGTATTTATTCTACATTTACCAAGAGGTGCTATATCCTGAGATGTTACAGGAAAGTCACTGTTTACTACAGTTCATGATCAAATAAAAAGTCACATTGTCAAGGGAAGAAAATGTTCTGTTAAAGCAAATGTTAAAACACAGAAATATTTTTCACCTGGCAGCTTGTCACATTTCACCAAAGTATCGAAGTGGGCAGGAGAGTTGATAGCACAAGCTAAAAGGATGCCCGCTTTGATACCTGACTCAATGGCAATAGCAGAGGGTAGACAGGGATGCAGATCCTTACAGAGAGACTGTGGGCACACTTATTCCTCACCCTTTCATCCCAGAAAGAAAAAGGAGAATGTAAAATCAAGAAACTGAGTGAGAGATAAAAGAGATGGCAGATAAAGCCTTGAGGTAGCAGATAAACCTCTGAGCAACCATTGAACAGCTGCACACGTGCTTTACACAGAGCCAAATCTAGAGTGAAGAAGAAAATGAAGGGAAATAGCCCGTATTTTTCAGTGGAAGTTTGTTGGACTGCAAATATAATTTGGGGATAATGTATAACAGATGGTAACTTAATGTGAAGGGAGGCAGGAGGCAATTTACAGTATATAAACTGTTCTATGAAATATCAGGGCAAAAGAAAGCACGGAAGGGACTCAGGTGAACTAGCAAATGATACAGAAAATGAAGAACCTGCGGCCTGCTTGAGGTAACTGAGCATCTGCCATGGTTGGATATGTTCTGGGCAAGGAATAAGAGAAGAAGGTATGCACTGGCAGTAATATATATGAGAAAAGGGACAAAATGTACAGATGGAGGACATTAGCACAGGTGCAAGGTCAATGCACAGACAACCAGTAAAGCCATAACAAAAGAAGTGTCTGTAGCAGTGCTTCAGAGTCCTGTGTGTGAATCCCAGGTTAGGGTTAGGGTCAGGAAGGTTAGAAATCAGAAGAAGAACTGTATGAGGATGCACGTATGTGTTCAAGAAAAAGAACAATATCTTATTTCCACTACTTTGAAATTGCCAGTGTAAAGGAGCAAATAAGAGAAGGGCGATACTGTAGTCAGTGAGAAAGTAAATATACAAAAGGCAGGCAGCTACATGCTAGAACTATATCCCTCTGAAACACCTGTACTTCGCTTCAGCTCCCCCTCGATACCACCATGTTTTGGCTGTTGAGAACATGCATAACCACATGAGGCCATGACGCTGTTGAGGTACTTGGAGTGTTTGGCCACACTTGACTCATGGTAGGATCATCAGACCATGACCTCTGCCAGTCTTATGTGTAAATCCAGTCTCCTGGGGGGGAGGGAAAAATGACCTCGAATCACAGTCTCTGATTCCCATGAAGGGGTGCTTAGCACACAGTAATAAAGTGTGCTTAGGTAGGGAGCTTTGCTGTTAGTGCTTCTCCATTTATATGAATACGTGAATCCATATTTACTGGACCAGGGAGGGCAATTCTAACCCATTTTTCAAGGCACTAAACTAGGAGTGAGCACTGGCAAATGAACATTTGAATATTAAACAAAACCAAAAATCTTCCTGGGATAGCCTAATTCAAGGATTAAGCTCTAATAAGAGAAAGTGTATGTAGGAGTTCTGAGCAGAAGTGAGCAGTGCTGTAATGCCTAGTGCCTGCAAAGGAAGCCAAAGTACCACTAAACTAGAACGACAGTGTCCAACCATGAGCACCCTTCTCCCTGAAATCCATAGCTGAGCAGCGTCTATGCTCCATATGCAATATGTGAGGAGAGTAACGTAGCATCCACGGAAACCAGCCTATGGATCCAATAGACAATGTAGCTGATAGAAAATACGAAGAGAAGTAGAGTTTTTTGAAGTATTGCATCTGAATGTGTATCATGCCCAGGCTGAAACAGCAACAACTTGAATCCAGGGGTCACAGCTCTGATTCTTGCCCTGAAGCCCTATAGATTTTTTTTTTCAGGTCATAGGTGAAGAATAACAAGGAGCTCCCTTTCTAATTCAGAGTCCAGAGTTTGGGTAGTTATTTAAGATGTGATAGCCTGCCTTGCCTTCCTTTCTGCAAGACAGCATTTCAACAGTCTGGAGAAGAAGAAACACTATGAAAAAGGAAATGTATAAAACACAGAATTCTTGTGGAAAAGAGGCCAGTTTTATTTAACTTTAAAAAACTGAAATAAATATCTGGGAGGTTGTTTATTTGACAAAGTAAAACATTATGAAATTAATTAGAAGGAATTTAAAAGCAGCAAGAATCATCAAGCTGGAATCAAGCTGAAAACAAAAAAGTGAAAAAAAAAAAACATTCATAAAATTTATTCCTTGTGTCTGTAGCTAAGAATATTTTCCTGCATCTGGTGTATCCTTTTCAGCAGATATTTAGATGAATGTAGAAGGAAAGTAGTAAGCCCCTGTGTGTGTTATTAATATGTAACTCATACATTTTAATGGGTCTGTATTTGCTTCACTGCATCTACAAAACTCCTGCTAATAACAAGTAATTGTGTTAGTGGGGGTAGTACAAACACATTAAAGGCCATATAGACCTTCAAGCAATGAAGCCTTGAGAATGACACAATCAAGGTACTACAGCTGGAGCTTAATGGTGTTAGTCTTGTCCTAAAGCTTCCTCTAAAATCTAGAACTGACTTGTCCCTATTAAAATGCCAAATATGATTGCTACAGCAGTTTGAGTTATAGTACCAGTCTGAAAATAACCAAATAGTGATCTTTATTAACAGATCTGCTTCTCAGTACTGTCTTGTAACTATTAACCTGGTTACTGAAAAAAATATTTACTAATATTTTTTTCTCCTTTGGCTCTGCAATTCCTTAGCAGCCAAGCAGATTAGGTAGACCCCACTTTGTTGTGAGCATCTTCAGCAGAATTGTTGTGAGCAATTAATACAAAATTGCCACTAATGTCCTAATCTAGCCTGCTGAAACTTTCTAAATGCTGGAGGCGAGCTGGAACAATGTATGAAAATGAAGTACATTCTGTGAGTGGGTATAACTATAAATAGCTAAAAGAAAAGGTATTTAAGCAGTTTGCTTCTATATGAAAACTGCAAAACTAGCTGAACTGTTAAAACGAATTGCTTCCATAGAAAGATTAGACTTTCTGGTGAGAAATGCATTTCAATTCACTAACAAAAATCAGGACTTATTATTAGATGCCATTATGTGCGTGATGTCAGTTGTTAACCTGAAGTGGGCCCTCCACATTGTAACATGGCAATTTAGCTAAAGGGTGATCGTGGACCCATTGTGGAAAAGGTCTTATGGCTTTATAATGGAAAATTAGGCATTGTCAAATTATTATTAAAGTGTATACGGCACCCAAGGTAGATTAGGCAATTTATGTAACAAAACTGTGGAACTTTCCCAAAATGGACAAAAGGATGAACAAGATAATGGCTTACAAACAGTTTTGTATCTAGTAGTCTTTAGAGTTAATGACTTTTGATGACAAATGAAAACTTAGCCTCGTTTGCAAATAAACATGGGCCTACTGTACACCTCCGTACAGGGCGTGAGGGAGCAGACCTGATGGTGAGGCTGTGTGTAGCAAGGGGCAGCTGAAGGCTAGCCAGCCTGCTGTAACCCCGCTGTGGTCAGGCTGCTTCTCCTGGAGTGGAGCCTTCACTTGCCTTTGCTCATTGTGCCGCGCAACCCTGAGGACTCGGACTGGCATCTGCGACCATTACATGTTCCTCTCATAAGTATTTTTTCCCGTTTTTCTTCAATCACTGTGTTATGTGTTTATTATTTATTATTGTATTTTGTTTTACTAAAAGCCAGAAAATTGCTTTATGTTTTTGGACCTAAAACTACTTGTATAGAAAGAATGGATTGTGGTTGTCTTGTATGGTCTTCTCGGACAAATAACTAGTTGGACTGTCTTACCTTTCAGAATAGCACAGTACCTGAGATAAAAATGACTTTGACACAAATATTGAACAATAAAATATTCATATCAATTCTCTTTTATATTTTTCAGAGGGAAATAAATCAAGATCCTATAGTTTTCTGCATAACAATCAGCGAATAAAACTGGTAGATAGTGAATGCAGCAAGACTTACCTCCCATTCATGCCAAAGGAGGTTTATGACAGTAATATATTATCAGTGCTCTGTCTACCTGTAAGATTCAGATACTCTCAAATATGAGTGATCCCGTATGTCTTGTAAGTAATTTTCCTACAGCACATAATATAACAGTGTCTTTGTCAGACGTTCTGAAATACTGGCTGGCCACCAAAATGGTAGATTGAAAATATCTATAGTATGGAAATCTGTTTGGTCACATTCCTCCTTAACCACATGAAAGAGTTAAAATTTTCAGTTTCTTCGCTATGTCACTGAATCAGTCTTTTCCAGTCACTTTCTCCAGCCTGAATGTCCCTGCGTCTGAGTTCCTCGTATTGCTTAGGTGGCCCCGTAGGCTGGTTTCACTACACAAAACCTTCCCACATCTCGTATTGTCTCTGCTGTTTTCCTTCCCTTCCACTGGGCCCTGTCATAGCTGTTTCTAATTTGTGTGTTGCCTTGGGCTGCTGACAATTATAACTTAAAACATGAACTCCTGGTGTACCTATCTAAATGCAGAGCAGATTGCTGAAGCACTGGTGTGGACCCGCTATTGTGAATACCCCACCATCCAGGCTCACTCGCTGCTGTGTGTCCTACAGGGAGATTTGCTGAGCCGGGAGGGCAGGGCTGCGTGAAGGAGAGTGATGGGAGTACTGGTGGCAGGCGAGCAAGCAGAGTGGGAAGAGTGGTCTGTCCTTGCCGCTGCTCCTCCACACAACTGCTACCCCAGCCTCTGCAGCTTGGCTGCATCCCACTGGAAGCCCGCTCTGGGGATGAGGAGTGGGCACTCAGCACTGGCTGTCTGGAATGGCTGCACAGAAGTCACAGAATCATAGAATCATTAAGGCTGGGAAAGACCTCTAAGATCACGAAGTCCAACTGTCAACCCAACACCACCACACCTGCTAAACCATGTCCTGAAATGCCGTATCTACACGTTTTTTGAAAACCTCCAGGGATGGTGACTCTACCACTTCCCTGGGCAGCCTGTTAAATCAGTGGTAAGGAAAGGGGAACACTTCAGAAAATGGCTTCCCATCTCAGCATCCAAAGCATCACAGGTGAAGCTTTCTTTAGAGGGTATCTGAGGTCTCGGGTATAAGTCATAGTGTTGGTCTGTCATGTTCTTCCATTAAAAGGCTTTTACCGTAATTGAATAGGCGTGATCAGCCCCCTTCCCTCCCCAGCTTTCCTGGCTACACCTGGCCAAAGAAGCTGTCAAAACAAGGGGCCTCTACAGAAGGCCCCACTCTGAACTGCCACACCCAGTACAGATGCACTGGGGTCTGAGATGCTTCTCTTTTCACTCTGTCATATTTAGTACCTATCCATTGACATAATCTTAGGTACTATTTTAACTTTAATATACTGGTTTCTTTAGTATGCATTGAGAAACATGCTCTGAAAAGAGAGAGCTCTCATTATTTCTGTTTCAAGGTGACATAAAAGAATGGAGAATTGCAGTGACTTGCCCATAATCAATAGCCTTGGAATGATGCAATAAAGGTTTATGAAGTCATGAGCATGTAGAGAAGGTAGATGACACACCTCATTCGTGATTACTTACTGACTCCTGTAATTCAGGAACTAGAGGATGTCAAGTGAGATATCAGACGACAAATTCAAAACCAGTGAGGTTCTTCATATAGTCCCTGGGCAAACTTTGGGGCATCACAGCAGGGTGGTTTGGTTGGTTTAAAACTCACCTGACCAAACCATGCATTAGACAAAACTGTGGAAAGAAAAGTCCATCCCAGAAGATCCTGAACTTAGATTGCTGGAGGCTACAAGAGAACATTGGAAAAGTGACATTGCCCTTTGTTTGTTCTAAGGCATCTACTATTGACCAGATTGGGGATAAAACACTTGTCCACAGCATACCTTTCCTTTGACCCAGCACATATGCCCTAGTGTCACTACATAACCAGGAAATCTGTGCTAGAGCTGTAAATAAAACCTTAGCTATCCAGCCTTTAGTCCAGTTCTCGTGTAGCAGCGATGGGGACTCTGTCCGATTCTGTGGGCTGTCTTCTTCCATTATGTGTGTGTTACTAAAGTAAAGAAAGTGATAAGCTGAATAAATATTCCTGACCTAAATGACAGAAGGTAGAATAAGAAAAAAAACTGCCAGAAAAAACAGTAGAACAGAGAATGCTAACATGGTGAAGTGAATGAGGGTTAGTCTGTAGTGTTGCAAGCACAGTTTCATTTCCTGCTCTGTCCGGGGCTTCTTGTACATCCTAGCTACATTTCTTATCAGTTTTTGTGTTTCATTACTAACCGTGAAAGCCCCTTTCCATTGTCTTAAAGGATGATAGCGTGATACACATTTGAAAGGTCATTTTTTCAGAGTTCTCAAGAAAGCAGAGGGGCCTTCAAATCCCAAGGACAAAGCTATTAAAATAAAAATATTCAAATGAAATAAATAAATATGAATAAAAGAGACGGGAACTGGGCTTTTAGAAGTGTTAGCTTTAATAAAAAAATTGCAATTTCAGAAGCAGTCTCTGTGTAGGTGTGATTTCTCTATGGTATATACCCAAGATTATTGTTGAAAAGTGTCTTTCACTCTTCCAGTACATTAAGATAAAGTGCTACAGCTTACATTTCCTATTGGTGTTTTTTCATTTTAAAAGCATCAGAGCACCAGGAAGGTATTTTAAAATGACATGCATTGACTAGTATATTGGTACTAAGATTTTTTCTATACTGCCTGCAAGCAAAAATCACAGAACTATGGTGTTTCCATAGCAACTGCATTTTAATAAGGAGAAATTTCCAGTTTGATAGAGCTGAACAACTAATAATGTCAGCTTTCAATGTTGCAGAAGCTCAGATGTCAGGAAGGGTCAGCATAAAACACAGGACTTGAATTGATTCTTTGCAACATTCATCTTTATTGCTAGTATAATTTTGGGGAAAGCCAATAAAATATATGATTAAAACAGTAATCTTGTTTTCACACACTTCTCATATCATAAAGCATCAATATTCAAAATATATCAATTTAAAACTTATTTGTACATCTCTGTAAAAAATGTTATGCACTTACTGCAAGCTCACTTTTCACCTTTGAGCTTTTACTATACAATAATTCATGAGAAAGTTCTGGGAATAGTTTTCAGGTAGTGAGTGTCAGTAGATGCCAACTGACCATAAATGTATGCTGATATTTGTAAGTCAGAACAATCCAAACTCATTCGTAACTTTTGCTGTAAAATCACAGTTCCCTTAAGGTCAAGAACTGAATTCAAGTGAGAGTTCTTTCAAAGAACCCAGAAGAAATCACAAATAGGGAGCTGGCTTTTAAAGTTGATGGAAATTCTTTCAAAGAATAGAGAGGTCTTTGGTTTTCTTTTCAGTCCCTTTCTCTGCGTCTGTGGTCTAACAAAAGTTTTTCTGGAGGTTTCCAATGGCTTTAGGCTGGAGAGACTTTGGAAAAAGTGAAGCTAAAGAACACATTTACCCCTGTGACAGGAAACCTCTTTTCTAGGTCAATAGTGCAGCACATGGCTGATGTGGTCAGTGATCTTACTCAGCTCCACCATGAATCACAGAATCACAGAATCACAGAATGGTAGGGGTTGGAAGGGACCTCTGTGAGTCATCTAGTCCAACCCTCCTGCCGAAGCAGGGTCACCTACAGCAGGATGCACAGGACCTTGTCCAGGCGGGTCTTGAATATCTCCAGAGAAGGAGAATTCACAACCTCCCTGGGCAGCCTGTTCCAGGGCTCCGTCACCCTCAGAGTGAAGAAATTCTTCTTCATATTCAGACGGAACTTCCTGTGCTTCATTTTGTGCCCATTGCCCCTTGTCCTGTCACTGGACACCACTGAAAAGAGCTTGACCCCATCCTCCTGACACCCACCCTTCAGATATTTGTAAGCATTTATAAGGTCCCCTCGCAGCCTTCTCTTCTTCAGGCTCAACAAGCCCAGCTCCCTCAGCCTCTCCTCGTAGGAGAGATGCTCTAGTCCCCTCACCATCCTTGTAGCCCTCCGCTGGACTCTCTCCAGTAGCTCTTCATCTTTCTTGAAGTGGGGAGCCCAGAACTGGACAGAGTACTCCAGATGAGGCCTCACTAGGGCAGAGTAGAGGGGAAGAAGAACCTCCCTCGACCTACTGGCCACACTGCTCTTGATGCATCCCAGGATGTCATTGGCTTTCTTGGCAGCCAGGGCACACTGCTGGCTCATGGTTATCCTGTCGTCCACCAGGACACCCAGGTCCCTCTCCGCAGAGCTGCTCTCCAGCAGGTCCGCCCCAAGCCTGTACTGATGCATGGGGTTGTTCCTCCTCAGGTGCAGGACCCTGCATTTGCCTTTGTTGAACCTCATCAGGTTCTTCTCTGCCCAACTCTCCAGCCTGTCCATGTCACGCTGAATGGCAGCACAGCCTGCTCGTGTATCTACCACACCTCCCAGTTTGGTGTCATCAGCAAACTTGCTGAGGGTACACTCTAACTCTTCATCCAGGTCATTGATGAAGAAGTTAAACAAGGCTGGGCCCAGTACTGACCCCTGGGGGACACCACTAGTTACCAGCCTCCAACTAGACTCAGCGCCGCTCATGACAACCCTCTGAGCTCTGCCATTCAGCCAGTTCTCAATCCACCCCAGCGACCACTCATCCAGCCCACACTTCCTCAGCTTCCCTAGGAGGATATTATGGGAGACTGTGTCGAAAGCCTTGCTGAAGTCTAGGTAGACAACATCTACGGCTCTCCCTTCATCTACCCAGCCAGTCATGTCATCGTAGAAAGCTATCATATTGGTCAGGTATGATTTCCGTTGGTGAATCCATGCTGACTACTCCTGATAACCTTCATTTGGTACTGGATTTCTCCAAAAAAGTGGCACTAGGATTAATTCATGTTGCAGAATGAGCTGCAACCCCTCCCAATATAATCAAAGTCAAAATAAAATTAAAAATAAAAAGGAACTGTTGAGATGCTTTTGAAAAGGAAGCTAGTATTTAAATAAAATATTTCCAGAAATCACATTTTAAATAAAATATCAAACATCAAGGTGCTTACAATAAAACCAGAGCTGACAGCATAGGAATTTGTGTTGAAATGTCTGAGAGATCATTTTTTTTCCCTGTGTTTAGTTGTGAACCATACGGCTCCATCTATGTTAGTATGTAATCATGCCATTGCCTGGCTTGGAGGCCAACTGTCAAGGAAAGGCCACCTACACACATACTGTAGGACCGTCTATGACCGGTGGCCATATGCAGAGTCCCCACTGGGAGTGACTGGTTTTATTTCCTGAGCTGTGCTTGGGATGGTTTGGAACCTCCAGCCAGCCTGGGCCAAATCTGTGCCAGGGACCATCCTCCTGCCTGCAGCCAAGCAGACAATGGACATCCTTCCCTGGAAAAATTCCCCAGCACTTTTTTGGTTCATACCCATCTCTTTTACTGGCTTTGTGAAAACAGTGGCCAAGCCTCTGTATATATTGCTTTGTTAGTGATGTGTTCTACAGCCTGAAGATAATATAAATCTCCTCATAAACTGTAAAAAAACAAAATATATCCTAGCATGATTGTAAAACATATTTAGGACCTACTGAATGCAATTGCTATGTAGTATTTTCATTAATTTAGCTCAGCTTTTATTGCAATCACAAATTAACTTGACAAGAATTGAGAGTTTTTGAAAATTTCAAAACCAGCTGAAAATTAGTATAGGACAAAATATCTGTAAATTAGTTTTTTTATATGTATATATCTTTTCATGACAGATAATTTTAGTCCTCTGTATTCAAATCTGATTTAAAACCTTAATGTAAATTAAGGAATGTTCATATTCTACATATAGATAATATGAGTGTATGAAAATTAAACCATCTCAAAGTATTGCCCACATAACCCTCATGACCATTTTGTCACTTTTTCATTAGTTCTGAACCAGTACATTTCTGTATCTACACAGTGACTATTAGCCAGATTATACACAATTCATTTAAAAATTTCATCTTAAGCCAGGAATATGAGAAATGATGACAGTACAAACTTATAAAAACATGTAAACTAAAGTATTAACATAATAAAAGCACACTATATTGAATAATTAATGTCTTGTATTTCTTTAAAATTAGATTATTTTGCATGCAGAGACTCAGATGCCATTAATTCAGCAGGGCTGTACGTAACTAGTTTAAGTTATGAATTTGGCCCCAGAGATTCTGTTTGTATTCCCTTTGAATTTCACAGGAATGCTGATTTCAGGCTGCTTATCCTTACGGCATGTGTGTGTGTGCTGCAGTGTGGTAGGGGTAAGAGGCAATGCTGGAGATGAAGCTGTGGTGGGGATGGAGCGTACAGCAGAAGCCATGGAAAACGTTTAATTAAGACATCTTGACACCAGCTTGAAACCAGACTCATCCTGCAATCCTCTTTCTAGCCGAGCTCTTTGTAAAAGAGACGATGAGTGGGACACTGGGCTCTCCATGATGGTGGTTATGGGAGGTACCAGAATGATGGAGCTGGAGACGCTGATCCTGTGTCCATCCATGGGCGTTGGTGCAGCTGATGATTGCACGGTGCTGTCGAAGCAGCCACAAACAGACAGGCACTTCGAATGGAAGCCAGCCTTCTGAGATTGCTGAAGGCCCCTGGCCTTCTCCTAATGTGCTGCCAGCCGATTGCCAACTTCTGTAACATTTTCATGATACAGCCATTAACCACTGGGAATTGTGGTGAGAGTAGCAACATTCTGGGAAGGCTAGCAAGCAGATTTTATGGGGTAATAGCACCCTGCACTCTAGAAATTATTGTTGTCCTTGCTTTGGAGAGAAAAGCAATTTTTGTCTTCTTGTTTAAGTCTACTAGTCATAAAGTGACGTGTGAGACTTAAGGCCTAGCATCCCTGCCACCCACCTGCCCCTCCAAAATAGATTTGTGGGGGTAAGAAACATCACCCAGTGGTCCCTTCACAGCACCCTTCAAAAAGCTGTGGAGCAGAAGTGTTGCCAGCGCCATGCAGAGGAATAGCGCAGATGCTAACAGCTGTGCCCGGGCTCTACATCCCGCCCGGGTACCGCCCGGGTATCGCTGTGCATCCTCCCAGCAGGAGCAAGGGGACAGAGCAGTCTGCCTTCGCCCCTTGCCGCCCCACCGTCCTTACGCACGTCAGGGCTCCTTAATGCCCCAGCCTCAATGCTAAGAAGCCTTTCTTGTTGAAAAACAGGAATGTTTTTGCCCCTTCTTGCACACAAAAATCAAGAGATTTTTTGTATTTAAACAGGAATTTGTAACATTAGGGTGTAACAACCCTCTCCTTAACTGTGATTTAGTCTAGATGACCATGGTCTGATTAATGGCATTACTTAACCAATACAGAAATTTATGACATGGGAACAGTTAGAAGCAATGTATAAATGGTGTTTAAGTGATGAATGTGACTTATGAATTTACAATATATCAGCCTTCACTGGATTTAAAGAATGTAAAATGCAAGAGATGGTCCCTGCCATATAAATCTAACAAGCAAAGTGCAGGACAAAAAGCCTGATGTGATGGATGGAAAAACAAAGGGTAAAGGTGACATGATTATGAGCAGCAGCCGCAGTATTGGATCTGCAGGACATTGACCTTGCTAGAGAAAAAGGATAAAAAAAGTAATGCTGAGGAGGAGGCTGGAGGACATATCTCTTAACTAGAGCCTTATTTGACATTTACAACCATGTGGCAAATATCCAGCATATGACACCTTTATCATTTCTGTTTCATTTGTAAACCATACTAAAGCTGCTAAAACAGCTATGCAGGCTGTGTTCTAATCTGAAAAATGCTTTAATACTAAACAGAAGATTCAGTTTTAAATCACATGACAATATGGAAGCAATTAGAAGTGTTCATGTTCACTGGGCCTACTGCTAATTGTGGTATTTGCATAAAAATATTAGGCAAGCTTCTGGATAGAAAATTATATGCAATTGTGCTTTGCAGAATGTATTAACTTGCTAAACTTCAAAATACCCAGCAGTACAGACACAGAGAAATCTTATCCATTCTGGATATTAACTAACGTAAATAATTGAGTTCTCTTAACATTAGCTTCTGTGTTATCTGCAGTGATTATCCTAAGAAATATATTTATTACAAGTATTTGAAAACAATGCCTTATTTTGTTTCATCTTAAAAACCTAAGTTTGATTGGCAGATCTGTAGCATAGCTGAAGAACATGTATTTGCTACTAGCTGTAGTACAGCAAACTTTCACCAGCCTGACCAGCAGTGGGACTGCACAGTGCTCTGATTAGCAGGATTTCATAGTATTTGTTGCTCCCATTACTGCAGCATGACAAACTAGGGCAGAGCATCTAAATAGCTTGCCTAATGATAGCCAATATGTCTGCAGCAAAATCGGATGAGCAGTGAGGAGTTGTAAGCTTCTGGCTCTGAGCTTCACCCGCTAAATCGCACCGCAATCAAATTTCCAGATGTCATTGAATTTCAGTGACTCACAGGCAGACTCATACTGGCTTTTTGGCGTAAAGGTATTTAGATGGATGGATAGGAAAACTGTGGGATTCACACAAAAAAGGAGCTTGGGATTGTGAATCTTGAGGGGTCTATTAGACTTTATTCTCCATAACCTCTTTGGAAAGCTGGAAAGCCATGGTCAGCATGGTTCATCACAAAAAAATTACAATCTATGGGTTAGTTTCCATAATGGAAAATGACATCTAGGGACCCTTCCCCACAAGTTGAAGTTCTGTAGTATTTTCCTCTTTAAAGTAGTAACATCACAATAAATGTTCATGTTAATGCAGTGTTCCTGGACATCTGTGGGCTGACATTTGTCATTATGATATATGTATTTCACATAACAACAGGTAATTTAGCAAGCTCTGCGGAAAAGATCAGTACCATGAGGGACATGGGATCACTGTCACCCAGTAAGGCACGCTGACAGCTGCAGGTCTCCATGGGTTTATTTTATATGGCTTTTTTTAGACTCGTGAGTGTGGGTTCCTATTCATCATGGCCTGAGCTGATTGCATCCACAGCGCCTGTGGAAACGGGGCTGAGTTCAGAGCCAGCACCCATCATGCATATGCCTTTCCCCATATGGCACACTGGTTGAGTGGCTGCAGGGTTGAAATTTGAATAAGGATTATTTGAAGAGTTCAGTTTTGAGGGTGAGATCAAACCCAAGCTAAAATGACAGTACAAATATATCAACCAGAATGTTTCATTTCAGCCCAAGGTTTTTTAAAAACCTATTACTCTCATGTTATTTTCAGAGAAAATGTCTAATGGAGACATGAGATAACACTCAAAATATATAAGACTGGCAGAAATGGCTGGTGGAAATTCCACTTTTTCATATTACTGATCCATGGGTATTTGTATCAGATGTTACAGAGGTAGCAGACATTCTGATTTTGTTTGAAATAGAAACAATTTATTATGGATTCTCTCAAGGTAGGATGCAGTTAAACTTATGCTCAGAGTTATGTGTGAATCAGACACTTAATATTTTAAACACACAAATTCAGGAAAAAATTTGAACAGATGCATTTTAGTTATTATACCCAGGATTGTGAACAGGTTCATAACCAATGCGACATAAAGTATCTAATAGGAAGTTCAATTTATGGGCCTGTTGTAAGGCAAGTTTATATTTAATTTTTATTGTGAAAAATAGAGCTCAAGGGGATGAGACATCTGCACATAGGTGGAGTTTAATTTGGGAGATTAACAGTGTTGAAGAATTATAATCAAAGAATTTTCTGTCTGTTGGAAAGTTTTATACATAGGCTATTGATCAAGCAAGAAGAATGATTTAGCAACTTATGCTGGTTCTTCCTATTTACTTGAAATATAAAATGGATCAAATCTCACCTGGGAAGTCTGCAAGTTGTTTTACTCCATCAGTTTAGAATTTAATAACTATTAGGGGTAGTTTTTCTGACAACAAAATTTAAATTTAATTGAAAGGAGAACAGTCTGTAAACATAAAAGGCATCTTACTCACAGGGATAATCACTGTGTAAATTTTCAGTGCCATGAAGACAAGAATTTTCCTAGCTCTAGATAAGAAGTGGTGTCTTTCTGTTGTGGAAAAAGCAAGTGTTTCGGTGTAAGGCTGTAAGTTTTCTCCTGGTTTTTCTTGTGCAGTGTGCATTGTAAGGCATTTTTCCAGGTGAATGCTTCCAGCCACACTGCCAACACACTTTCTCTCCATTGCTGTTGTTGAAATCTATGCAATTGCAACATCAGTTCCTGGTGCAGGGATGAACTAGTGAGCTTCCTCCATCCAGCAGCTGTTACTCAGCTTTGGCCTCTGCTAGTCGAGTCCTCCATGCTTCCACCCACGTGCTTTCCTGACAAGTTTTACATGCTTGCACTTCTTTTAGCAAGCACTTTTCCCAAGATTAATCTTGAGTTAGTACAGAGTTATCCAGGGCATCCGTTGGCAGGAGACAAAAAAGTTCTGCTAGCAGGATATTCAAGATTATTGACAGCTTGTCTCAGAGCCAAGGAATTCCTGGAAAACATCCTATCTCAGCATCTGAAAGCAAGATCGATAACTCTATCAGTTATTCTCTTCACCCTGTCAATTGTATGCATGTTCCCAAGCTTGCTGTGGAATCAGACTTGAGGTCTGAATATTTCGTTACTGGATCCACCATCTACTTTCTATAAATATCTTCTCAAATTTGTTGCAAATTGCCATGTACATATTTGGGTATGGGTGGCAATATACAAAGGCAGTAGCATTGCTGCATCTAACAGGATGGTGGTTGACCATACTCGGCCCTACTCCTAGTGCTGCCCTGGAACTACATCTATCTACCCATCTACTACACCATCGCTATAATCATAAAAGCACACTTTTCAAACTGGCACTACACAAACACAATGTCCTTTTCCAAATAGTAATAAAATGAAACACAGGTGGAAAAAATCACGTGACTGTTTCACAAGACCTGTTGCTGGGACTGTAGAAAGAGTGTCCAGTGATGCGTTTAAAGCCGTACAAGCTTTTGATGCATCAGTAATGTGAAGCAAGCTGCAACTCTTCTTCCTTCTGGTTCCAACAAAGAATAATTTGTCAAGTACAGAATAGGCTCCCTGAACTTAGAAAGCAAAAATGTTTTGCATACCTCTGAAGCAGAATATTTAAATAATTTACCAAAAAATCCCCCAATCCCAGAAATGTATGCTGCAGTACAAATTCAATACAAGTAGAGATTGCACAATTCTCTAAAGCCAAGGAAAACATGTCTCCAGTCAGAAGTCATAAACTAAAACTCTTGTGGTACAGGTTTTTAGGTACAGAGTAGCCAGTTCTCAGAAAAACTCTCAATAAACAAGAATGTCTCCAGCCTCTGCACCATCCCAATTTACTAAACCATTTCCATATAGAAAGAAGAAGAGTGTAGATTTACGATAGCAGAGAGTAGCAGTAGTGGTGATTTTCCTATCTAGACAGGAAAATAATTTCTAAATTTTTCACAAAATATAAAAACCCTGACCTGACAAAAAAAATAAAGCTTAGAAACCCAAAATATTTACAGCACAGTTCAGCTTCTTTAAGGATGATTATTTTCAGAATGGTCATGTGGATTGCTGTAGGTGCATAAGACGCTACAGAAATTTTGAAAATGTGGGGATGGAGAGATTTTCTTGTCCACATTAGGTTCTTACTTCACACCATAATAATCCAATATCTTAAAAAAAATGTTAAAGTGGCAACAACTATCTAACCCCCCACAGTCAAAAAAACACAGTTTCAAAATATAAGGACAATCAGCTAGAAAACAGGACCAGACTGATTCAGCAGAAGCACAGAAACATAAGAAATGTATGTTGGAAGGGAACTCTGGAGACCGTCCACTCCAACCCCCCCACTCAAAGCCGGGACAACTTCAAAGTCGGTTCAAGTTGCAGAGGGCCTCATGGAGTCAAATTTTGAAAGTTTCCAAGGATGGGTGTTCCAAAACCTCTCTGGGCAATTTCTTCTGGTGCACTCGCAGCACAGCATAAGCCCTCTGGAGTATCCCTTGCTGCAAGATGCAGCCATTGTCTCTTCTCGATACCCTGCACATTTCTGAAAATATGTCCATCTTCTCTAGAGCCCCCATTAGACTGTGGAGTAAAGCAAAAGGAGGGTTGGACTAGATGACCCACAGAGGTCCCTTCCAACCCCTACCATTCTGTGATTCTGTGATTCTGTGAAAAGGAAGACTTCTTTTCTCCTGGGTGAAAAATTTCTGTTCACTCAGCCTCTCTCTGCACTTGGTGCTCTCCAACCCCTGGCCATCCTCCTGGCCTTCTACTGGACTCCGTCCAGCTTGCTGACCTTGTCTAGTTGTCTGTTCAGGGCAGCCCAAACCTGGACACAGTATTTTGGCTGGGGGTCTCCAGTGTTGAGCAGAGGGAAATAAACATGTCCCTGAATCTCTCAGTTATGCTCTTGCTACACAAATTTGCAAGTAGCCATTGCTGCCAAAAGGGCTCACTGACACACGTTCAACTTGTGGCCCATCAGACTTGCAGCACTGGCCCTATGCATCCGAGCCTGTTTGTTAACAGTGCAGGACTTTGCTGGAATTTCCTCTGATTGTCTTTACTGGACTGGAGGACGCTCCTGTCAAGGTCCCTATGAATGGCAGCCTTCCCCTTCAAGTACATTAATACCAACCATTTTCTCATCCACCGCAGTTTTGTGTCGTCTATAAACTTGGTGAGTGTGCAGGGTAGATGACAGAGATATTGAACAGGACTGGGCTTGAAGATACTGACACCTGAAGACAGCCACTTGTAACTGACTGCTGTTGGCCTTGGCTCTCTGAGGCCAGGAGTCCAGCTACGTCTTTCACACCCCTTATAGACTATCTGTTTAGGCCATTTTGCCTCACTTCGGCTGTCAGTAGGACTGTTCATGCTTAAAACCCCGCATTTTTGAGGTATAAAAAATCCACTCCTCCCCCATCTTGCAGCAAGGCAGACATCACAGAAGTCAATTAGGGTGCTCAGTCATGATTTGGCCTCAGTGAATGTGCTAGTTCACCTTGTTCATGTTTATTTATTTGTTTGAGGACATGCAAACATGCTCCATAGTCTTTCCAGGGATAGAGGTAAGACTGACTAGCTTGCATTTTCCCAGATTCTCCTTGCATTTTTTGAAGATGAGAATGACATTTGCTTTTTTTTCCCCAGTTACTGAAAACCTCCCAAGGTCCTCACACCTTTTCTAAGACTAACAGACCACAGCTTTGCTGTCGTCTATCAGCTGCCTCAGCATCCTTGAATCCCATCTGATCCTGTGGACTTGTGTGTGTCCAGCTTATCTAAGTGGTCACCAACTTGATTGTCCTCTGCCATGGATAGTACTTCTCTTCCCAAACTTTGCTGCTTTTCATGGAGGCATGGGGAACCTAAGAGCAGACAATGCCAGCAAAGACTTGGGCAAAGGACACACTAGCAGCTCAGCTTTTTCTGTGTCCTTTGTCCCTAGGGCCTCCATTCCATCTATGCCAGGATAATTTTTTCATATTCATCCTTGGTCACCTATCCCATTTCCATAAGCTTCCGTTCAGCATTGGAGCTCAGGAATAATCTGTTGAATCAAGTTGGCCTCCTGCTATGACTGCCTGTTTGCTTGTCCATTAGATCAGACTGTTCTTATGCCTTGAGGAGATTGTCCTTGAAAATTTATCTCTCTTGCCTCCTTTGCTCTTTCGGACAGCCTCTTAAGTGATCCTGCTTACCAAGGTCCTGAAGTAGCCAAGACCACCCTCCTGAAATCTACTGTCTTTGCTGCCTGTGTTCATTTCCCTCAGGCACTTAAACTCAACTCGTGGTCACTTCAGTCATAGCTCTCAGTGATTGTCACTGGTTGGAGAGGAAGTTTTTCTTTGTTCATAAGTAGCAAGTTCAGCAGAACATCCTTCCCGGTCAGCCTTTCTCACAGCTACACCAAAAAATCATCACTTACACCCTGCATTTTTGCCCTCCCAGCAAATATTGGAGGGATTAAAGTGCCCCTTGAAAACAAGAGCTCTCAACTAGGAGAATGCTTCTAGTTGTTAAAGGTTTGTCCACTTTCTCCTCTTATTAATTGTGCAATCTGTAGCAGATGCTAGCCGCAGCATCCACTTGTTGGCTACTGTTCTGATCTTGACCTGTAAGTTTTGAAGAGATCTGTGCACGTGAACTATTCCTTTGTGTAGAGTGCGATCCCCCAGGTCTCGTCTTCCCAGCCTGTCTTTTCTAAAAAACGTCTACTTATCCAGTGCAGTGGTCCAGTTGTGAGCTGCCTACCACAAATCTGTAATCCCAAGTATCCCATACTTCTGTGTTTGCATAGGATTTCTTAATCCTCGCTGTCTCTTTCCCAGGCAGCATGTATTAATTTATAGGCACTTGGGATAGGGCCCCCTTTTGCTGCGATCTCTTGGAAGAGGGTAGGAACGTCTCCTGTCACAATGTGCTAAGAGCACTCATCCCCTATTTCTCCGCCTAAAAAGGTAAGAAGACAAATTTATTATGGAAACTAGTATAAGAATAGCAAGCCTAGTAGTAAGCATGCTTCTGCATCGCTTCATCAGGTGCATCCCATCTCTGCCTAGGAGCCCTTCCTTGTTCCTGGAAGAGAGAGTTCTCAAGGTTGTAGAAATCTACTCCCTGTGAGCAGAACCAGCCTCATCAGCAGATAGTAATCCGTGGGCTGCATCCATTCCCTCTGTCACCTAGCTGCCAGGCTACACAAGCACACATCTCTGCAATGAATAACTGAAGCCTATCAATCCAGAAAGAGAGAAATATGACATGGGTGTGGGAACTATAACTACTGCCAAATTAAAAAACTAAAACTAGCCTCAGAAATAATTTACTTTTCAGATGGTGAAGGCCAAAATTCCCTTTCAAGTTATCAAAATAAATGGTGCCTCCTTTGGCTATGGTTGCATTAGCCATTAGTTCAGGACAACAGAAGACCTGTAACGTGAAAAATTTGGTTTCTGCCTATATCCACTTAAAACATGTTTCAAGGTCTTGATTTCAGAGGGACTAAATCAGCATCTGGAGAGAATTAAGCACCTATGGTACATCTTTTGAATTAATTTTCTCCTAAGAGGAATACTGCTTTTGCTCTCGAAGATTGCTGTGTGCTGTAAAACAATTTGCTTAAAAATGCACCAATTTGACCTGAAATACTTTTGTAAATACATCCACAGAATGCCTTAAATTCTCACTGTTACACAGTGAACCAGACAGAGTATCTGCACATCATTTTCTGTTCAAGGTTACAGGCAATATGTTTTTTATAGTTTTATTGTTTTTTACAGAATTTTGTCATAATTTTTCAATTTTCTTTCATGTTAACTATGGCAAAAGTCCATAGCCAAGCCTTTCAGACAATTTTCTTCAAAACATTGCCAAAGGAGAAGAACAGAAAGTTGTACATGAGGTCTTGTATTCCATCTGAAGCCAATAAAAGAATTTATACTGATTCTGTAAATGATTCTGACTTAGATCCAGTCTGGCTCCTCACAGTACATCCATATATAAAGAGAAAAATCTTTATAGGAGTTATTCTCCAAAGAAATCACAAGTGGAATATGTAAGCATTGAGAAGGTCTTTAAGGAAAATAGTCCACCTGCCAGACTGGGAACGGTGCAAATGAATTTATCTATTTAATTTGTGGTTTCTGAATTCAGTCAGCACAGATTTATTTCAAGGCTGTTTTTTTAAAGAAGAATTCTAAAAACTCAAAAGATAAATATGTGTGAATGTGAAAATAAGCACAGCAAAATTTAAAAAGTAGCTCTTCGTGAAGACTTTATTACTGAATTCTTTTGGGAAGCTGTGACATTGGGGAGTTTCAACTTGGGGTTTCAGGTATGTACTTTAAGACCCAATTGAATACTAGAAGCTGTCAAAGTCGTGACTGGAAAACAGTTCTGTTTCCTTTGGTCACTGCAGGACCAGCTGTCCACTTAACCAAGGCAGGCAGTTGTTGGATATTGTGAAGGATGGACAGGGTCTTTGAGAAGGTTTTTAGATTCATCAACCTTTTAATAAGGAATGCCTATTTTCACTTTTAGGTGTATTTAAGATGGGTTAAGTTATACCTGACTCAAGCCAGGTTTACCTGGTTGCTTCTTAAGGTTTCTTAGTAGTTTTTTGCTATTTCCTGGTGACCCCTATGCACTCATCTCTCATCTCTTTCTAACAGCCACTGTTCTTCACCGCTCCTTTGTTCATACCTTATTATCATAATAAAGGTGTACATTCATCCTTCTTAAACCAACCACTATGCACTGAACTTATGTTTAATGTTCTATTCCCAGTGAACCTTGGCTCTTGTCATACTCCCCAATTTCGTAATGCATTTTTGCATTGAGTTAGACTGGATTCTGAGCTGTTCTCTTTCTTTAATGGAGAAGTACACTATCAGAAGCTTCTTTGGTACGATACAACCATATCCATCTCTTCCAAGCCTACTCAAATCAGTGCAATCTACAACTTATAACTTGTATGACCTGCTTATTTCTGGCTACAGAACACCAAACTGAAAATACTGCATATTAAAAAATGCAGTTCAACTCTTTTGTGATTGTGTGTTTCAAAGTTCAACCTGCACTGTGGAGCATGGAAGCATTTTGCCAGCAAAGGTCCAAATATATGTCATGGTTGTGTCCCGACTTTAATTCGAACAACACCTGAGCACAGCTCTTTCATGCAAAGCAAATGGGTTCATGGTCTGGAAGTGAGTTTTGTAGTACCCTAGCCAGGTCGCTGAACCTGACACTTGGGAGTCCAGGAGGCAGCGCACACTGTAAAGCTTATGTGCTCCACAGACACGCTAACCAGCTCTTTCTGATACCAGGTCTGAGTTCTCATTAATTAGTACATTGACCCTTAGGCATTTGGATTCTTGAGGTATTAATCATTCTCAGGAAGGAAGCTTTGTCGAAGGACAGTATATTTATCTTGCAAACATGTCCTGAAGAATTAGTAGTCAAAGTAGAGGGCAGTGTGATAGTCAAGTTGAGGTTTAAAAAAATGCACTGACTACCATGCTGGCATTTTTATTCATTGGGAAAGTGAAGTTAGAAAGTTATCACTTCTTTCCAGGTATTGCCTCCTCCTGCTGTCATTACTTGATTTTTTTTTCTTGTATTCATTTGAAACCAGCTGGTGACTAGCTGTGCTTCAGTCACCTGTAAGCACAGCTCTGCCTGCATGGTAGTGAGGGCTGAGTGACTGATTGATGCCCAGAACTGCAGGAGAGACATTTCAGTACAGGGACTTAAACAAGCAAATATATAAGTCTTAAGAGAGGATGCACTGAGATAGGTTTTGGTAAGCTAAGGCTAGGACAAAAAGGATTTAGCTAAACAGATTTCTGACCCATGCAAAAAACCCTAAAATGAACTATCAAATGAAAATTCTTGTAGCAAAATTAAATTCATTGCCTTTGTGAAAGTTCAGTTCTTGCTCAAGCTTTGCTGCATAATTAAATGAGATACAAATACGTACCAGAAAAGTAGCAATTTTCAAAAGCCTTGAAAATACTGCTTTTAAGGTGATCCTATGATAGTTAACTCTGTCCTGATACGATGCTGCTAGAAATACATTTTCCTCCTTTTGAAAGAGAAACTAGCAAGGAACTTGTCCTCATTTAACCCCTGCAAAAAGCTCTAGGGACTTCTGTAAACTATATTTATTCTTGGAATGGCTACATTTTTGCCCTTATTTCGTCTGGTGCTAAAAAAAAAAAAAAAGGTTACACGCATTTAGTATGTGGCTCACTAGTACTTTGGAAGCATAGCCAAATCATTAGTTTGAAGGCCTATTTTTTTGCATTTCCTAGAAGTCCTTCTGAACTTGCTAGTTACTTGGTATAGCTATAGGTTAAATGGTAACATGTTTAGTATAAGTGGCAGGTGTCTGGATGCTTGTCAAGAATGGTGGTGAAAACTGAAAACTTAGTAAAATCAAGCTGCTGCCCCTGAGGAGAAGCTTTGGCAAGCTTTTTGTGGACATTTTCCTGTAACATCTACAGATTTATTCATGGCTAGTTTGTACCTGCTTCCGTTTGTCCCAACATTTCGCACAGGCAGCTGTGTTCTCTTTTGAGTCTTAGTTTCTGACATGCGCAGATGGAGTGTACAATGGCAACTGGGTGATCTAAGAGCTCAAGGACCATTGAATTGCCTTCCCATGGCAATAAATCTGCATTTGCAAATTCCTCTTCAGTTTTCTTCACCTTCTTATGGTGTAAATGAAGATCAAATACAAAAAAACTTTACCTAAAACTCCACTAGACCTGGTGGAGCTGCCTTCCAGGTAGTGAAGGCAAAGGAGAAAAGAGAATTCATTATCTGAACTGCAGGCAACTACATAATGTGATAGAAATGATGATAATTTTAAGGAGATATTAAAACAGTATCTTTCTGCTGCTCCATGATAAGGCTCTAATTGCTAAATTGTGACACTAATTACCAATACTGATACTCATACCTCCACAATAATTCTCTTAGACTTGAGAAATAGAAATACTTCAGGGATAAAAACACTATCAAAAACCTGCAAAAAACCCAGCTCAATTTACAATACAAGCTCAGCTGGTCAGGTACTCAAAGTATAAAACAAGTTTCAATATTTTATTAGAAAAAAGATTTTGCCCTTAGGTGGTAAGGGTAATTTTACTGTAATGCAGTAATCAGTCAAATCTGGAAGGACTCATATTCTTGCTACATTATACCAATCTGCTGAGAGTTACTACTGTGGTTGTAGTAATGGATTTTTAACAAGGCAAGTTGGGAGGTAATTCTGCCCCTCTGCTCCGCTCTAGTGAGACCCCACCTGGAGTCCTGCATCCAGCTCTGGAGCCCCCACCAAAAGAAGGACATGGAGCTGTTGGAGTGGGTCCAGAGGAGGACCACCAAGATGATCTGAGGGCTGGAGCACCTCTGCTATGATGAAAGGCTGAGAGAGTTGGGGCTGTTCATTCTGGAGAAGAGAAGTCTGCGGGGACACCTTATAGCAGCCTTTCAGCACCTGACAAGGGCCTATAGGAAACAGGGGGAAAATATTTTCAACAGGGCTTGTTGCAATAAGACAAGAAGTAATGGCTTTAAACTAAGAGAGAGTAGATTTACACTAGACATAAGGAAGAAATGTTTTACCATGAGGGTGGTGAAACACTGGAACAGGTTGCCCAGAGAGGTAGTGGAGGCCCCATCCCTAGAAACATTCAAGGTCAGGTTGGACAGGACTCTGAGCAACCTGGTCTAGTTGAAGATGTACCTGCTCGCTGCAGGGGGGTTGGGCTAGATGACGTCTAAAGGTCCCTTCCAACCCAAAACATTCTATGATTCTATGATTCTATGGTATACCAGATATGAGCAATATAATATCTGGAAATAGTCTTGAATATAGTTAATTTATTATGTACCATGGGCTTTGTGTTACAAGGAATTCCCTTCTGGTTAGGTGGGCAACTGTAGCATCAATCTGACCATCTTTACATTTAAAAACCATTTAGAAGTCCTCCCAGCAACTTGACATTCGTCCACTGTTACTCATTCACAACAGCAATTCAGATAGTTCCTATCTTAACACTCCTGTCTTTGATAAAAAAAGTGAAAAAGATTCCTTCTTTTTCTGAGTCACCTCTGGATATTTGGCCACATATACATCAATCAAGTGTATATGGCTGATACATTGAACCTTAAGCGTAGTGAAGTTTGTTAACAGTTGATTTCTGATAGATTCTTAAACTTCCAATATTTGTGAATCTTTCCATGCTGTAAAGAAGTTCTCCATAAACACAATATTTAACAAGCATATCTGAATTTCTAGAAGCATTAAAGAAGCCTAGTTTTCAGGGTATAAAAAGGAGTGGTAACTTCTGAGCACGGAAAAAAAATTCTAACAACAGTTGGAGCTAACATTCTGTAGCAATCCAAAATAACTACCTGTTATAAACTGTTTTGTTAATATTCTTGGCTTGCTATTGCAATTAAACATCCATTATCCAGCTTGTCCAAACTGGTAGTTTCAGCTCCTTGCACAACTGTAGTATATATAGTTTCTAACTTGTTTATTTAAGCTCTGAAAGTGGTAACTGTAGCAACATTACAAACAAATGACATGTTCTGTGATCACACAGGCATTTTTTCGGTAGTCCAATCCAGGAAAACACAGGAAGACAATCAGTTGTAAAACAACAGCTACATTCATACTCCCTGCTTTGACACAATTCACTACCAACCTGGAAACAGAAATTGCAGAGCACCACAAAATCTTGCCATCTTGACTACCATCAAGCACAAAGCACAGTTTTTACTCTGAAAAAGAGCAGCAGTGACAGCATTTACAAAGTGAAAAGAGTAATTCATCAGCTGTCATATCCAGGTATACTTTGATAAAATTTCACAAATATGGATTTTAACATGGTAATGGCTGTCCCCCTATGCCAGTCCCACTGTCACTTCTAACAGCGGTTTTGTGACCTTATCTTTTCAAAAATAATGTCTTTGAAGTGGGCTTTTGAGGCTGTAGTAAGAAAAATGACACCAGATTGGCAGGACTAACGTGGTATACATGGCAAAATATTCAAGTTGAAATAATACTAAAAAAATCACATTCTAAAATTTAAAGGTTTGTATAACTTAGAATGAAGCTCTAAGTTCCTTCTGCCCTTTGTTACTCTATGCTATGTTCACTTGTAACAAGGAAACACTAGCAAAATCTACAGTCAATGTAAAAAAAATTTAAAAATCGAAGACAACCTGTCTGGAGCTCAGAGCGAGGTTTGTCTTCCTCTAAGAGCCTGGTTGATCAGCTGAATTCTTCCTTGTGCTCTGCTGAGCTGCTGAGCGGTCTAGGATCATAGAATCATAGAATGCTTTGGGTTAGAAGGGACCTTTAGAGATCGTCTAGCCGAACTCCCCTGCAGTTAGCAGGTACATCTTCAACTAGACCAGGTTGCTCAGAGTCCCGTCCAACCTGGCCTTGAATGTTTCTAGGGATGGGACCTCCACTACCTCTCTGGGCAATCTGTTCCAGTGTTTCACCACCCCCATGGTAAAATATTTCTTCCTTATGTCTAGTCTAAATCTACCCTCTCTTAGTTTAAAGCCAGTACTCCTTGTCTTATTGCAACAAGCGCTGCTGAAAATATTTTCCCCCTGTTTCCTATAGGCCCTTGTCAGGTGCTGAAAGGCTGCTATAAGGTGTCCCTGCAGATTTCTCCAGAACGAACAGCCTCAACTCTCTCAGCCTTTCATCATAGCAGAGGTGCTCCAGCCCTCAGATCATCTTGGTGGTCCTCCTCTGGACCCACTCCAACAGCTCCATGTCCTTTTGGTGGGGGCTCCAGAGCTGGATGCAGGACTCCAGGTGGGGTCTCACCAGAGTGGAGCAGAGGGGCAGAATCGCCTCCCTCGACCTGCTAGACATGATTCTCTTGGTGCAGCCCAGGATATTGTTGGCCTTCTGGACTGCGAGCACACGTTGGTGGCCCATGTCCAGCTTTTCAGCTGCCAATAGCCCTGAGTCCTTCTCGGCGGGGCTGCTCTCAATCCCCATATCCCCCAGCCTGTATTGATAGTGGGGGTTGCCCCAACCCAGATGCAGGACCTTGCACCCGGCCTTGTTGAACCTCATGAGGTTCACACAGGCCCACCTCTCCAGCTTGTCCAGGTCCCTCTGGATGGCATCCCATCCTTCTGCTGTGTCAACTGCACCAGTCAGCTTGCTGTCATCTGCAAACTTGCTGAGGGTGCACTCGGTGTCACTAAGTCATCGATGAAAATGTTTAACAGCATTGGTCCCAGTACGGACCCCTGAGGGACACCACTTGTCACCGACATCCATTTGGACATTGAGCTATTGACCACTGCTCTCTGGCTGCGACCTTCCAACCAATTGCTTAGCCACTGAACAGTCCACCCTTCAAATCCATATTTCTCCAATGCAGAGAGAAGGATATTGTGAGGGACTGTGTTGAAGGCTTTACAGAAGTCCAGATAGATCACATCCATAGCTCTTCCCTCGTCCACTGATCTAGTCACACCATCACAGAAAGCCTCTAGGTTGGTCAGGCAGGACTTGCCCTTGGTGAAGCCATGCTGGCTGTTTCGAATCACCTCCCTGTCCCCCATGTGCCTTAGCATAGCTTCTAGGAGGATCTGTTCCATGATCTTCCCAGGCACAGAAGTGAGGCTGACAGGTCGGTAGTTCCTGGGGTCCTCCTTTCTACCCTTTTTAAAAATGGGCACAATGTTTCCCTTCTTCCAGTCACCAAGGACTTCGCCTGACTGCCCTGACCTTTCAAATAGCGTGGAGAGTGGCTTGGCAATAACATCAGCCAGTTCCCTCAGGACTCTGGGATTCATCTCCATCGAGCTGTCTGGTAGCATCTGTGACACCATCCAGCTGTCCAGGAAATCCATATGGCAAATGTGGCACAAGATTTAGGGCTACACGTGTCCTGCAAGGTAGATGACTCGAGACCAAATGGGATACCTGACATTTTTCTCAGAGGTCTAAACAAAGGCATCTAACGTCCCTTGATGTGCTCCAGGTTGTCTGAGACATCCGTATAGGGCTGGCAGATTTGGCATCTAACAGGGACCAGTTCTACACCAGCAGATGGAGGCAGGATACCTTACAGTATCTAAAGTGTTGCTGACTGCTTAGGCTGATCACAGACTGTATTGTAACACTTTTTCATAGGAATCTAACAGCAGACATTTAATTTATAATGAATAATTAACGTGGACAGTTTAGGCATATCTTTCTCACAGAATATCTACAAGCAGATCAGGCTTTATTTGAATCTATCCATTATTCAAAATTATTAGGTGGTTTTTTTCTTGTTGCAGTTTATATAGTCTACGGATTGTCTGCACTTAATTCTCTAAACATTATTAATATTTGATGTTCTAATTTTGCTGTTTGTTCGGGAGAAATGGCACAGGGCAGAAATATACATATCTTATGTTAAAATACAGTCTTACATTTTGGTGTCACTGGCACTTCTCGCTGCTTTTCCTGAGAATAGTGTCCTATTTAGGTGAAACAAGGTTTCTAAATTCCATAATTGGTGCAGTGAAAAATTTCTCTAATTGATTGTTTACTGGTTTTAAGGGTAAATTATTTGCTTTATTCTTGCGACTCCCACAGTCAGTTGTAGCTTACCAACTGCTGAGGGCAAGCGAATGTTTAGCTAAGCAATAAAGACGTCAGCCACCTCTCCAGGTCATTGTCTCTCTCCAGCTGGAATGTTGCCTTGAGATGACCACCCTGTAGCACCCTCCGCAATCTGGTGGTGCCTTATGCCACAATAAGAGGCACAGCAAATCAGCTACATTTCAAGAAAACATTTGAATCACAGAGAGAAATGGAGCTGAAAATGAACAGCAATGTTTAAAGTTCCAAGATGTAGAAAGATTGATTGTTCTGAAGTTGCAATTTCAGCAGGAGGAAATTAATCCACTTGCTAAGCACAGTAAACAGACTGAAACATATCTGCCCCCAAGCCTCTTTGCTTTTCCTAATGGCTTAATAGAAAAAGTGAAACTCAAGAAATTAGCAAAAATCTCCAACATGAACACTGTCATCTTACATTTATGAGGTTATCTGGGAATTTCAGAGAATTTCAGAAGCTTTTGGTATTTGCTGACAGCCATGTGGGTCATGAGAAGCAAGGTAAGAATATGCCTTATTAAATTAAGTCTTCTGTCCAAATAAATCACAAAGACCTGAAGGCTTTTTAATAGTGGAGTACTGGCACCATTATGGAGAAATATAGATTTCTTTGGAGCTGCAGAAGGAATGATACTTTCTCCTAGAATTGATTTCTTCACAATATTTATGTTACTGAGAAGACCAGTCTCACTTGGTAGGAAAGAAATTGATTGGGCCTTGGCTAGAAACACTGTAAATTAGTGCATGACTACCACTGCCGGGGCTTAGTATGGTGCTTATGAAGTTCACTGCAAAAAAGGAGAGGTGACAAGCCTCACCATGGATTTGATCAGGAGGGTAACCCAGCATGATGTGTGACACATTGGGTTTTCTTCCCAAATTAGTATGGTAAGGCCGCAAATGTGTTGAATTGCAGTGTTCACTGGCTTAATCAACCTTCAAGATTATTTGCTATGCAATAAACCTGTCAGTGAGCAGAGATGCAGGACATCAAGGGCTGCCTCTCCAGCAGGTGTTCAATGCTTGGGTCTTCTTCCCATTTACACTAACACCAAAGCTAACTCGAAAGGTTATAGCACCCGTAACTGAGCAGTTTAAATGACAGAACAGCAACTGTGATGAAAGAAGAGCTACCTGAGTCATGCAAACTGTCAGCTATTGTCTTAAAAGGATAACATAGCTGCCTTTGAAGAGCGCTGCCTGAAATGTCCATCAGTAGATGTCTGCTTCCCTCAAGGTGTACTGCCACAGAACAAATCCTCCTCAATCAGCAGAATGCAACTTCTTATAAAATGAAGACTGCAATGCTTAGAAAGACAAAAATTAATTTAACACTCACTAAACATGAATATATATTTAATGATCTAATGATGGCAAACTTTATGGAGTGCAATCAAAAAAGATTGTCAAGCAGAATCGCCATAAAATTAAAAAATGACAAATGAAAAGACATCTTTAGACAAACAGCTTCAAAGAATCCAAGGCAACAGTATGTTGGGCAGACTGCTGGGATCTGGAAGGCTGGAGAGAGTTTTACCTTGCTTTGCCAGGGCCTGGGATTAGGCAGTAGATATGCAAAACCCTTTCCTTCATAAAAAAAAGGATGGAAGAGAGTTTTCTTGCAATCAGGGCTTAGGCCTGACTGGTGAAGTTGCATGTCCTACGGGTTGTCTGGAAAGCAGGGAGACTTGGAGGAAATAAGTCTTGAGAAGAACAGAGTGTGTAGCTTCTGCTGTTTTGGGTTACCAGCTACCCGACCTGCCAAAAAAGACTTATTAGTAGGGCAGTAAGTAGAGGCTTGCTATTGACTGTGCTGAGGATGACTTTGATTTCAAAAGCTTGTGATATTACACCTTTTTCACTTATTTTTAAGATGTCAGTTACTATCCCTCCAGCAAGGAAATAGAAATACATTTTTTTAGTGTATTTCATTCTCTCCTGTGTCTATGTGACAATAAGAACCAGGTCTTGTCATGCCCCTGTGAACCTGAAGGCTTTATATATCCTGGGGATTCATTGTCAGAGAGTGGTAGCAGGAAAACAGAGAAAAAAAATTTATAATAGACCTTCTATTCCCTTCTCCCACCAACCCACTCAATCAGTTTAGGAATGCTAGAAAGAGTTCATTTCATCTTCCGTTCAACAGGCAAGTTATCGCCGTAGCCTAGGACCAGAGACTATTATAAAAATGCTTTGCACTCTATTTATAACATCCCATTTTCAGATATCATCCCTGGCCTCTGAAGTGACAAGTCTAGTGGCATACTGCAATGGAGGTGATTTAAATTGCACTGGGAGACTTTGTCTGCAAATACTTTGCAAACTAAATGAGCGTTATTCTGATAGGTCTCACCATGTAATGAAATACAGCTTCATCTCCTCAGCAGTGGTGGAAAGCTGGGAGCACAGGTGTGAATAATTGGAAACTTAGAGCCAAAAATGTTCAAGCTATCATTAGATTTAATGAACTTCATCTGTTCAGTTTGGAAAAGAATGCATAAAATTTGCTTTAAAAACACAAAGTCATGCTAAATGGCATTTTCTTTTTCTTGAGACAAACCTAAATAAGGTAAAGGATCTACAACTGGGCAAAAATTCTCAAATGAACATCATATGACTTTCATCTACCAAGAAACAAGAAAAAAAAAATTTGGATTTCAGAAAATTTCAGATGTTTCATACCAAGTAAATAAAATTTAAATGTTTACTTTTGAATATACCAGAAGTATTAAACTTAATATTATTAGGTGCTAAATTAATTTCTTATTTTAAAATGACAGCTTGGTCTAAAAAAATTATCTGAATTTTCCTTTTGAAGAGGCAATAATTGTTTAATGACTCAGAAATTAAGACAAGCTAAAATATTGCTCATAGAATCAAAATAAATTTGGATTTTGCTTAAAAAGCCAAAAACATTCCGCTTTGGTTTAAGGAAAGTTTTGTTTTCCTAAGTGACAAATGCATATGTACAATTAATTTCCTGATAAAAGGCTTACATTTAAGAACAACATTAAAGTATCTAATTTCTTGTTTTACGTTTTAGATCAGTATTTTTTCCTCTATCTCATTCTACCCTGAGAACACATCTTAAGATACAATTTCTTGCGCTTGATTTTGAAGCATGGGAGCCATCATAATGGGACATACCTGGGAGCACAAAGTCCGATACTCTGTCTCTGACTGGCACCAGAGGTTACAGGAGCGCTTCCGTTTGTGTATGCAAGCAGTTAATAAAATGCCAGTAGATGGCACTCAAGAATGCGTAGCATTGAACCTGCATAAGAAGTAGCAACCTTTTCATGCTCTGCAAATGGCTTCCTTTGCCTTCACTGCGCGAGGGATGGTAACACCAGAGGTCTGAAAGGAAGCTGGAGGAAACACAGCACTTTGGATTCCACTGTTTTTCTTGTTCTTCACGAAGTACACAGGTCTGGATTTTGTATGCCTAATAAAAATAATTAGAAATAGCTGTTCAATGCAGAAAAAATAAATCATAAACCTGTAGGGAATATTTTTGTTCCTTTTTGGCTCTGTATAATACTGGACTTCAGTTGGCTAATGCAAATTATTGTATTTTCTTTAATTACAATATATTATGATGCAGTTTAATATTTTTACTGAGACAGGATTTATTCTTTTAAAATAGGCCTTGTAACATTGTCTTTTAACCTGATATAAATTATTTGCTTGAACAGAAGAAAAACAATCAAGTGAAGGGGGTTTCTTGCTTTTCTCAGGGATGCCCCTGTCACCGTATTGGAGCGTGGGAGACTCTGGCCTCAGCTGGAAAGGTGGGAATGTGAAGACCATCCTTCCAAGTAACCACTGTTACACAGGCAGAGGAGGCACTGTCTAGCGCCAGTGATCTGTTATCTGAACGACTTCCAGCTCTGGCTCTGCTGCTCATAACTGGTCACAAAGTACTGTCTGATATGGAGAAATATTTATAAACACAGACAAATTCCCGGACATTTTTTTCAAACCTATTTTTCAGCTCTCAGAGTTGCTCCTAAGTGAACACTTTTGTATCTTTTGTTTGTTGGCTCTTGTAAAACTAATGGCCAAATTTAACTTAGTTCTGCTCAAAGATGTGTGATTTTGGCCAACATAACTGCTCATCTGAAACATTTCTCCTACCCCCTGTCAGGCTGGCATGGTTAAGCTGTAGGTTGCTGGTTAAAATTAATAAAATTAAGAAAAGACAGTCAACAAATTTGGCTAAGTTAAAACTACCAGAAGGAATAAAATCCAGCTGGGAAAAGCAAGAGTAGAGTCTGTTCTAAATTTCTCTTTGTGCAACGAAGATATACCTCCCCTCCAAGTATGAGGGTCATGGACCACACTGCTGTGGAAAGGGGGAGGAGAAGAGGGGAAGAAAACAGCCTGCGTGACCTCTGTAGCCATGTGGCCATAGCTGGGTTTATCGGGAGATTTTGTAATAGAGGTAGAAAAGTGAATTTCTACTGTAGGATACAAAAACACTGAGCAATGCTTGTGCTTATGGACCTGAGAGCTGACAAACTTCATCTCACACTAGTGTAATATGAAACTCGTGTGAAAGAAAGTGATGTTGAAAAACAGTCTATCTTGTGTTATGGCTCAGAAGGAATATGTCTTCCCTAGCTTCCAACTTTCCTGACTCCTGTTCCTTACCATCGCGTGTGTTGTTCCCTCCATCTCCTACAAGCTAAACAGGCTTCAAGGCTCCTTCCAATTTTTATGAAAGATGTTGCCTCCACCTTCAGCTCTTACTGTTTTGGCAAGTTAGTACATTTGCTGCTTAGGTCTTGCTCATGCTTCTCTGCATCTTTTTCCCAAGCTGCTTCATGCTTCCTTTTCCTATGTCACTTACTTCAGCCTTTCCACATCCCCACCATTCCCTCACTCAGCAACCTACCCCAAACAGCCTCCTCTGCTGGTAAGCAACCTCCTAATTTTATTTTAGAGAATGAAAACATACAGACAAGGAGTAAGAAAAGGAAGATTATGAACGATTACAACCAAGCAGGCTCTTAAGGTGCTAAAGAACCCTACTCAGTAGCCCAGAGTTTGAAAGCCTGAGCAACGGAGGCCTTACAGGTAGCCTTACAGATGTCTCTAATCCATCTCAAAGCAGCAGCAATTTTCATTAACAGGGAACATGTACTGAGGGGTATTTTGGTAATTCTGATATCAAAGAAAGAAGAATGAATAAAAAACATGTATTAATGGTTTATCAAGTGGAAGTTTAAGCAGCAGATATACTGCTTTGTACCAAGAAGCAGTGTGCAGAGAAACTTTCTAGCACTAAAATAAAAAGAGAAGGGACTTATTCTTTTTATAAAAGAAAATCCATATATCCTAGAATAGTTTCAGTTGAAAGGGACCTCTAGAGTTCCCCTAGTCAGCCCTCAGAAACCACCATAAGTGTTACAACTTTTTCTCTCTCTAGTAAGAGTTTCCCTTGCTACAACTTGCATCAAAAGCCTCTTGTATGTTCACAGATACCTCTGAGAGGAGTCTGGCTTTGCCCTCTCTATTACCAGCTATTAGGTAGCTGAATGATTAGTGGTTAGATCCCTCCTGATTCTTTTTTTATTCTGAGTGAACAAACACAAGTCCTTCAGTCTCTCCTCATATGTCATCTTCTCGAGGCTCCTAACCGCCTCCCTCCTGCTGGATTTACTCCAGTTTGACAATGTGTTTCCTTACAGTGTCAACGCTTCTTTCTGCTTTCGTTGGGTAATCTGATGGCATCACAGACTGTGCAGTTCTGTATGCTAATATGGTGTAAACTTTCATAATTGCTATTGATAAGACATAGTTATGTTCCATACTGGTGAAAAATTAGCTAATTGTTTTGGTTTCGGCTGCCGCCGGCAACAAAAGCGCCACGCGGCCGCCCCTCCCCCCGCCGGCGTGCGGAGGAGAATGAAAAGAAAGAGGCAGAAACTGGTGGGTCGGGATAAGGGCAGTTTAACAGAACAGCAAACAGAGGGAAAACAGGAACAACAACGATACAGATAAGGAGAAAACACAACCACGAACCGTACAACAGCCGCTCTCCCGAAACCGGACCGGCGCTGCGCCCGCCCAAGCCGCGAGAGCCTTCCCGCCGCCCTGCCCCCCCCCCCACCGGAACCCAGCGTGACGTCACATGGTATGGAATACCCGGCTCTGTTTGGCCAGGTGGGGTCAGCCCCCACCCCCCGGCTGTGCCCCTTCCTGGAGTCCGGTGAAAATTAACCCTGTTCTGGCCAAACCCAGGACATTATCCACCCCTTATTCCATACCATCTACGTCATGCCCAGGTCCCCCATTGTCCGGTTGATCACCACCACTTCTCCTGTCTCCAGATATCATTCCTTTAGTCTATGGATCATCACTCTAAAGTGTCCATTGAGTTCATTTAATCCATGACTTCAGGCTCCATCTGTCGTAATGATCTTCCGTGGCAGGGGAGGTGATGTGTGGTGATGGGCGGTCACTTGCTGCATCTGGAGCTCACGGCTGATGTATCTGGTGCGGCCCGTGCCCACAGTCTGCAGGAGATGTTGATCTTGATGAAGTTGCTGGATGCCAGTTGTTGAAAACCAGGTCCAGTTCCATCATCGCTGTGCTCTGCTAGGTTTTCATTGAAAAAGTCCATCCTTCTTTAATCTGGACGATTCTTACTATGCTACTACTTGTACAAAATATAACAATTATAACAGTGATAACAGACAGTGACAGGGTTATTTAACAACTAACTTTATACAATTTATTTATGGACTATTCTCGCCCAAAATTAAATCCCCATGAGGTACACATCGGACTTCCCCATCCTTCCGCATTACCCACCAGGTACACCCAGGTCCTTGAGCAAAAGCAATCCCCCGGACGGGCTTGCCTTTGCCCGAGGCAGGACTAACCCAAACTGTCTTCCCTAACATGTTCCGCATGTGCACTACAGGGACTTTATCCCCTTCTACTGGGCGCTGAGGTTTTGACTGGGCAGGACCAGCCCGGTTGGTGGACCCTCTGGTGTTAACCAACCAGGTGGCCTTTGCTAAATGGGTATCCCAATTTTTGAAAGTCCCACCCCCCATTGCCCTCAAAGTGGTTTTTAGCAGCCCATTGTAACGTTCAATCTTTCCCGAGGCTGGTGCATGGTAGGGGATATGATACACCCACTCAATGCCGTGTTCTTTGGCCCAGGTGTCTATGAGGCTGTTGCGAAAGTGAGTCCCGTTGTCCGACTCGATTCTTTCGGGAGTGCCATGTCGCCACAGGACTTGTTTTTCCAGGCCCAGGATGGTATTCCGGGCGGTGGCATGGGGCACAGGGTAGGTTTCCAGCCATCCGGTGGTGGCCTCCACCATTGTGAGTACATAGCGCTTGCCTTGGCGGGTTTGTGGCAGTGTGATGTAGTCAATCTGCCAAGCCTCCCCATATTTATATTTTAGCCATCGTCCTCCATACCACTGAGGCTTTACCCGCTTGGCTTGCTTGATTGCAGCGCATGTCTCACATTCATGGATAACCTGTGCAATAGTGTCCATGGTCAAGTCCACCCCTCGGTCACGAGCCCATCTGTATGTCGCGTCTCTTCCTTGGTGGCCCGAGGTGTCATGGGCCCACCGAGCTATAAAGAGTTCACCCTTATGTTGCCAGTCCAGATCCACCTGAGCCACTTCAATCTTAGCAGCCTGATCTACCTGGTGGTTGTTTTGATGTTCTTCAGTGGCCCGACTCTTAGGGACGTGGGCGTCCACGTGACGGACTTTTACAGCCAACTGCTCTAGCCGGGCAGCAATATCTTGCCACAATGGGGCAGCCCAGATAGGTTTGCCTCTGCGCTGCCAGTTGTTCTTCTTCCATTGCTGCAGCCACCCCCACAAGGCATTGGCCACCATCCAAGAGTCAGTGTAAAGATAGAGCACTGGCCACTTCTCTCGACTGGCAATGTCTAAAGCCAGCTGGATGGCTTTCACCTCTGCAAACTGGCTGGACTCACCTTCTCCCTCGGCAGTTTCCGCGACTTGTCGTGTAGGGCTCCATACAGCAGCCTTCCACCTCCGCTGCTTCCCCACAATGCGACAGGACCCATCCGTGAACAGGGCATACTGTTTCTTATCTTCTGGCAGCTGGTTATACAGTGGGGCCTCTTCAGCACGTGTCACCTCCTCCTCTGGCGATGCTCCAAAATCTTTGCCTTCTGGCCAGTCCATGATTACCTCCAGAATTCCTGGGCGACTGGGGTTTCCCATTCGAGCACGCTGGGTGATCAGAGCGACCCACTTACTCCACGTAGCATCGGTGGCATGATGCGTAGAGGGGACCCTCTCTTTGAACATCCAGCCCAGGACCGGCAATCGTGGTGCTAGGAGGAGCTGTGCTTCAGTGCCGACCACTTCTGAAGCAGCTCGAACGCCTTCATATGCTGCCAGAATCTCTTTTTCAGTGGGAGTATAGCGGGCCTCGGATCCTTTGTATCCCCGACTCCAGAACCCCAGGGGTCGACCTCGAGTCTCCCCTGGTGCTTTCTGCCAGAGACTCCAGGTTGGGCCATTCTCCCCAGCTGCGGTGTAGAGCACGTTTTTAACATCTTGCCCTGACCGGACTGGACCAAGGGCTACGGCATGAACTATCTCCCGTTTAATTTGTTCAAATGCCTGTCGTTGCTCAGGGCCCCATTCAAAATCATTCTTCTTCCGGGTCACGTGGTACAGAGGACTTACAATCTGGCTATAATTTGGGATGTGCATCCTCCAAAAACCCACAACACCCAGGAAGGCCTGTGCTTCCTTTTTGCTGGTTGGTGGAGACATAGCTGCTATTTTGTTGATGACATCCATTGGGATTTGACGGCGCCCATCCTGCCATTTTATTCCCAAAAACTGGATCTCTTGTGCAGGTCCCTTGACTTTACTTCGCTTCATGGCGAAACCGGCTTTCAGAAGGATCTGAACTATTTTCTCCCCTTTCTCGAAAACCTCCTCCGCTGTGTCGCCCCATACAATGATGTCATCGATGTACTGCAGATGTTCTGGGGCTTCACCCTTTTCCAGTGCAGTCTGGATTAGTCCATGGCAAATGGTGGGACTGTGTTTCCACCCCTGGGGCAGTCGATTCCAGGTGTACTGGATGCCCCTCCAGGTGAAAGCAAACTGTGGCCTGCACTCTGCTGCCAAAGGGATGGAGAAGAATGCATTAGCGATGTCAATTGTAGCGTACCACTTGGCTGCCTTTGACTCCAGCTGATATTGAAGTTCTAGCATGTCTGGCACGGCAGCACTCAGTGGTGGTGTGACTTCATTCAGGCCACGGTAGTCTATTGTCAGTCTCCACTCTCCAGTAGATTTTCTCACTGGCCATATGGGACTATTAAAGGGTGAGCGAGTTTTGGTGATCACTCCTTGACTCTCCAGCTGGCGGATCAGCTGATGAATGGGGAGAAGGGAGTCTCGGTTGGTACGATACTGTCGCCGGTGCACCGTTGTGGTCGCGATGGGTACCTGTTGTTCTTCAACCCTCAGCAACCCCACAACGGAAGGATCCTCCGAGAGACCAGGCAAAATGGACAGCTGTTTAATTTCTTCCGTCTCCACAGCAGCTATGCCAAAAGCCCACCGATACCCCTTTGGGTCCTTGAAATAGCCTCTCCTAAGATAGTCTATCCCAAGGATGCACGGAGCCTCGGGGCCAGTTACAATGGGGTGCTTCTGCCAGTCCTGCCCAGTGAGGCTCACTTCAGCCTCCAGTAGACTCAGCTCTTGGGACCCCCCTGTCACTCCAGAAATGCAAATGGACTCTGACCCTTTGAACTCTGATGGCATTAAAGTACACTGTGCACCAGTGTCCACTAGAGCTTTATACTCTTGTGGATCTGACGTGCCAGGCCACCGAATCCACACCGTCCAATAGACACGGTTGTCCCTTTCCTCCACCTGGCTGGAGGCAGGGCCCCTCTAATCCTCGTCAGAGAAATTGCTGCTCACCTGCTGTAAAAATGACTTGGAGGTCCCCTCCAGAGGATCGGAATCAAGGTCAAACTGTCTACCTGGTCTGGAGAGCTGGCTTTTGGAAACTGGAGCGGCATTTTTCCTAACAGAGTCCCCTTTTGTGATTGTTTTACCTCGCAACTCACGTACTCGTGCCTCTAGACTTGAGGTGGGTTTTCCATCCCACTTCCTCATGTCCTCTCCGTGGTCACGCAGGTAAAACCACAGGGTGCCCCGTGGTGTGTAGCCTCTGTATTCCCTCTCCTGAGCAGGGAAACGCTTGCCCCTAATAGCTGAGACACTGGCCCGTACAGGTGGGGAGTAGGACATGTTCTCTTTGATTTGCCGCACCTCCCGGGCCAGTTTCTCCACAGCTGAGACAAGAGAGGAAGAGAGACTTTCCTCATATTGGCGGAGTCTGACAGCCACCTCGTCCACTGTTGGTGCGTCTTTACCTTTCCAGTTTACAACTGCCAGTGAGTTGGCATGCGAGGAGGGTGCACTCCGCACAAACTTCCTCCACATGGATTGTGAGCACTGGAGTTCATCTGGGTCTGTAGGTACCTGCTCATCGTCTGTGTCACAGTAAACCAGCTCCCGCACAGCCAATTCCCTCAAGTACTGAATACCCCTCTCCATATTGGTCCACTTGCCAGGATAGCATACAAAATCGTCACTGAAGGGGTACCTCTCCCTCACACCTGACAGAAGTCTCCTCCAGAGGCTGAGGACTTGTTCCTTTTTCCCAATGGCCTTGTCAATGCCCCCATCCCTGGCCAGGGATCCCAGCTGCTTGGCTTCCTTGCCCTCTAACTCCAAGCTGCTGGCCCCGTTATCCCAGCACCGCAGCAGCCAGGTGGCAATGTGCTCACCTGGGTGGCGGCTGAAATCTTTCCGCATGTCTCTCAGCTCGCCCAGGGACAGGGACCGGGTGATGATCTCTGTCTCTATCTCCCGCGATGACCCTGGCTCATCGTCATCCCTCCCGGAGCGATCTGCTCTCTTTGCATCTTTCTTTAGTTTTACGGGGGCGACTGCTACTGGCACAGGTTGGTCATTGGGCTCAGCTGCGATGCCTGCAGCTGGAGCTGGAGCAGCTGCTGTGTCCACCGGGGAAACCGAGGCAGACCCTGCAGCTGTGGCAGCAGCAGTGCCAGTCTGGGGGGCTGTGACTGCCTGCTGGGCTGGAGGGGCTGCAGGGCCGGCTGGGGGGGCAGCGCCAGTTGCAGCGCCTGCCGCTTCGCTTCCCCCCCTTTCCCCTTTAAGGCACTGAACAGTGTTGAACAGGGCTCGGTAGGCATGGGCCAGACCCCAGCACATTGTGGTGATTTGTGTCTCTCTGGAATTCCCAGGGTGGCAGCACACTTTTTTCAGATATTTTACCAGATTGTCCGGATTCTGTATTTGTTCAGGGGTGAGTTTAAAACACACCGCAGGTGCCCACTGCTCTAGACATCTGCCCATGCTGTCCCACACACCCAGCCACTCACAGCTATCCAGCCCCGGGGCAGGTCTCTGCACGATGTTCTTAACGACTTGCTTAACCCTAAACAAAACCTGCAACCCATTCAGGAGGCAGAACAAAAGGAGAGCGCTGCCCTGAGCATCCCACGGGTACTCGAAATTCTCAAAAGCAGTTAGGACCAGCCTGAGGGAGAGAGGGGGGGCGAAAGAGTGGGGGAAGGTATCCCCTTCGGTTTTCCCCACAGACTGGGTTTGATTATTAACAAAATCTAAGACATAGGATCCGAGGTACGGAAATGACCGCAGTGCCGCATGCAAATACAAGACTAATTTCATGCACAGTGATGTTATCATATCATAAGTCGATATCGTACAGTACAGCAAAATCATCATCTTAATCCTTTTTCCAGTGATGATGAACAGCATGGCAATGAACACATAGTGCAAGTACGGATTTACATAGCAGAGCCACTTGATCAAAGTCAGAAACATTTTTTTTTTCCTTTTTTACCGGCGACTACTTAACACAGAAAAATGCGTATAACAAAATTTAAGCAAATCTAAGAAAACAGTCTTAACAGCCGCTGCTCAGCCCTGCCGTTATCCCTGCTCCACGTCTGGGCGCCAATTTAATGTTTTGGTTTCGGCTGCCGCCGGCAACAAAAGCGCCACGCGGCCGCCCCTCCCCCCGCCGGCGTGCGGAGGAGAATGAAAAGAAAGAGGCAGAAACTGGTGGGTCGGGATAAGGGCAGTTTAACAGAACAGCAAACAGAGGGAAAACAGGAACAACAACGATACAGATAAGGAGAAAACACAACCACGAACCGTACAACAGCCGCTCTCCCGAAACCGGACCGGCGCTGCGCCCGCCCAAGCCGCGAGAGCCTTCCCGCCGCCCTGCCCCCCCCCCCACCGGAACCCAGCGTAACGTCACATGGTATGGAATACCCGGCTCTGTTTGGCCAGGTGGGGTCAGCCCCCACCCCCCGGCTGTGCCCCTTCCTGGAGTCCGGTGAAAATTAACCCTGTTCTGGCCAAACCCAGGACACTAATTCAGTGATTTGTATTTTCAGTGATGTGTGTTTCAAAGAAACATCAAGAAGTGTTTGTTCTTTCAAGAATTTGCCTCGTTGCAGGAGAGTAGGTTATACATATGATTTCTATTTTTGCATGTTTGCCCGCCTTAGACTGGATTACCATAGGACATCTTACCATCACAAGATAGTTAACCAATATTCAGGTCAGATGCCTTACTGTGGATAACAGGCTTCCCTGTGGCCGTGAAAGAGATTAGTTTCTCTGAACTTGCACAGCTCTGACCCCGAGAAACTATAATCTTCCACTCTCAGAAATCATATTGCTGGCAATGAAATACTGAGAAGATTCTCTGCAGCAGGGTACATGAAAACCAAACGGATTGACAGTAAAGATCTTCAGCTTGCCACTTTCCCCTGTCTCCTCTCTGACATGATCTGTTCAATTTAACACCGCACGTGATTGGAAACATCTGAAGCAGCAAAGAGCGGTGCAGGCGGGAGAGGGTTCTGAGGTGCTCTGAAAATAATAGTGCTTTGTGGTCACTGTGTTTAAACTGAGCTAAACTGAACATCTTTCCACTCTTTCCTCTGGATATTTTTCAGTGTTGGCAAGTGTTGTGTTCTGGATTTTCTTCCTATCACTAATTCATACTGACCAGCATGATTCCCAGGTTTGATTGGTGGGCTGTGGGACATGATTGAGGCAAAGACAGGCCCTTCTTCCTGCAAAAGATTGGCTAGTATACTGGAATATATATACTTCTTAGGTACCACTTCCTTCCAGATGTAGCACAGAAGAAAAGAAAGAGCAAGTTTCTTTCTGACAACACCGATAGGAGCCCTTGATGAACAGTTCTGTAGACCCATTTCTTCGCAGCAAGCCTGGCTGGATGGAGCACAGGAGGTATGGGAAAGGCCTCCTAGCGCTTTGAAAAAAGCATTTTTGTGTGCTCATATGAACTGAATGAAAGATGCAAGATCCTGTCAGAGATTTTTATAGAACAGTACAAGTTCATGCTGCCTTCTGTGCATCTTGTTTTTTTCCTTCTTGAAGTGTGTTAAAAATACCAGATGGAAAATATTTGCCATGTTCATCTGAATTCCTCTCTGGCTTTTTTTGGTAGCCCTCCTACCCTTGGGCACCTCAAACCTATCTGACATCAGAGCACTGCACTAAGGTTAAGACCCTCCATAGTGACAGGAACTTACCAGCCTGGGCTCATCCTGGTCCCGCTTTGCTAGCTCCTCTCAGAGCTAAGCAGTCTGACAGAAAACATGGGTCTTGATTTGAAGCCATACTCTTCTTGCCAACTGGACTCCTTTTTGGAAAGAGCACTGTCATTTGGAAGGTCAAATGCTGTAACTGTAGCCACGTCACGTACATTATTTTAATCAAAAAAAGGTGAGGACTTGAAAATAAAACATTGCAATATAATATGAAACAGTATCAGGGCACTACTTAATACTAAAAACTGGGAGATGTGTCAAAACCTAAACAGAACTGTCTGCAGAAGAAAACCGTGAAATACGCACAAAATTAAATTCTGTACTTTATTTAAACAGACCTAAAATCTTTACATATAATAGCCAGATTTTGTTTCTATAATGACACATTATTTTTACAAATGATTTCTCTGGTATGATTTATCTTATTTGTTAGAGAAAAAAGTTTTTACTGTACCACTCATCACTAGTTTTCCTTTTTTTCCAGTGATACAGAAAGTAAATCACGCATGGGCTGGCATTAAAGATATGCCAATATATAAACTTGTAGTGACTCTGAAAAAATACAACTGACGTGAAACCAGTAGAAAATTTAATAGAATGAATGCGCACAAGAGGACTGAAGACATCATGAAGATTTTTCTTACATCTACAAAATTTTCAAATGAAATTTTCTTTTTCAGAAAGAAGATGCAAATGACAGCAGTGTATAGATCTTACTGCCTTAGACCTGCATAATTCAAAGCACTCAGCCCTGTACTGCTAATAGAATAAACACTAGAAGTAAAATTTGCAAAAGTACCTGAATCACTTAGAAACTTACGTTTAATTAGAAATCAAATACTTACCCCTAAATCTGTCATTTTCTTAGCTTGAAGAGGAATGGTGTTATAGGGGAAAGTTTTCCAAAAGCAGAAAATGTAAAATTAACTAAATTTAGGCCAATCAAAAGGTAAACCCAGAGAAAGTGAGTGCAGAGAAAGACGCACATGTATGAACTTCTGCAGGTTCCATCCCCTTCTAGCTCCTGTCATTTGAAAATCCATCCTCACTTCTGCTGTGTCATGTGCCCACTCTCACCCAGCCAACTGGCAGATTTGTAGCATGAACTCTTCTCCTCAGCTGAGAGAGGCACTGATTGCAGCTGTCTGTTCCAGTTTTAAGTATTGTATAATCCTGTCATAACAAAACAAAACCAAAATTGGAGAGAATAAAGACAAAACAATTTAAACGGCTTGATACTGAGGTCAGATATAGTTCCATTCCAAGATTCACCAGGGAACAGAACACAAAGCTGCTGTACATGAACCTCCCCAATGAGAAAGAAGTACCTATTAGAGATTTTTATTAGATGATGTTTTAAAGTGTCCCTAGGCATAATGCAAGCTTTTATTTTTTATATGTTCAAACAGCACTATTGCAAGAGCATGCAGCCTTATTATGCCATGTGTCAGTAATTCAAAAAAAGAAAGCTCGTAAAAATTAATAATCAGAAAATAACAAGTAGCTATATATCAAGAGCTGCATTATTAAAATAAGAAGGAACTCTACTGCCTGCATATAGTGAATATCACGGAATAACAAGGCAAGAGTCATTATGCTGTTTGAGCAGCTTACACTTTTATGAGCCCATAAGCCTCAAAGTGTCAATGGAGGCAATGATTAGCCTCTAAAAATCAATGGAGGTAGCACTCTTACCCCCACAAATTCTTGTTCACTATTATTTGGTATTACCATATTTTACAATGTATTTTTAACTGCTGCAAGCTAGGAATAAAATAGTTGACAGCAGCTCAGCTTCTTGCCGACTCAAGATATCATATAGCCCAAGATTAGCCATGACATATATTGATTACAATTGCTAATCCCTCCTCCAAAACCCATGATTTGAGATATTGTTATAAAATAGTCTCACAGAGAGATAAAAAGACATTGTCTTCTTCTTCATTTTTTTTTCTGCAACCCATTCCATACAGAATCTGATTCCAAAGTACTTAAATTTCCAATTTGCCTCCTTATTTATGACCTCAAAGAAATATTCCAAATACGGAGCTACAATTGAGCGCATCATTTTTTCTTACACTAATCACACAAAGGATGCTGCTGGGCTGTTCAGGACTTTGTGTTCAGGACTGTGTTCAGGTTTTGATCAGGGATATGAAGGTTCATGCAGCAAACACTCTTGTTTGCCTGTTTCTTAAAGGAAGGATTTCATGGCTGCAAGGTCAAATGTGATCACTGAAGATTGCCATGGTAACTATATATTGATTCATTAAATATCAGTTTGTTCTGAAGCCTGTCCAAAGCAGGATATTGTCCTGCCATAATCGTGTTTCTCTTAGTCTTTACTGTTTTGTGCCATGGCTAACTGTTTCTGAATGAAAAGAGAACTAAAGCACAGTGATGTCTGTTATGCAAGGAAAAAAGGAAAAAGGGGGGGGAAGGAAGCCCAGAGAAAGAACAAAAATAGCGAAGTAAGGCTGAAGGGTGCACAATGCACACATCACAGGGGAGAAGAGAAAAAAAGGGGGAAAAAAGCTGTTCTGACGTTGACTATAACGCACTGAGTCAACAATTCATGTTAGAATGGCTTGAGGATAAATGTGCTCCTTCCAGATCTGAGCTGAAACCAATGCAGTTACAACATGGTGAATCCATGATCCCAATAGTTGGCTGTGAAAAACATGAGACAAATATATGTTCTTTCAAGTTACTGGCAGCAGAAACACGTTTGTAGAAAAGCTACAGCCTAGAGGGATAAGTCTGTAGAGTCCATGAACAATATATTGTTGCCATTCTGACCTCTCTGTTTATGTAGTATTTGAAGACCAGTGGAGGTACTCCACTTGATCATTGATCATAGTTGTAGAAGCACCCTGTTAGTATGCACACAGTCACAGACATTTAAAAATTTCTGTTTGTCTTGTTAGCTAAATATGGAAAAAAATCAACACAGTAAGATTTCACAATATGAAAGCAGATTTTGGTTTCTGATTTCTTATGGACTGAGTTACACAAGCTTCAATATAAAACATAATAGTTTATTTAATGTACATTAGCACACCTTTGATTGGAACCAAATCTGCCCATCCGTTCTATAATATGAAATGTTGGTATCACAATCATTAGCTGCATCAGCTTTCTTCAACTAGAAGTCATATTGTTTGTCTGGCAATTGGTAACAGTGAGGTAACTGGAAAAAGGAAATAAAATAAAGAATAACGTATAGCACTAAGGCTGTGATATCTCTGCAATCTTTTTCTATTCCTTTAACCAGAGGGAGGTCCTCCTTCTCCCTGCTGCTGATCACCAGTCGTATTTCCATTTCAAATTCACATACAGCTTTCTAGTAAAGGTGGCCCTTCCATAAGGTCTTCCATTATTCATACAAAATAAACCAGTGTCTATAACATCAAAAACATGTGGTATATAAAAAAGGACAAGCATTATGGTTTTTTTCTTGTTTTCTGATAAGCTCTCAATTCTGCCTTTAGTTCTGACAGTCACTAAATATTCTTCACAGACCATTTAACCAAGCAAAGCCTACTACCACCTCTGAACTTTGCTGAATTGCAAAAGCACCGTCTTTTTGAATGGAATAAGTAGATGACCTTCAGGAGGCTGCACCCACCAGACTTCACACTGTCCCTCCAGCAGACATGTCACCCAAACAGATCTGATCCTCCAGTCAGTCACGAAAATCAGTGTACTGACTCCTGCCTGTCAGCAGAGCAGGAGAATTCATTTTTAACAAACATTACAACAAATTTACTATTTCATTGACCATAGCAGGTATCTATATATCCCCATTCTTATTTCAGTGCAGAGCTTATAAAACTGGCATAAAAGTTGAGTGTTGCAAGTGGCAGACAAACACCAAGCACCGTAGATTTGTGAACCTCATATTAAAATTGATAGGTTGCAAAAAAACAGTTAAAATTTGAAATATTAAAATTCTCTTATTTAATCATCATTGTCTCAAAGATGATCCTGGGTTTCTGCTAGTGATGGTCAGCAATGTAGTGATTTACCTTTTCTTTGTATGTACACAATAGCAGATACAAGCAAAATGTATTGAATTTTATGTTTTATCCTCAAAAGCCTGTTAACCTCTAGATGATCAGTGAACTGTAATGTCATGTCACAGAAAAGAAAGTTATGACCGGTTGCTACAGCTATGTTTTAATGTTATTGACTTCCTCACAAGCCTTTTTGATAAATTTATGCCCTTTTTTTCTCTTCTGCTGTCATTTGGTTCTCTGGGTCAGCTTTTTTCTTCTAAAGACTGGTCTGTTCTATTTTTTACTGTTAGTAAAGGGCAATCCAATCACCAGCATCTCTCTGTCGAATTTCTCTATGAAGTATCTAAATCTACATGTATTATTATGCAAATAAAGAGTGAAAATATTCATGTGTGTGGCGAACAAACTTTTTTTGATTTTTCTTGCCAAGAAGTCACACAGGTTCCTTGGGAAAGCCAGATACCAGGTTTTATAGTTATCTCTCATCTCAGTCAAATAAAACTCAACTCTGCATCCAAACACACTGCTTTACACTGTTTTATCACCTCTCAAAGCTAGAGTTGGATCAGTTCTGGTCTGTAACTGAGTACAAAATATTAGGAACACTGGGAAAACTGTTGTACTGGGAAGGGGATTCCCTGACAAATGCAAGACATTAAGTCTGCTGATTTTTAACTGACTTGGTATGTACTTGTGATACTTAGAGACCCAACACTGCCGGCTTTAAGCCTCTATTTTGTGGCTACATTTAAGTACAGGAAACTGCACGTTTGCCCTGTATGTTCTGCCCTGTAGTGCAAGGCAAGAGTATGACCTTGAGGAGGTACAGTGCAGCTCCTGGCCTCTCCATGGTGGAGGAGGAGCACCTGGTCCGTGTTGGACTCGCTTAGGGAGGTCTGTGCCTGGCTCCGTACAACTCCCATTTATCTGAGCTGGTGAACGCTGTGTGAAGGTGAGATTGCTTAAGTTACTCGATGGGCAGGAGGGGACTGTGTGAGACAAGCTTGTCCCTCCATGAGAGCAAGCACCATGAGGACTTGTGTTTGCTTTACTTGCCCTCTGTCCTCTTCACATTGGAGTGACTCGAACTTTTCAAGCACAAAGAGGAACGTGGAGCCAGAACTTCCCTGATTCATCAGTGTTGCCATTCAGCTGCCTTCCTCTCGGGTTTCCTGTGACACCAGATCTTCACAGCTGAAAATCCTACAGTGGCTGAGTAGAGTACCTGTGATGGACCTTGCCTGAAAGTCATCCACTGAACTCCTCTGGTAAAGATGTATCAGACTGAGTTTACAGGAGAAAGTTTACATATAGAAAGATGAAGAGCTACTGGAGAGAGTCCAGCGGAGGGCTACGAGGATGGTGAGGGGACTGGAACATCTCTCGTACGAGGAGAGGCTGAGGGAGCTGGGCTTGTTCAGCCTGAAGAAGAGAAGGCTGAGAGGGGACCTAATATATACTTACAAATATCTGAAGGGTGGGTGTCAGGAGGATGGGGCCAAGCTCTTTTCAGTAGTGCCCAGTGACAGGACAAGGGGCAATGGGCACAAACCGAAGCACAGGAAGTTCCGTCTGAACATGAGGAAGAATTTCTTCCCTCTGAGGGTAACGGAGCACTGGAACAGGTTGCCCAGGGAGGTTGTGGAGTCTCCTTCTCTGGAGATATTCAAGACCCGCCTGGACAAGGTCCTGTGCATCCTGCTGTAGGTGACCCTGCTTCGGCAGGAGGATTGGACTAGATGACCCACAGAGGTCCCTTCCAACCCCTACCATTCTGTGATTTTGTGATTCTGTGATTCTGTGAGGCTCTGGGTGGGATGACATTTTGTGAATGGTATCAGGATGGCAGAGCTCAGGTCACATCTCCCACATATCCCCCAGCCACTGGGAAAAACAGAACATATCTTCCTACCCCAAAAGTGTCTTCCCTGGTGAAGATGGGTTAGGGTGCTCCAAGGATGTCTTGGATGTGATGTGGAGCCGTGGTGATTTAACATACAAATATCAGTAATGCCACACTGACAGAGCACAAGTGCTTCGCCACAGCCCTCATCGAGATGGGTCATATGGGACCAGACAGCAATTGAGGGCATGATTTTGGGATCACAGTCCCACCTGCATGTCCTTCTGAGGCAACTAATTGTGATGACTACATTCCTTTGTAAATTAAGGTCTTTGCTCTGTCTGGATGGTGTATCTTTTTTGGTAAATTTCCTTTTCCATTTGAAACAGGACTTTTAATATTTCTATATTTAGTCTTATGAGAAATATCAGAGAACTGCAGAACTGCATTTGAGTAGTGATGAGTGAATACAAAATCTTCTGAGAGTGCCAGGGTGTAGACCTTTCTTAATACAAATGAGGGCAGAGAAGAAAGATCAGTAATGCAAATGTGAATACCAGCCTACATTAGTGTTCAGCAGTCCATAGCTATTTAAAATCTTGTGCGAAAATGTTAAAGAGGAAAAGTGATGCACAAGCTTACTCATTGCTGTGTTTGGAAGGATAGATTCGGTTCATTTTTTCATGTGTTGGTAAATAGCCAGGCATTTTCTAGGCCTGATCCTGCCATCCTCCAGCCAGCTACATTTCATGTGTTCTCACTGGAAGAAGTCTTTCAATATCACAGGAGAAATGAAGAAGTTGCATTCAAAGGTTAAGGAACCATCTTTGAAATTCTGGTCTGCATGATTCAGCATAAAGGGAACACTGCTGAGGGTCAGGAGCTGAAACTCAGCAATCATTTTGTTCAGGAGCTGGGTGTCATGGCAAGAAATAGAAGGTATCATTCTCTCAAAAACCCTTCTCTAAAACATCAGGGAAGAAGCAGAACTACAAGTAAGTCTTGCTTAAAAACAAGATGTGTTTCTTAAACATCTGTATTTTTTTAGTCTGTAATATTGATCACAGGGCGGAATTTAGGTCAGCTCTCCACACGATCATTCATCACTCTTGTCTTGCGTCTTAAACATGCTGGTGTACGAAACAACCTGTAATTTTATTACTACTCAAAAACACTGTCACAGAAAGGATCAAAGAACATGTATGTGTGAGAGAGAGTGGAAAACAGATTTGGGGGTTCCAGTCACTGATCTCAGGGTGGTAGCATTCAGGGTTATGAGTGAGACCCGTTTCAGCATCATTTTAAGTGTGGTTTCAACTGAAATTTTTTTTCCGGAATACTTACCCAGCAATTGGCATTGAATAAGCAGGAGTCAAAGGACCTTCAGAAAGACTTTTGTCTCAATAGCCCTAATTCCAGGTTGCAATGCAAACAACACCTATTCCGTTCTGTGTGCTAATACAGCTACATAACGTTTAGGAATGATAGATTATGAGTTATGAATGACCACTGCAACTATCAAGAGCTCATTTTAATCACTATATTTCTTGATCTGTACTTTTAAAAGAAATATTTCTGGGCTTTGCTTCAAACAAATGATGAAAAAGAAGATCAGTAATCAATGTAAATAATAATGAAAATGTAAGGCTATCCCCATAACATCTGAAAATATACCTTCCTGCTGTGGGGGCCAGACATCTTTCTCAGTACTGTGATTATGATTTATTACTTGATAATGAATCAGCACCAGTCCATTCAAAATAACTGTTTCAGACATAAAAATGTTCTTTCAATACTTGTACGACATCCTCAGAAATCAGTACTTTCCATGGCAATCATTTTGACAGCAGCAGGTTGAAATGATAAGGTAGAATTAGTATCTACTACTGGCCATTAGAACAAAAGGAGAAGCTATAAATTCATTCTTACATGAACGAATAGTTGAGCATGTCTAAAATTTCTGCCATCACCACCAGGAATAATGTGTGCTTTGGAAATATTCTGTCACATCACAGCAGTTTTATAGGAGTAAATTTTATTTATCAATGTAGTTATATATCAGATTTTATGTAAAAAACATCTCCAGCTGCAAAATAATATATAATCCAAGCTTAAAAACCGATTTCCACAATATTCTCTTCCAACGTAATGTTATATATTTTCACTGAATCACAAATGTACATAGGCAAACACAGAGAGCCTCCCAGACCATTTTTTTAGAGAATAATGATAACTAATGAAGATTCTTGCTGTGCTTAATGCAATTTGTTGCAATTTGGACCTGTAAGTGAATATAGGCAGCAACAGCAAGAAATATTTTGATCTTTCAAACGTGAAGGTCAAAAATATAATTAATCTTTTTAGTTAGGTCCTACTTTGAATAAAAAGAGTATTTACCATAGTTCTAAATTAGGTCTTGGTACATATGATAGGCAAAATGCAGAAAACTGTGGAAAAGAATTGTTTTCTAATTGCAACTTTGAGGTGTAAACTGAAGGTGAGATAATACAAAGAGCAGAACAAAGAGGGCTGAGATGGTACCATATTAAATGAAATAAGGGGTTATTGAAGTGGATAGAGAAATAAGGGGTCTTCAATATGAAGCTTTACATTTGATTAATTAAACTGCATCCTTTGCTAATTGGATGCTTTCCTGAGATGTTGTTGTGGGACACTGACAGATGGCATTGCACTCATGGTAATTAATCCTAGTAGCATTTTTAAAGTAAGGCAGAAAAGTATCTGGTTATCCCTATTTCTGCAGTCACTTCTCTGAAAACCTAGGAAGGAAATAGATAAGGGCCTTAGTAAGAGGAAGACAAAAATGAGTATTCAACCCATGCTAAACAGCACTTAATCACTTGTTCCTGGGTAATAGATTTTAAGTAAAGACATTTTGTGACATTTAGTGATAGTGTCTACCTTTTAGTCGACAACTTTAGTAAGGATAGAAATACATGCTTAAGCTGGTATCTTTTTATTGTATCCTGTCCAAGGGAAACTTGTGTAACTTCAATAGTTGATAGTGCAAAGTCAGCAAAAACGCCAGTAGACCCATGATAGGAAAACCACATTGATTCTTGGGGTTTTTTTCCTATTTTTAACATCATAAGAGTGTATGTGCAGGAGCAGGCGTCTTTTTGGACTGACAGTTGTGTAAATGATTAACATTTGACTGCCACAGTGAGTTTCCAGGGAATTTGCATTTGGTGATATACCAACGCATGAAATATGTGTTGATTTATCCTACTGAAAGATTCTAGATGAGAACTTTGCTAAAACCTTACTGAACTACTCTGTGAGAAGGAATTTGAAACTCACTGTGATTCAGGTCATTTAAAAATAAACACAAGCAAAGTCAAGGTTCTGTGTTGTACGTGCTGACTTGCCCTTTTTGTCTCACTTGGTAGTTTAAATTGGTGGAAAAGTCCAGGTGGTTGGCTTCCATCACTTTAAAGTCACATATGAAAACAAATTTGCACATTGCCATAGTCAGAAAAAACATTTTGCTAAGATTACTTTTCACGTTTTCTCCTCTTATGTTTTTTTACAGGCAATCAATGGTTATTTCAGTCAAAAGGCATAAAGAACATTATGGAAAATTCTCTGCTTGATCAAAAAGTTTGATTCTCCCACAGACTTCCTCAAGGCTTCGGCAAACCCAGGAGGTGCTCTGCAAAACAGAGACAATAATAACAAAAATAATAACCCTTTCCTTTCTATTTCTTAGCCTGTGATGTATCCCTGCAGCGAGAGGAGTACTGAGGCAAAGAGTAACCAGGCTGTATAAGATCTTAGTCCAGGTCTTTAAGAATCCTGGGATACATCTCTTTAAACAAGTATGTCCAATATCTGGAATTACCTCAGCTCTGTTAATAGCTCTAGAAATTACTGCAATTGAAATAACAAAATTGTTTATGTTTTATGATGTGAAATCTCTAGGTCAGAGTAGTCTGCGCAACTATATAAGGAATGCATGTTGACTGCAAAATAGAAGAAAAAAGTTTTTTAGTCTTGTTTTTAAATAGAAGATTTCTTCAAGATTTCTTAAAATATGAGGCTGCATTCTTTGTTCTTTGTCACTGTTTACAGTCCCACTAAAGTCTCAAGCTGTCTGAATCCATATGTACAAATTGGATTTATGGCACAGATTCAAGAGCGCAGATGAATATAGGACAATAATCATAGGACATAACAGTAACATTGTCTGCCCTTAGAGCATAAGAAAAAAAAGAATTAAAAGATTTTTTTACTTTAATTTAATAAAGACCAGAGTCATAAGATTCTGACATTATTCCAGCCACCTAATTGATTGACTAGTGACTATAGCCAAAAGGTCAACAGTATCACTTCTAGAGCAAAGGCGTGAAATAATTCTGATAGATAACAAAAGGGAAAGATTGTTTTTAACCTGAACACGAAAAGCATTGGCCCAAATCTGTATTTTCATTTACACTTCTTCAATCCATTTGAAATGCCAAAGGCATTACTTCTTAAAAGGTAACACTGGATCCCATATGAATTAAGCAGTGTCCTTTAATATTTTTTCTTTCTTATCAACACTGCTTCTTCTAGAGAATGGTAGAATTACAGCAGATCAGCAGGATGCTCATGATTTTTTAATCTCATGCATTGTAAATTCAGGTCATATGTAGGGATTTGCACTAGAATTCTCTTATTACCATATTGATTAGTAATGTTTTATAGTTTTCTACATTGTTCTATATTGCATCTCTGAAAACAATTGCTGTTCTACAACTATCTATGCATAATCCATCTGACAATAACAAAATAATGTACTATGCCAGCAGCTGGGATAAATCTGCCTGAAAAACCTGGAACAGCTGTATTTGGAAATAAAGAGGAAGATATTGCTGACTGAAACTGACCTGAAATCTTACAGTGCCTAGTTAATCTTTGCAACTTTTGCTGGTGAATTTCTGACCACCACATTGTGGTATAGAAAGTATATATTTATTTCAACAGAAACTTAGAAAGTGAAGTTGTGTTTATTATTAGAACCAAAAAGCACCCTTTTAAAGCAGAACATTAACAGCAGTTTGCTATTTTGTGCTTAGTGAAAGGCCCTTGGACTTCTAAAACAAAATTACCAACCAATTCTAAAAGTATCATCTTGGATAAACCTGTGAAACGTTTTTGTCCAACAGCCTCTTTCATAGACACCAAAATTCCACTTTTTAGTTTTCTTACATGTGTTCAGTGTTGTGTTTGAGATAGATACCTTTTTCTACTGAATTTGGAATCACCTCAGTTCCACATTTACAACATCTTTATGGACATAGTGACTTTACAGTATCCTATAAAACTTTGGTGACAAATCAGCAAAAGCCAACAAATATCTTCGTGCAACATATCTCATGCCCCCGAGTCAAATCACCCTCATCATCTATCTAAACACATTCGACTCCAATGTAACACATTAACATATCCTGTGGCTGTGTTAATTAACAAACAAAACCACAATGTCTTCTGAATCACAGCAAATACTTTAAATTTCCATTATTCCAACCACCATTGCTGAAGCAATGAGCTAGGTATTTCCAGAGCATGAACTTCTTGCACTAGTTATCAAAACCATTCAAGCTGTTAATATTATTCAAATTGATATCACTAGTCACTTGTCAATGTAAAGAATAAGCTTTATTTCTCATGCTCAGCCATCATCAATGAAGGAAGAGAAATCACTGGAAAAAATACAAAATAAAATTTGGAAGAGGTGCATTCATTGAAGTAGACACACCTTTCACTTCTGCATTTCCCGCATTTCTTTTGGTGTATTCAAGTAAAAGACAAAAAAAAAAAAAAAAGAAAAGCCAGCAAAAGTAAGGCTATCCAGTTTAAGACTGAAAAGCTGATCTATGTTAATCTAACACTTCATGGATAATCAAAGCTGTGTAAGAGGAAAAGCAGCTCTTTACATGCAATCTCTAAATGAACGCAGTAAATAATTGTGACATTATACAATTTCTTTTAAAGAAAGATTACTAGTAAAAATAAAAAGAGGTTTCATATCCCTGCAGTAAATTAGAAAATACCAAGATAAATGAAACGTAACTGTTTTGGAGGTGTAACTTTGTCTATGATCACATTGCATTGAAACCTTTTAATAGTTTACCTACCCAGGCAGTTAAAAAGGATTTTTTTATACTAAGAGGTGAGATGTTATATGAGATGAAGACTCCTTTCAGGAGGCCTCTGAACACTGAAAATCTTTGTTCAAGCTGTATGATGGGGGAGAAACATTTCAGCTAAAGTAACTATAGGGAAGATTATTCCTTGCACACAGTGGGGGCAGATGATCTGGGACACTAAGCCTTCTGGCCACAGCTTTATCAACAGCAATAAGTACCACTATTTTGGACAGAAAATTAATCAAGAATACTATAAAATATAAATACATTATTGTTATGTACTAATACTATGATATTAAATATTTATATTTATACTTACACGAGTAAATTACATCATTTTAATTCATATTCTCTATTAATTTTATATTATATAGTTTTTTAGATATGCAATTGTATTTAAATACTTGCATAACATCACAGATATTATTTCTATATTAAATTTGAATATATTAAATAGAAAATGCTATAAAGTCCTGGAAGAAGGTTTAGAATTGTATAGGTGTCTAGATGTTCCCTCATTAAGAAAAACTTTGATGGCCTTATCATACATGAGATTGTGAAATATCTGAAAATGAAGTAGATGTTACCAAACACAACATGAGGAAAGCCCTGCTTTTGTTACTAACTGTTCAGCAAGCTGAGAAAGTCTACACAACAACAAATTACACAAGTGGAACCTATGAAATAGCTATGTGCAAAACTGGAGGAAAATACTTTGTCCCCTGACCAAGATGAGCTTGAAAGAAATTTCCTATAAAGAGTTTAAATCTTTTTTGTGTACATTCCATTAACGTTTCCTTTTTTTAAGTGCAAGTATTATCATGTATATTTGCTTGGTAGATTTTTCTCATTGTCCGAAGCACGTTAATTTGTACTAGTACTATCTGATCCTATAATGATATACCTTTATGCAGTAGGCATTTGGGTGCAAAAAGAGCAGTAGATGTGAGACGCATCACTGATTTTCACTCCCCATAGGATTCACTGAAGCTGTGTGAAGCTGCACGAGTCCCAACAACATCTTCATGGGGTGGAAATTGCATTGTGCTTCCCAAAAATCCTAACCTGAGGCAAGCAAGACCTTCAAATTAGGAAACTTTTCATTTTCCTATCAAGGGGAGAAAGAGAGACGTGAGTGGACAATTTGTGCAGCATTGTCCTAGACTTTTGCATAGCAATACAGTGGTAAAATGTGGGTTCTGTTGATCCAACAGCCAAATTCCAGGAAAGGTAAAGGTAACAGACCTTTCCCGCTAGTTATTACTGACACTTGGTATCAGTTATGTATCAACTAGGATGATCAACTTTCAACAGGATGCTTGGGTCCTAACCCAAGAGATCATGAGAATATACTCAAATTTAAAAAATGTTCATTCAAGTTTTGAACAAATAAGTCAAATCCTATATTTAGAAATATCAGTGCCTCAACTTTGTATATAACCATCATGATTTCAGAAGTACTACAACATAGACCTCCGGTGAAAACTGTTTCACAAAGTCTTGCAAATGTTGGAGAATTTCTAACAATTATTATATTGTTTTCCCTCTACAGCTAGTATAATAGTTTGATGATATAGAAGTTTGGCATGCTGACACATGAAAATAATAGCAGTGCTTAATTTTTAACGTAGGACCCCAGGACTTCCAGTATAATCACGCTTACATCTCTCATTACATTTTATTTCCTAAGCACATTAATTGTTGATAGAAAAAGAGAAATGATAGCTTGACCAGGTAATTAGGATTTACAGGGTCTAGCAAAAGTACAGGAAGAACTGCTTCCTCTTGGATATGTCCAAGGTTTTGGAAACACTTGTTCTACTGTTGCACTCATACATATCTCAAAGACTTTACAGGCCACTGTATACAGATGGTCCCCTGAGGGTTTGGAGAAGAGTAGTTTCAGGAGGGACTGCTTATGCATGTTGTATGAGAAGACATTGAATAAAGTACAACCACCACAGCAACTACCATCCATGAGGTAGAGCCCTGCTTTGGTTTTTTTTTTTTCTATATACTTTCATAAATCTTCTGTTCTTTTCAGCACAGTAGCCTAAAGGAAGAGTAAAAAGGATAGACAGTTCAACATTGCACAAGGCCTGGGCTGCTCAGCTGGCAGAGAGAGCTGGATCTGCTGCAGGGATCCCGCTCCTGGTAGGGCAACCAGGAGATGCTGTTCGACAGAGGATCCTACTGCTCAGTCCCCATCAGCAGCCACAGGATGTTAATGGGATGTAGACATCTTATGCTGAGCTTGAGAGGGCACAGAGTTGCCTTAGGAAGGTGCCTCATCTCTTCCTATTGACTCTTTGGAACAGAATTACTTTTATGGGCCATTTTTTAGATATTATTTTGTCGAAATAGGCAGTCCATAATGTTTTATTGGCTGTTGAGTGTTCGCTATCCTCAGACAAACATTTCATTCAACTTCATATGGCACCCAGGAAGTGCCTCCCACTCCATAAAATACAAACCCCAGGCCTGGGGGTGGTGGTGGAGTGGTGTGGGCACCGGGCTTGTGTAGCTGTCTCCCAAGAAAAGATAATTGTTTAAGGTCCTAGGGCTATCCCAAGTGTTACAGAGAATTCTGATTAATGAGCAGCCTAGTAAAAAATAGACTCTTCCTGAGAAACTCTCAGGCCCTGAAGAACTGTGCCAGCACTCTCTAGCTGTGCCCTCCACACCTCAGTGAGCCCAAATTGTTCAATTAATCTTGTAGCTTTTTGGAAGCATGGGACATTTTTTCATCTTTCACAGTGGATCTGTCAAGATGTTTGGCTGTCAGACAAAAAAAAAACCTTTTCCTATCCCAGAGTGTTTATTTTTTCAGATAAAGTTATATAACAAATAGCCTTCCTTTCCATTTTGGGTCATAGCTGCTGGCTGTGTGTGGGGCACAAACTTCAACAGGGAACCCTCATCCAGAATCTGGTACAGATGTCCAGCTAAGCTTACCCGGAACAAGACTGCAATGGAGGAAAAACTCATTTTTCTTTCTCATTGTTTCTCCAGTCTGATAGAAGGTGGAGGGGCAGCCATTTTCCCCTCACCATAGGTTATAACGGTGCCAAGCCTGTTTTTGTGTATAATAGCTGGCAGAACTTCTTTGGGATGATTATACTGGTGAGGAGCAGATGAGCTTTAACGTAATCTGTTGTTTCTAGCATGGCCCTTTGCTAAGGTGGATAAAGCCAAAGTTTTCCTAAGGCCAAGGAAAATCCTGGTGTCCATTAGGATATTTTAGGACTCATTGCAGAAGTCATCGCACAGGCTAGAGACAAGTCAGAGCCTTACGGGACTACTTTATATCAGCAGTGGTCACCCTGTATGACCATACAAGTCCTGTGTCAAAAATCTTCCCATAGCCAAGATCCAAAATGTAAAATCCTGTTCCTCGGATAACGGAGAGGAGCTTCTGTGGGATAGTGCTTGTCCAGGGGTTCACAGTAACGCAACCATGCCCTGTCCTGCAGTGCAGTATGGAAACAGGAAGGTTAATGAGAGAGGCTGCTTTGGCGTTTGTCTCTCTTGGAATAGGAGGAGTTAGCTTCTAGCACAGTGAAATGATACATGTAAACTGTATATACTCTATATTACTCAGATTGCGTAGCAACTAATGGGTTTGGATATTGACTACTATCTTAAAAAAAATTAAAGATGGGGTAGTGCAACTAGCCCAGGCTACTATAATATTGATTTTTTGAAAAAAGTAGAAATTCAGGGTTCATTAGATTTTGGTCTTTGTTTCAACTGCTGTTACCCTCATTTAGCCTCTCAACAGGGGTGCTGGCCTGAGACTTCCTTCTGAAATTAATGGGCTATGGAAATAGGCTTCAGAAGATGAAAAATTTGTCTTCCTCTATGACTGTAAACTCAATGCAGGTCAGATTTACACCTGCACAATTCAATTAGCATGGGCATAATCAAGAAAAATCATCAACAAGGCCTCTACAACCTTGGGTCTTTTTGCTTTTAATATACTATACTGAAATTACTTTAATGTATGGGAAATGAAATCCATGCAAATAATATCTATTTTGAGGTATGCAGTACTCTGAACACATGGTATTCAGTGGATACTGATTTTTTTTCCTAGATTTTGAAGAACTTCAAAGCTATATGAATGTTTTTATGTATGACTATCCTGTGAAGGCGGCTCAAACCAGTTTCTGTAAGATGATCGTCATAACCACTCAAAGGAATCAATGAATGATTCCAGTGTCGTCTTGCATTTTCACTGCCCTTTATAACAAAGAAAAATCTAAGGTCCGGACAAGAGTGAGTCTCAGCTCACATACAGCCCATAGTATTTTGAAAAATATGTTTAGTAGCAAGGAGTCTTGCTGCTGAAACTTTTTTGCTGCCCAATATCTCTGCCACTGATGGGCCTAACCATTTCATGCAGAGGTCAGACAGACTGTTCAAATATCTAACACAACATTGAAAGACTTTATTTTTCTTTAAAGAGGAGAGATAAAAATCAAGAGAGAGTGAAAATATACAAGCAATATAAGCATGATACTACATTTGAAGAAAAATAATTCAATCACATCAAATTTGTGAGAGGAATCAAGATTAACACGTACTTCTATAACACTATTAAAACGTACTCCTTATCCTCATACAAAATACATGTTTTCCATTTCATTCTACAACATTTTCATGAAAATAATGGTCTCAGGAAGCCTCTGAGTTTAATGTTAGTTGACTTTTAGATGTCTGCTCCTCCTCTCCTGTTGATTTTTTTTTTTTGGTTAGGTAACCAAATTTGTACCCAAAAGAGATATTTGGACCCTGTATTGGCCCTGAACACACAGGGAGGAAAAAAAGCCCAGGCATACTGAGTCAGTGCTTCCTTGTGTAGAATGGAAGAATCCTAAAAATGCTGTTTCATAATAGGAAACTAAATTATTTTTAAGCTACCACCCACAATTAAATTATAAAGTTCAACAAGGTTAAAAGAATGGCAAAAGAAAGGCACTATCGATGCTTTTCACTTTTCCATCAGACCGTAATAATTGTGAACTCTTGTGAGCACAGTTAGTATAACCTCTGCTCAGAAGCTGTGTTCCATGGCTAGGGACTGCAATTGCTCTATAATAAAACTAACATTATGTCCATCACTTGATATTAGAAAGCAATAATCATATCAGTGCATTTGAGGTTTCTTTCCTTTCATAAAGCTACCTTTCCTTAAAGGATTATCCTGACAGACAACATGCTTGTCTTTTTAAAGAAGCAATATAATTAGCTTCCTCCCATCCCACAGCTACTTGTTTCTCTTATCTCCGGGTTGATCTGAGAAAGAAGAGCGGTGGAAATGTTTGCTCTAAGTTAGCACAATGATAGCAGAAGCAAAACTGCTGCCTTGATTTAGTGGGTCAGGAGGGTCCCTGCAGATGCAGGAGCCCCAGGCATGTAGCCCTGTTGCTAGGGAACTGAATCGATCCATTCCAGCATCTTCACCAACACCCTCTCTGCTCCACTGCTGTGATTGAACACCATCCTTTACGGGAGTGGGAGAGTTAGAAGCTTTGGCTTGGCTTTAATATTTATGAAGTAAACGTTTTAACAGTTGAAGCTTTAAATGTCTAATGCTGTTTTCTTTTTCCAGAGCAGTAGCTTACCTTTGGGAATGTCTCAATCACTCTAGTAGGGCAAATTACTTCAAATTGGAGACAGATAGCTTGTTTTCTCTGAGCTAAATGCAACAGTAGGAGGTTTAACATGCACACAAAAATAATTAAAGTATGTTTTTCCTCATTCACTGTAATTGTCTTATTATTTCAAGATAATTTACATTTAAAATACATCATGCTACAGGTTTAACTGAGATCATCAAAACCAGATTAAAAGGTAGACCAGGATATTTTTAATATTTTTATATAGGCTAAAAAAAATAAAGCGGATGTATGAAAAGGTTATGTGAACATACAGAGAATGTTATTACGCAGAAAATGTTGGCATAGCCCAGTGGGGCTCTGTGGGAAATGCCCACTACCCTTACACAGAAGGATGAGGATTTGAGGGTATATATCCGTAGCTAGCTAGTTTGGAGGTTCATCTCCATGCACCTACAATGGGAGGTTTTTAACGTCAAGCTTTATAAGAAGATTCCACAATGGGTCTCCTCAGCCGGTGCTGCAGCCCCCACCGCTCTGGTCCGCATCTGCACGAGCTGACTTGTAGCTTTGTTCCTACGTGCCTGGTCCATATGCAGCCTGGAGGCACCATGCTCCGGACGTCAGTCCTCCCTGGGGGAAGGTGGGCCATGCAGACACCTCAGCTATTGCAGGCGATGCGCAAAAGTACTGTATCAAACGATATAACTGAAGGAGATAGGGCAGCTGGGTACTGTTCCAGTAGATTCCCAGGGAATATGTATTTATACATAGGTGATGCAGTGAAGTTCACAGAGTAGGAGGGTTGTCAGGTGATATGAAATCAAAACAAGTCAGTATTAAGTCTTTCCATACCACCTCTCCTACAGTAGTAAGCAGAAACTGAAGAGCTGATAGTTTTCCAGTTTAAATATGGAAAATTCTCCACCTGAATTTTAAAAGTCGCCATTAGAAGTGAATAAAAACTATGTACTTACATAAACTCCTGTTGATTTTACTTGTACATAAAAATCAATACTTTAAAATGTATGTGAGATGATTAAGCTTTTGGGATCCTTGTCATAAGTACTCAACTTTGGGAGAAAATGTCTAGCAGTAGCCTTAGAAATTGAAATAATCACTTTAATCAGACACCAGATGTCTGATATGGACCCGCATGACAGATCCCACAGTGACCCGACAGAGCTAAACGCAGCATAAGGAGAAGGTACCTCTGTGAGCAGGAACAAATTTGTCAGAAAAGCTGTGATGGGGACAGTAGCTCCCTATTAGCATCGTGCTGTGTGGCTCATACTCTAGTCACATGATAGGAAATGCTGCTTTGTGCTGTTTTGCTGCCCTTCTAATTATTAGGAAGGTGACATCTGGCCCTGCATCCAGTCTTGCCTATTAGGAAACCCACACTGACAACATCCCCCACTAAAGTCCCTGGACAGTAATGCAGAAAGTCAGGCTTGTAAAAGATGCAATGGTTCCCTGCAAGGCAGCCAGCAGCTCACACCGCTTCAGCATATGCAAAACATTTTTGTATTGACATTGAGTGGGTGTATGTGATTTGGTCTGGCTTATAAACAAAACTCTGTATCTTTGACCTAAATCGTGCTGCATATCCTATAGTTAACTAAATTTCTCTGCAATAAAAAAAGAATGAACACAAAAGTCAATTTATTTAAAAATTAAAATAAAAATATTCAAACTCGTGCTTTGTAAAAGATGTCAGCAAGTGCTAGAGGATCTGCCTTCAGCCTTTCTTCATCTAAAATAAATTTTCATTCTTCCCTATTTCAAAGCTAATCTTCTCCCACTCACTCTAATATTCAGTGTTACTGCTTTAGAGACCATGAATTAGGACAATGGCTGTTAACACAGTACTGAAGTTCTTTTTCCTTATGCCCTTATAAATAAAAATGTTGTATCATTTTTATAGCATACAACATAATGGTCTTCAACAAAACTCTTCTAACTAAACTGCTGTCGGCACTCAAACTAGCATTCTTTCCTAATACAGCATTGACATGATAATAGCATAATACCTCAGGCCATTAACTCTATTGAAAGTAAGATTACTATCAGACACGATAAAACCTCGTCAGACAAAGTAACAACCTTATATTCTGTCTTGATAACACTACTAAAATAGTGATTGCCTCTGTGTAGCCTTGCATAATATTTGTTATCCATTTCTTCTTGAAATGCTTTGGACAAAAGTCCTGCCTGAATCACTGCCCACAAAACATTTAGGGAAAAGAGCAGCAGTGAAATACTTTGGGTCCTGATCTGAAATCTGGTGAACTCAGTGAGGAGCCTGCTATTACCTGCAATGTCTTCAGCTCTTTACATGCTGTCTATCTTATGTAATTAGTAACAGAGATATTAAAAATTCTACTTCCCCTAATATCTGCTGATTTATGTGTAAATGTTGTATATATATATACACACACACATATATATATACATATATCTCCATGGATATACATGCATACATGTGTTATACATACACAGGAGTCTCTTTCACTTATTATCCAATGAATAACACGAATTCCCATGAATTCTCTCTGACAGCTAAAAACTGTTTACCCACTGTTGTGTTTTTTTTAATTCTTTGGTGACTTATTTAGACGAATGTTGTAAAAGAGGTTGTTAGAAACATCTGAGAAACAATGTTAGAGGTTGAAAAACTTCCAGTAGGACATGAGTTTCTTTCATCACTGAGAACTTTACTTTTTCTCTTTTTTTTCCTTGAGGTGGGTATAAGTGAGCAAAGTTACTGCATTTTCTACAAGTGGCAGTACGTTTCCTAGAGTTTTTTAATATCTGTTTTCTAAGTGGAGCATGCAAGTTGTCTGGCAGGTATCTAAGTAGTATCATTTACTTCCAGAAACATCAAAAGTCTTAATAAAAAAAACTTCAGGATTTACTAGATTTTCATCAAAGTCTTAGGACCAAGGATTGGCAGACTTGTCTCTGACATGTCAACCTAGGCACCACTGTAGATGGGATAGAGAAGTAACACCAGATAAAATCCCTTTCAGTGGTTGTGAACTCTGTTCCCAGACACAATGAATTAAGCAAATGGTAACAATATAGTCTGTGGATATTTACGCACCAGTAGATTTGACAAGACCCACAACTACTTGTGGAGATTTGTAAATCCACCTTAGCAAACATATCTCAGTCACATTTAGCTCTGGCTGCCACAAGAGCTTCAGTCACAGATACCTGCCACCCTGCTGGGGTCACGCACTGTCGGTGTGCATGCATTACAATTTAGGCAACATCCCACCTCCATTACTGAGTCAGGCTTTGCAGCTGTCCCTGTAAGTAAATCGATGCTTTCTTGATCAAAGCAATTAACTGGGCTGTTCTCCATGTCCTTGTCTACTACTCTATTCTTAGTCAAAGCTGCATGGTTTCACTGGGGATGTTAGTGTCAAATGCACTGTGGAGTGACGATGCTCACTGCTTAGCATTCAGCTCTGAATCCTCTCAGAGTGGAAGTGTGAAGGTATCTGGCTGCCTGTCAAAAATGCTGCCCTGGATGGATTGCAACTGCCTGGAACCGTATGGTAAATAAGACCAAAAGCTTCTACTGAGGGTTTACAGGCTTTGGGCAAACATGTTCACTCATAGTCATTACATCTGACAGCTTGTAGCCCTCAAGAGATCCCTGTGATTTGTAACAAAACTTCAAGTTGTTTCCTCTCAATGAGTTTAGCTATGTTAAATCTTTCTCAGGAAGATGAGGCTTCCTTTTCACAAAGATTTTTTCTATACGCATGTAGTGGGAGAAGGTTGTGACAGCAATGCAACTTCTCACACATGGTTACCCTTGACCAGATAAGTAAATTTGTTTTGTTCTGTTTCCCTCCAGATACTATAGTGCACTAGCCAGACAGAGGATCAGAAGTAGAACAGCATCTGCAGCTTTCTGCAGCAGTGACGCTGGGTAGATGTTCAAGTTAAGCAGCGTGGAAGTAGAGGGAACAGGACACACGTGCCTTAGCCTCTGCTTGGAGCCCCCAGGAATCGGTGCTGGCAGTAAGCATATCCGACATTGAAAACATGATGTTGGTTGTGCTTTAAATCTCTGCTCATCTTTTATCCCATTTTACTCATTTGTGAAGACCTCTGATTTTAAGGATTCAGAGTTACAATCCCTTAAGTGTCATTAACGTAATTACTGATTTTATCGTTTGCCCACTGGATAGGTTCAACGTATTCTTATCAATTCTTTTGCGTGTGGAATGGGTTGGGTGTTGCACATCACAAATACACTTCAGGAACGAGGAATTTAGTATGCAACAGAAAAGAGGGAACCATTTAGCAGTATTCCTTTATTCAACTCCTGACTAAGTGCATAAGGAACTTTCAATAATATCGGGAAATCAAAAGTCTGAAGATGAGCATCTTCTAAGAATGCCCTATGTGTCCAAACAATCACTGGTAAAAGCTTTTGCAAGCCATTTAAGATGACACTGTCCCCCATTTTCTGACAAACTGGAAGCATTACATACCACTTAGTGTGAGAAAAAGGGGGAAAACTAATTGACATAGAAAGGTCAAAGCAATGTAAATGTAATGTTTTCATGATGGGAAATATCTTCACGGCTGAAAAAGAAATGAGGTGGGTTATTGCAGATATTAATATTAAAAAAGCATGCCGTTAACATTAACATCTGATTTGCTTAATATAGAATTCATTCCTGTGCAAAATTTCATCTAAATCATTTTCTTGTTAATGCTCACCCAATACCAAATAACTCCCCAGCACTTGCCTCAGACACCTCTATGAATACTGAGCAAATTTATTATACTTGGTCCTGTTGTAATGAAGCTCCAGTGGATTCATAATGATCAGATACTTAGGACAAGCAGTGAGCACTGAGAAGATTCTTTTTTCTGCTTGTGTGAGCACAGTAAAATACCAGAGGTGCACTAGGGACCTCCTCAAAACCAGAGAGGTAGTAAGGGTGGGGGAAAAAGATCTATTTGTTTTAGTTGTAAAGAGGCACAATTGTGAACATATGCAAAAATGCTAACTTGAATTCATCTCACTGCTCCGGAGGATTGTACCAGGACTGAGTAGGTGTACCACCTATTCAGCCAGCTAAGCTATTACCTTAGCTGGGGAGAAGGTAGGCTGTTGACTGTTTAACATGCTGGACTGCAACCTTCCCCAGGGGAGTAGAAAATTTTAAGAACTCCTCCCCTCACTAGTTTTTTTCATTTCAAAACATTAGCCAATGCAAAAAAAAAAATTAATAAAGTTCCAGGGTTCTAATAGTTCGGACTCTAAGAAATAAAGCAATCAGTGCCTCACTAAGGGAAGAGGTGTGTTATGACAAAATGTGTAATATTGAGATACTGACAGCACTCTTTAGAAGTCCAAGGGAAGAGGTGTGTTATGACAAAATGTGTAATATTGAGATACTGACAGCACTCTTTAGAAGTCATTATTATTGACCAAACTTCAGGGAAAAGATCACTAGAAGTTGATTCAACCGTTATGATCAGAGTGTCTGCATTTTAATTAACACATGAGAAAGTATGCATACCTAACTTTGCAAGAAATTTGTATTACAGTACCCTTCTCTGAGCACACATAGTAGTTGTTAGAATCTCTGTCATTAGAAAACTGTATATTACCTACACTGAAAAGGAAAGGCAGATGGGAACATGCATTTTTCACCGTGGCATTTTCTAACTTTGGTGTTCAGCTTACTGCACTGCATTCCAAGTATAATATTTGTTTGAAGTTTAATTTATTCAATATTTTATAACAGCGAATCTCAATGTCACAGTCAGTAGCTGAAACCGCTTCTGTAATGTGACACACGATGTGTCACAGGTGAGAATCTGTGTAGTGAGGACTCACCCTGGGCCATTTAAAATGCTGGTCACAGTGAATACTGATATACAGTAGATGGTAGCCATGGAAACCATTCAGACCTTACCTTCATAATATTTTGTTTTTAACAAAACTAGATTCCAAAGGGTGATCTTTCTCTTACTTTGGGGGCACACTGTGTTATAGTATCTAGAAAATTAACCATCAGATGTTTTTAAAAGTAATTCAATTTTAAAATCCCTTGCACATGTTGCACAGTGCTAGTTTCTGAAGGCTAAAGACCAGGTGTGTTATTAAAGCATGCTAAAGGCTCCAAAAACTCCCTGGGGAATGCTGCAAATGTGAGGAGCAGAGTCAGAGCACACCATGGGCTGCACGAAGGGGAGGCAGGTATGCTGCTGCCAGCTTCTCATCTTTTCCAATCACTCCTGGAGAGACCAAGTGTTTGGGTAGGATGTGCAAAGCGGCAGGGAAGAGAGGCAGCCAGGCAGCTGGCGAATGTGTGCAGGGCAGGAGATAAGGTTTGGAGTCCTGGCTTTTGTAAAGCCAAGATGCAAGATGGGATTTAATGCTTGGAACCTGGAAGAAAGGCACACGGAATTCATTGGTAAATAGGAGCTTTGGTGTGAAACTTGCAGTGTGGAAAGTGAGGTTTTCTGGGAGGAAATAATAATTTAGAAGATACCTTTCATAGGAAGCAGAACACGTTAAAAAGCTTTTTGACAGCACATTAAAATCAGGTACTGACAAGTGAATATAAGATCTCCCCTGCTGGAGGATAGCTGGCTGGTATGTAGGGGTCTCTGGGGAGGTGTGTTGTCCAACTTGAGTTCTCTAATGACAAAGACTTCACAGTTCACTTGCCTGCAAAAAGTGAACAGGAAGATACGATCTAGAAGATGTTTGTAGATCAGGTTAAATATAAGCTCTATAGCTATGGGAAGCGTAGGGATGGAAAGGAGGTGGGAGAAAAACCTCCCCATTCCTTTTAGCACGGAGCGTGCTCCTGCCTCTACCCTGATCTGTAAGGCAGCGCACCTCCACTCCGGCTACTCTGCTGAGGAGCTTTGAGCCAGATCTACAAGCAGCAGAAAAAGAAAGTGAAAGGGTATCAAAAGTACAGAAGGGGAAAATCAAATGTACAGGAGGGGAAAATCAAATGAAGAACAAAAGCAGAGCATGAGAAATTTTCTGCTGCTTTGAAAGGATAAGACACCTTCGGTGGGCTATAAAACGGACTCAGTTGTGATATGCCCTAATGAATATTTCCCTATTGGCAGTTCATTTAACTCCTACTGAGTTACCGTGGTTTTCAAAGTTAACGTGGCAGATCAGGAGTTTGGCAAGGCTGGCTTATCTCCCAGTCGCTGGGCACTAGGCAGATCTACATTTATGGCATGGAAAAACCCTGAAAACATCCCCACAGTACAGCAATGAACTCACATGGAATGTTGGTTTGTTCATAGCTTTATTTAGAGAAAAGTTAGAGCTGGAGCTACCACAAAGGCTTGAGAAACTCAAACCGCTGCCTAACCCACTCATTGAACTGAAATCAAGAGTACCCTGAAAAACATGGGGTTACATAGGACAGACAGCCTGATTAACAGTAAATTTAATGCAAGATAAAGTATTTGTAAGAGCAAAATCAGTTTGCATGATGCATGCAAAAAGGTCATTGACTATTTTGGGTCCCAAGGTCCTGTCAGACAATGTGTGGAAAAACAGTAGTGCCTTTTTCTAGCCTATACATTGAGTAGATGGAGATATGAGGCTGCATTACCACCCTCCTATTTGATGTGATGAGGCGAACCCAGTATTTTCTATCCTGCAAAGTTCAAAATGCAGTTACTTGGGCTTTTGGTGTATGGAAAGCAGCGTGGATAATTCAAGCCAAAACAAATACAATATTTTTAAATTTGACTGCTGATCTGTGAAGGCATAGATCTGTTTCATCTGGAGAGAGAACCTGTTGTGGATTATCAAAAAATGCTTGTGTTTTTCAGTATGGACCTTGTGTAATGCACAATGATACAAGTTGCTGTGGCCAGCATGGGCCAGACCTACTTGGTTTATACCTAAGTAAAAAACACTTTGAAGCTATCAAAAGAGTCTTCTTACACAACTCATATTTATAATGAGAAGGCATTTAAGTACTGCATGGAAAGAAGACACATAAGTGTGCAATTTCAGTAGATATGTGAATAAAGAAAACTGAATTTCATTGCAGAACAGTGATAGACAAATCTCCTTACAGACTTGACCTAGTTTTCAGTTCAGCTGTTGAAGACACAGCATTTATCAAGAAGAGCTGAAACCAGAGTTTGCCAATAACAGCAGGAAGGCAATATAAGATGGATTTCTCTTACTCAAGTTTTCTGTACATTCAAGTTTGCTGATGTTCATTCAATACAATTTCCCTGTCCCATTAACTGTGCTTTGGTAAGAACATATGACTTCTGCAACATGGATTTCACCTTAACTGGACTTCCGTGAGCAAGTTAACAAAAACAAATATCAAAGTGAAGGCCTCAAATTCAGCCTTGTCACATTCTTCTTGACTTTCCATGTCAGAAAAAAACCCTTATGAATGCTAGATACCTGCCATGCTAGTTGGAAAATAATACCACTAGATAAAAATATCGCTGCCTTGTAGTGTACAGGGCATTCACAGCATTAATTTCTAGTCAATCTCAAATTTAGCAGGGAGCCAAGCAACATCCTGCAAAGTTTGAGTGAATCTGCAGTTGAAACCATATCAAGGTCCAAATTTCATAAAATAGTAAACAGCAGTTAACTGCAAAGAGATGATAGTTTACTATGCAGGCTTAGAATCATAGAATCATAGAATGATCAAGGTTGGAAAAGACCTCTAAGATCATCAAGTCCAACTATCCGCCCAACACCACCATGCCTGCTAAACCATGTCCCGAACTGCCACATCTACACGTTTTTCAAACACCTCCAGGGATGGTGACTCAATCACCTCCCTGAGCAGCCTGTTCCAATGCCTGACCACTCTTTCAGTTAAGAGATTTTTCCTAACTCCTCATCTAAGCCTCCCTTGACACAACTTAAGGCCATTGCCTCTCGTCCTATCGCTAGTTACTTGGGAGAAGAGACCAACACCCGCCTCACTACAACCGCCTTTGAGGTAGAGAACTGCATCATAACCCAAATATTAAGCTGACTTGCTACAAGATTATTTCCTAGCAAATTAAGAAACAGTTTTTTCCTGTCTGATTGGTAGTTGAACAACACTTACGTGACAAGCTAGCTGTCAGATCTCAAATTAAATCAGAAGATTTGTGACATTATAACTAGTGTCTCAAAATATTCTAGGGCATGGAGAGGACAGGAAAAGCAACAGCAACAAATTTCATGACGTTTTCCATCTAGACTCTGAAATTATTCCCTAGTAAGATACTATTGCGCCTCTACTTGAACAAAAGGAATGTGTAACAGATGCTGTCAGGATACCTGAGACAGCCCTGCAGAGACAGTGGAAAAGCAAAAGATTGAACAGCATTCATATTCCTCTGAGAAATAACTTACCATTGAATTGCTATGAAAATACGACTCCTGATAACCAAAACTACAGAGGACTAACTTACAGTTCCAAGAACATGTCCTCTGCTGTTAAATATCAATCACAAAGTGCAGCATAGCAATTAATATTGAAGATCGTGACCACTGGGAAACAGAGAGCCACTTGCTTAAAATTTATTGTCACATTTCAAAAGGATAAATGAGATATTTTCTGAAGTTTCATTTCACAGTGTTGTTTTGGTTGTCTTCTGAAGTGCATGAAATAATGCTTTCCAAGACAGAAGCTTCCTGATGCGAAGAAAAAAGAAAAAAAGATATACACTTACAAAAGCTCTTTTGGCCCCTCTGTGTCAATATGCTGGAATCAAATTCACGAGGCCTTTGAAACCCACGCAGGAAGAAACATCTCAATGTATCACTGTGGTCATCCTTCCCATGTCACCTGTGCCCAATTTCACCTGTTCCCATGAATAAGAATTCTTTCCATTGCTTGCTGAAATCATCTTAAGGGAGCGTTCCAAATTCTGGCCTTTCTTGTGTTCCTACTTATTCCACATGAGCTTCTTCCTGTTGATGCATGATGCCATTGAAAAAAATCTGTAGGTTAACTGGAAAATTGTACAGTTTTTACTTTTTGTTATTAATTGGATGTTACTTTCATAAAGGCACTACATTTCCTTCTGTATCTTTCCTTTGATAAAGATATTTAATGCAAAGAGCTTTCCAGGGCTTTCTGTGGCGAATGTTCACCATATTTATTGAGAAATTACAGAAGAAGAGCAATTATTCACAAACTGTGTTATTTAAGTGCTACTATATTATCAATTTACAGGGACTCTCAGTAAAGGTTTATAATGGAAGGTACAATCCCTACTCTCCCTTCCCCTTCTTTCCATTCAAGGAGCTAAGATCAAGAAACCTGCTGGGGAATTCAAAACTTACTAAGAAGTAAGCAAGACCTGAAGAGCCTATGGCTAGGTGAAAGCACAATAACAAACATTTAAAAGGTCACTGTTCAGTAATATTATACTGAACTTGAAAAGGAATGATCTGTACTCATTTCAAATCCCAAAATAAAACTCAGCACAAGTCCTTCCTTAATATGGAAGTGTGACATTTCTCTTAAAAATGCAATTTAGGATTCATTTTAGATCTATATTTGAGAGTTTGAATAGCATTTAAAAGTGCATGGGCCTTTTTATCATGAAACAGACCCTGATTTCAGAAGATTGGGAAAAGCTGTTACAGGGTGACAAGTGAAATGGCTGACTAAGGAAGAAGGCTTATCCAGGGCAAAACAGTATGCTCCAGTGACTATAAATCACACTGAAGTGGTTAAGACAACTGTCTTCTTTTGATCCGGTTTAGCACAGAGATGGGCATAACCAAATAGTAAAGAAAAGGAAAAGCCAGGTTTGCTCTTCTAGGAAGGCGTATGTGAATTCTGGGAGCTCTGGTGATGTTAAAATCACACAAAAAACAAAACGAAAATACCACCCACATATATCATAAACCCAGACTGAATAATATACTGATTCTAAGCATAGAAGTTAAAACTAACTTCTTGAGATCGTCTGTCAAGAGGTTTATACATAAAAAATATATAAAATATCAATTATTCTCTACAACAGAACTAACAGGAAAATGTACTTATTTAGGTGGGACCAACTCTTGTACAACCTTTCTCTTCTCTCGACTCCTGGAATTTGTTGTGGACTTCTCAGGCTATTTCGTTTTACTCCTTCCCTCCACCTCCCGGTTCAGCTTTTTCTTTTTTATAAGCTGGAGTAGCACAGTTTCTTGCATATGACATCAATCAATCAATTCCCATCATGTCACCAAAATCTTTTTCGCAGCTTCTCCTGCAGTCTGTTTTATGGCATTTGAGCAAATGTTGCTGTCAAACATCCTATGAGTATGCTCACAACACGTGACGTAAATGAGCATTAGTATTAAATAGCCAATACCATTCAGTTTTCTTGTCAAATAAGCTGTGTTGCTTCTCCCAGCAAATCTCTTTTTTCTTGTATCTCAAGCAGTAGATCTAATCCCATCATACTGTGGTTGGTGCATTCTGCACAATGTCGCCAGGACACTGTATGTTTAACCGTATGTCTCCATCTTTCTTTGGCACAGAGAGGTATTGGGTTTCGTGGTTGCTATGTTCTAACTTGTTGGCCTATGAAGTATGCTGAAGATTTTATATGGTTCTGAATACATACAACCAGAAAATTCAAACCTTCTTAAGTAAAAAGAAAAGATCCCTATAAATATGCAGATATGTCCGCCGTGTTGTACTAGTCACAGCTGCACCACCACTTCTTGCAGAATGGTTTATTCGACTCAGTTTTGTTGTTATAATCCAGTCAGGGATAAATAGGCTTTATTCTCAGTTAAAGGATACTGCTCCAAAAGCAGACAAAGACTTTATGTATAATTCTCACAGTAGCACGTGTTATGTGTAGAATTCGCGTACACAAATAAATTGGGGATCAGAAGAAGGAACAGTTTACGTGCTGCATGCCAATGGCAGAAACAATAAAATTCAGTATATGAGAAGAACCTTTTTGGAATAAATAAAAGAATAATTCAGATCTTAACGGAGGATATTATCTCTGAACCTGAAAAACTAAAATTGAACCTGTCTAAATGTTTCCTTTCTCACTTACCAAACAGTCAGCAACCCCTGGGAAAATGGAAAACCTGAGCAACTATATGTTGAGGAAGACGGAAAAGAAAGAGAGAGAGAGGACTATACCCTTAAGACTCTAATCCCAGGTCAAGTTAGACTGGGAAAGTTGTCATTTTCTACCCATGTGTTCTTCAGTCTGGAGAATTCCTTGTTAAGAAGTCCAGTCTGGATGCACACCTAACCTACCATCCAGTCCAAGGTTTTCAGCATCGTGAAAGCTATAGATCACATTATTGTTTGCTACAAAATCTGTTCTGTTCTACTCATTGCAGATATTACTCTTGTAACACCTTACTCTGCCCTGGCTGCAGACAGCATCATCTTCAGGCTACTAATTATCCTATCCAATTCCACTCACAAAATCACTGCACATAGGACTCAGACTTTTCATGTGTAGAAAAAAGAAAAAAAAGATCTGTTTTGCACAATTCTATTTCTTAGAGTATTTTGTTCTTGCTATCACTCTTGATCTATAGGATACAAACTTAAACTTGTCTTTGTTTCATCTAAATCCTAGGGTCTATGATGCTTTGAAATATGAGGAGGACTCATTTATTCCAGAGTATGTCTTGCATACTGCTTGTATCTATTTTTTAATACAGTGGTAGTAATAATCTACTCCTCATATAAAAATAAACTATAACTATAAACAAACTAAAATTAAAGCAATAAAAAATTTGGTGTCCTAATTCATCTACATAAGACTGGTCATAGATTGTTTTATCTTTTAGTGGTTTCCCAGCCAAGGTTCTGGGCTTGAAGCCTGTACTCCCTGCTCAGACAAGAATTTGGACCTTAGGCAACCATAGAAATTAATATTTTTATATTCAAGTGGTTTGATGTAATCCTTACACACTGTCTAGGTAAGTACCTTCTTAGTAAGGTCTATTAACATTATGAAATAGTTACTTTTCTGTATTTCTCAATTCTTCTGATCAACAGTAGAAGTTTCATCATGCAAAGATTCCTCTGCCCTTTGGACGATCTGCTTCTGCCTTTGGGTGTAGCAGAACTTTCTGTTTAGAGCTGCAAAGACACATACTGCCCTCTGACATATTCCAGAGATAAAAGTTTATATTAGTTCTTGTAACTCTAGGCCATAACCCTCTCTGCCACTCAAATGAAGAAAAAGATCCTCTTGGGATGAATTTCTCAACAAACGTGGCAGCAAGCCATCCATCTCCTCTTCTCAACAACTGTTGCATTTCATCCCACAGAGGCAGGGACGACAACAGGGACGGACCAGAAGCTTTAGCAAGAGGATTGTGCTGGGTGTGTGGGAGAGCAGGGCCCGCTGCAATCTGCATTGCCAGATACACACACAGTCCCCCTTTTTGTATCTCCTTGAGAAGGGTGTCTTGCAGTTAATGTACTGAGCTGCCTGGGGCATGTTGTCAATGTCAGGACTATTATTTCAGTCTCTGTGGACTCAGGCAAGTGATGTCCCATTTATTATACTTGATTCACGCTTTCAAACATTTATTTGAAAAATGAAGAGTGGAAATGTGCCTCTTTTTAATGAAAACAGGGATTACTTCTTTAAATATTAATGATAGGCTTATATGTTTTAGAGGGAACACACTACTAAACCCTAGTACTGTTATAAATATTCAGTACCTAGAAATACATGCTCTTCGATTTCCTTTTACTTACCCATTCGCAAGAATTTGTTATCAAGTGTCTCTGGAAACTTTCTTCTCATAACAGTAAAATCTGGACTTTATCTGGACCTTTTTCAGGTGTGTCAATATTGTGTCTGTGTAAATGCGTTGCAGATGTCTTATTTTGGGGTGGCAAAGGCAGGAAGGTTAGTAGTAAGGTGCAGCTATGGGAAGAGTACAACATACTGGTTGCAGGTAAAGCGTGAAGAATGCTAGCACCTAATTGCCATCACTGAGGGAACATTACAGTCACAGTCCGTTAATTCTTGTAAATCTGCCTTTACTTGCTGAATAGTGGCTAAGGGTGTCTAAGGCAGGTAATGAGGAGGACATATAAACTAGAAGCACACAGAAGACACCAAAGGCTATGTCTCCATACTGATCTTTGGACTTGTATACTTGCTACAGAAGGAGTGGCAGGAGGACATCTTCTGTGGTCAGCACGGGAACATGACTTCAGGTGCGTTCTAGCTATGGTCTGATTAGGTGCTGTCATTAATATCAGTCATACTTCCAGCGGTACATTACCCATTCTGTCGTTTTTGTTATTTCCTGTGTAACTACAATTCACTTCATCCATTTACTCCAGAAGTATCTCCAAAACTTCTTGTGACTTCTGGCAGCAGCATGTGAAGGTACACAAAATCCCAGCTTCTCTGAGAGAAGAGGCAAGTCAAAGCCTGAGGAAGAATCAGCAACATGCTGTCCCCCAAAAACACATCACCACCCTGATAAGTGGAACACTGCTCAACAAAAATGTGGTGAGGCTAGAAAATTTCTTCCTTCAGTTCCTAGAAGGAACAGATAAGTTACTGCACAATGTGAGCACAGAATTACCTGCATAGTTGTGAACTGTGAAACACAGGCACACTTATTTCTGTGCTCTGGGCAAATGAGCAGAGCTTGATCATTAAGACAGTGCAATGTCACAGATAGGTAGAATACCTTGCACTGGTAAACATACAATTAGCCATTCTGAAGTTATCACACACTGAAGAAAACACCCAAAAGCAAAAAGGAATCAAAAGCATCAAACACATAGTAGAAGCCAGACTCTTAGAGAATTGAAACCTTAAAAGATGAGACAGAATAAAGGTAGAGGAAAGAAGGAATCCATTATTAATGGCTGCCTTTAACAACTGTGAGTTGAGATATAGGATGGTTAAATGGCGAAAGAGGAATGGGTAGAATAAAAATAATACGGAATCGGCAGTAGATGAATACTTACAGTATGGGTCGGTTAGCAGGTATTTGCACAAGGCTTTGGAGGAAGTTTTTCACATTAATCAAATACAAATCCTTCAAAATGCTGCTCACATTTTAGTGCCACAATTTCACAGACTGCTCCAACCCTCTCTCTTCTATTCTGTACTGCTGTTCTTTAGATATATGCTGTGAAGTGAGTAACAAAATGTTTAGGTCTATTATTTCTTTTATATATCTAATTACATTTTTCTGATAATTGCCTTCTTTTGAAAATGGTTAGAGTCTTTTCAGTTCCTCGTTTCATTTCAGCAATTGGAAATGCATTTCTAATTCTCTCTTTGAGGTTTCTGATGAAAACTGTACACTTTTATGAATAATTGACCCACTTTACTCTGACAAGAACTACATTTCTGAGAACTGTTTATCCAGAAGTTTCAGAAGTTTTTTACCTTGATGCAACATATGCTTTACCAGATATTTCGCTGGGAAGACAACCACACCAATGCAAACAAATTGCTCTGTGAGTGAACCTTTCGAGAATTCATTTGCATTTTAGCTTAACCTTGGGATGGGTTGATTCTACCACTCTCTGGTAGTGGGTATCTGAATTTGTTTTTCATTATTGTGGTTGTAATGAGCTATGCAAGAAACTGTCCACCCTCTGTCCCTTCAGTTGTCAAGAGCAGTAAATGCTTTAGAGTGAAGCATTTATAAAGGCGAAAACGCACAAAATGATCTGTTTATTGAGAGGAAAGTATATCACAATTGCAATTATTTTTTAAGCCATCCTATTGGCTTCAGTTCATGTGAATTAGATCCGCAATGAAATTTTCACTGTGATGACGAACTGTAGCAAAGAAAGCTCATAAAGCCCGCAGGTTTATTTCCATATGATCAGTGCCGTTGGACTGTGTTGCAAACACGACTAAGTTCTTACCGAAACTCTCTGTTACACATTTTCACTGAAAACATTCCTGTACACAGTCATGATTCAGGAGAAAATAATTGATTTCTACTTTCAGTGTCTCTGTTTTCCTATCTACAGTAGGGAGTAGTTGTCTTCTTTATGAAGTGTATTGCTTTTCAGTATATTTTATTGCTCAGTAATTTTTCATTATAAGAACCTTCTCTAACTTTGCATTATCAGTGCTGTATTTTTGTCCAGCAATTTTAATCATCTTAGATTTTATGATGACATTTTAAAAAACATTGATAATTAAATTGTATTTCGATGCCTCTGCAACACTATTCCAGTAAAAAAGAGTTTAGCAGCAGAACATTTATACTACACTGTTATCAAGGGAGGGAATAACTGTAACAGAGCAGGACTGCTACAAAAAAAACCTGAACAGGGCTCCTTTATAATTTGTGGTAGAAATGGAGACAATAGTGTGTGCTTTTCCCCATCTTTTTCACAATCCATATCCACGATCTCCCAGTAATATGGCTGAAGAAGGGAACTGGACACTGTTGATGGAAGAGAATATATATAGAGACACAGTGGAATTTTCCAAGCTGCAGGATAAGAAATCATTATAACAGGATAACCTGTGCAAAAGGAGAGCCATGTGTTTTGAATGCTATTGACTTTTCTTCTTTAAATTTGGTATTGATTGCTTCTGTCCATTGATTATTGAAAGAGTCTGTTTTTCACTTTCAGGAGAATTATTTTCATTGCTTTGCTGCCCTTTATTCCCAAGCAAAATCCCTACAGATGCCACACTTCAGGAATTTGCAGACATACGTGACCTTTTAATTATTTATGACTTGAATGTCTGTCAGCTGAAAACTTACGGCAGGAACTGAGATTAAATTTCTCTGAAAGAAGAACCAGGTTCTCCAAGTTGTATGCCTCACCAAAGCATAGTTTCCAAAGGTAACCTATTGTTCTACACAGATATTGCCTTGTCATGTTAAGAATAATTTGAAGATGACATGTCCGAAATACTACAGTCTTTTGCTTTGTTTCTCAGCAGATGGGAAATGTCATCAACTTTTTTAAGAAGAAAAAGTAGAGGCTGTTCCTCTGTCAGGGTCTGGTCTTCTAATTCACCAGTCAGCAGTGCTGGCAGCCTACCTTGGTCTTCCCCAAAGGAACACAACTGCTTCCCAACACTGCAGAAGCAATAGCCTTAGACCTTCCCCTGTAGAGGCACAGCCCCGCAGCCCCCCAGCACGGAGATGGGAATCAAGAACATGAACAAGCTCTTATGGGATTTTGTTCTCCTGTGTATACATCATTATTTGAATTCATTGCAAAAGCCAGAAAACGAATATTAACTGCTGTTCGGGAGTTTATAATTGTGGCTGTGGGGGTTAGATGACCTCCTTATTTTGTTGGTTAGCATTATGTTGCTACAGCAAAAATAAATGGCCAGTTAAACTTACAATGTACTCACACTGCAGAGATGCACAAAGGCTAGCTTGATAAAAATGGGGATTGTGGAGGGGGGAGAGTGCTTTCTGCTTTTTTAAATTCCCCTGCAAAAGTGTTATTGATTTACCTTCAGTCATGCAAATTTGGTATTTATTTTCCAGAAGAAGCAAAAGTAAATTTAACATTGCCAGTGCCTTTAGCACTTGACAAATGTATTTGAAAGATGATAAACCCCCCCTGCTTTTAAGTATCTTTTCTCCAAAATCAGTAATAGTTCTTAATGACTCAGAAAGAATATCATCATACAAGATCATCAAACCTAATCTACCATAAGAAGAATGGTAGTATCAAATGGACTTTCCCATAGAAATGAGTTGCAATTAATTACCTAATTTGTTAGAGCATTTGTAATATATATTTAATGGTACTGCTGTCTGGCATAGCCTTCCAGACAGTTTTCCAAGGAAACATGATCTAAGCGTAGCCTCCAGCTGATATTATCAAATAACTCACCATGCTGTCTACAAAATCCAGATAAAACAAGCAGCTAATGTTTCAGCTTCTAGGGCCTCAGGAAAGCCTGCTTCCACCCTAACAATTTATCTCTGGCAGCCTCATCTCCTATGCCTTTATATCTGGAACATGCAGCAAATAAGTATTCAGCACTGGCCTCATTGTGGGTAGCACCAAGCAAACAATAGCCCATTACTATATATCACACTCCAATTACTAAAGAACTTGCCATATGTCTAATAGTGTGATATAAACAGTCCATTAGGCTTCCTAATGGTGGTGTTAAATAAAGGGTGAATGAATAGTACTAGAACAGTTAGAAGCCCTTGGGCAGCTTTGCATCTTCCCATGTTACTCTTTTCAATGAGATTATGCTATTGCTTTGGTCGATAGAAACTGTCATTTGAAGATTTCCAGTTCTTCTGCCCTTTCATGTTGAACTGAAATGGCAGATGCATCTAAATCTCTACTTTTTGTCTATTTTCTTCAAAAGTGTAAGCTTCTTACCCTTTATTCCCCACTTACATCGCAGCCTCTTTTTGCCAGCTGAAACAATGCATCTCTCCTAGTCAGGAGAGAGATCTTTGGTGCAGACCCTTTCTGGAATCTAGTGTAGTCTCTAAATCTCTCAGCATCTTTGAGAGACGTTAGTCATCCAAATGACCCCTGTATCATCTCTCTGGCAAGGCGTTGTAAGAGTTTATTCAATAATACTATAATATTTTTTCCAATTAAAGGAATGTCCATTATCTTTCTTTATTTCCATTAAAAAGAGCATAGCCTTTCAAACTCAGAATAACTACAATAAAAAGCTCATTAAGAATTGGAAATGTAAGCTCAAATGACACTATTCAGAAAAGGAAAGTAATTGCAGGAGAAGTATTAGGTTAGAATAAAAATGCTTACAGAACTGTAAAACTAAGTTGCCTCTAGGAATGCTGTAGCATGTATTCTATGTGTTATATGAAGGATTAGTAGTGAAACACCAGTGAATAACACGGAGTAATGTTCTGCATCATAGGCTGAAACTGTATTGACAGCTGAGCTATGGTATAAGCATATAAAACTCACAGACTAGTTATTGTTTAGTTTAGGCTATAACGAACAGTAAAGCTATGGAGGTGCTCTGTATACTTTTAGAGATATGTCATAGTTTAACCCAGCAGCAAGCAGCTAAGCACTAGGCAGCCTCTCGCTCACCCCTCCTCTTCCCTCCCAGCAGGATGGCAGGAGAAATGGACAAAAGGGGAAACTCATAGGCTGAGATAAGGACAGTTTAATAGAACAACAAAGTAAATACTAATACTGCTAATAATACTACTACTAACAAGAACGATAATAACAATGATAATAGTGAATATGCAAAACAAACTATATAAAATACAATTTATCTCCCCACTTGACAACCAGTTCTCAGCCTGAAAAAACAAATTTAAACTCCCAGCCAAGAGAGGATTCAAAACCTCCAGGAAAACCGAAAAGCCAATAACTTTCTGCCCCCCAGCCATGCATAAACTGGGCATGACATTTACGGTAGGGAATATTTCCATTGGCCAGCTTGGCTGTCTGGCCGTGCTCCCTCCCAGCTCCTGCACACCTGCTTATTAGCTGAGAAACCAGAAAAAACCTTGATTTATAGCAACAGCTGAAAACTTCAGTGCTATCAACATTCTTCTTGTACTAAATCCAAAACACAGCATCTACTGGGAGGAAAATTAAGTCTATCCCAGCTGAAACCAGGACAAGGTGCTAGTATGCCAGAAGAAGGCAGCAATTAAGGAGCCATTCCAGCCCTGTAGGTTTGATGTATCTGAAAGAACCTGTTAAATTATTGTAAAAAATCAACTTTGATATCATCCCCTGACAAACTCCAGAATGATGATGTATTCCCTTCATATGTAAAATACAAGAAAATATCATGTGTAACATTTCACCATTTATCATTTGCTTTAACAGTGTTTCATTCTCTGTAAATCCTGTTGATTTAGTAATCACAAAAAATTTGTTAAATAACAAGCATTCTGTTCATACGTTCTCTATGCAACTAACAGATACAGCATGAACAAAGACATGTACCAGTATTGTAGTACTGCACTATCACAGTACTGGACCAAAAGGATCACCTTTCAAGACCAGAAAATAAGTTGGACTCTATAAATGTCAACCAGGGATGTCTACAACAATGGTTTATAATGTGGGGACTCCACTGTATAGACATATTTTCCAAATCATTTTACAGTTATCATTGAACAGGTTTTTGAATAATGTCGTCCGAAGAATATATGTTGCCTTCTACTATACATCTTAATGATCAGTGCAAGCAGAGTTTCACCAGTAGGATTGGGTAATTTGTGATGAGACTACTACTTGTGTCCCAAATCCTCATGTAATTTCTGTAAGCAAGTTTTACAAATGATGTTTTCAGAAGTAGTACTGCTGTACAAAAGTCCTGGGGAGTCAAGAATATAAGACTGAAATATGGGAACACATGGCACATTTTAACTACCGCTGTCTTGGGAGTGATGACAAAGCAGCAAAGTCATTAGTGTTCTTCAACAGAGGTGTCAAAGCCTCTCATCAGGAGCTTTCCATCCTGGTTCATGGATCTCCCAGTTAGTTGTGTAAGTCCAAACACTGAAAGCAAAGGGTGGTATGCCAGACAGCAGCAGAAAGAGGAATTTCTGAACTGTCATTGTTTTGTAGAGTTAGGTAGGGCTTTCCCTAGAGACTCACATGAAGTGCAGTCAAGAATGCTGAACAGGGAACAAAAAGAGGCACCTTAACCTAGCATTGAGCCATGACACAGCCTCAAATAGAAGACAGTTTTTAAACAAGTGGGTGCTCCAGAACCTTCTGATAAATGAAGGTCATCTCTTGGAATCCCTCGTGGACCACAGTCACACATGTCGGAACAGAAACTGTAATTGCCTCCAATCTACCAGCTGTTAATTCTCAGTGTGCAGGAGCTTTCTTTATACTTCTGACCCTCAAGAAAAGAGCAGCTAAAAATCTGAAAAGGACAAAATGCAAAGTGTTCACAGAAGTGCCAGGATGAGGGGAAAAGTTCTGTCCCTTGAGGAAGATGAGGCCTGATGTCATTTGGTGGTAAGAAAAAGTATCTTGGAAATGAGACTGTACACCCAGATGGAAGCTACATGCAGAAATGTCAGAAGTTGCTGGTGGAATTGAGAGGCATTAGGGCAACCTACATATTCATCTTCCCAGATACATGCTACATGTGGTTTAGACTGCCCTCACTTTAGATATCTAAACTGTAGTTTTCTACCTTTGACCTCGTCACCAGATGTTCTTCTTGTAATTAACAGTATGAAATGGATATATAGGTAGTTTTAGGGCATGTTTCATCTTAGGTGCGTTAGCCTGAGACGAATCTTGTTTTACAAGTGCATATTTCTTTTCACTCATTAAAAGTGAATTTTAGGCCACTAGTTCAGACACAAAGGCAGATCTACGTTTCAGACAGTCTCATCAGATCAGATGTGCAGCTGGAAATGTCAGTGTCCCAAACCACAAAGCTCTTAGACCAGAGAATCTGAAAAATATCTAGTTCATGGGGAAAAAAGGAAAGCAGAACTTGTGTCCTGCTGGATTTCAGCTAGGAGCTAAAAATCATGAGCTACTTAGTGTGCTGTGAGAAAGCCAAGAGATACTGAGTTTGGACTGTTTGTTACTATGACTTCATACAACATCAAATAATGATTAAACCATGGGGTGAGGCAGCTGCTATGCTGTATTACTCCAGTATATCACTTAGATGTAAGAGAGATGACTGGTCTACTTGAACAACCTTCAGCACCTCAGATATTATAAGCCAAGTGGTGATGTAAGGCTGCACATTGATGTTAAGAAAAGGTTCATAAATACTTTCTCATGTTCACAACACAACAGCTAAATAACAGGAGAAAAACTGTAGCAGTTTAAAGTTGATTTCCATAAATTATCATTTTCAATGCACCTGAGGATGAAAAGAAATGCCTCCTGAATGTCCCAGTTCAACAAAAGTGTTTTAAATTCATTAAAATATTAAGGACTTTTCAGAGTTAATAAATGGCCTTCATCTAAGAAATGAGAATTAAAGACATGCACCCAGGTAACTGTCATTAATTCCACAGAACAAAGAAGAAGTATTTGGTAGGAGGGTAAATATTTGTTTAAAACCACGGCTGCATAACTAAACAGGGCTGGGAAGGGCAATCTGGGTCACCACATCCAATCACATTCTAAAATCTTTTTCTGAATGTACAAATCTCCATCCAAAGATATATTTTATCTTAACATCTGATTGAAAGTCTATTTCAGAACCACCACTGAATCTTTAAACTGAAGACTGGAATATTTTTGGTCCTAATTTCAGCAGGAACTTCTGCGTTTTATTTACAGGCTAAGCAAATTGAAGGGAATGCCAACTTTTCATAATCTCTGCCTATCTTGCTTTCCGTATCAGCCCTTCTGCAGAGCAGCAGAACCATTTTCAGCCTACTAATATCTTGTGGTGAACCTTTTACTGCACTGTGGCCTTCTTTTCAGAATGCTTCTTTGTGGCCCATTCTTTTCTTGGGTTAAAGAGAATATCTGTAATAAAAAAAAGCCCTCTTTTTTTCCCCAGTACATCAACACTAGCTTTGTCTTAAGAAACAGGTATGGAAAGATGCTTGTAGGGGGGAATTAAAATCCCCTTGGCCTTTTTGTCATACTACAGCAACACACATCTCTAATCCTTATAATACTCCTTTTGAAACCATCATAGCCATGCTTGCACTTAAACCTGGGTACATGCATAAGTCTTTGCATTATCAGCTCTAAGGTAGCAACTGAACCAGCAACTTGTCAGATATTTTAAGCCATGGATTTTTCATCCCTGAATAAAAGTAACAACATGGCTTTATAAATATGTTATGGAATACAATGTTTGATCATGGACTCTAGCATTGTTAAACAGTGTCCGTACTATCCGTCTCAGAAATAAAATAGGTTTTATGGGTCTCCACTGTCACTGACAGATGAAGCCTGCTTATTGCAGTTCCTGCAACATTTCTACAAGATCATCCCACACTGTAATCATCTGGAACAGCTTTTATCACTAATGAACATCAAATAAAGTAAAAAATGGGCATACTAAATAAGGGCAAGACAGACTGATACAAGGTAGATGTTATTGCTTGTTATTCCTCCAGTACTGATTATAAAACATTTACAGTAATCCTGTGATCTTCTATTTAAAGCAAGTAATCTTAAGGTTTTTTGTGCTAAACTAAGCATCTGTTGGTATGGGATTTCTTTCTGAAAAAAATTAATAACTTAAGATCTTAGACACAAAAAATCATCTAAAGACCAAAACTGGCAACTCTGTTCTCAAAATGTTCAAAGAGGATTAATTTGAGAAAGTGAAAATGTGGAGTCCGTTTTTCAATCCTATATGTTCTGGTTAGTCTGGGGGTATATTATTTAGTTTGCTTCACTGAACATCAGTGTAAAATAAGATTATTTCTTAGGAAAAACCTCCTCCAAAGGAATATGTGATGAGATGCACAATATAAATGTTTTTACTGTTGTAATTGATATAGCTAAGATATCTAACTTTTCAGAAATGGCAACTGCTTGTTCATTGATGTTTTGCAATCTTCCATGGCAATGTGTTGTTATTTCCTTTTGAATACATGGAGTCATACTAAGCAAAATCTCCTTGGCTGACAGAAATCTGCCAAGAGTTGACTTTCATCTTCTGTGAATATTCAGTCCCATTTAAATAGCTGTATTCTCATTATATTTCCAGAAGTGTTTATTGGTCATTATTTATTGTAGTTCCATTAAAAATTCTGTGGATAACCACTAGGGAAAAGAAATTATATTGTATAAGTTAGATGTGCAATCACGCTTTTCAGAGACAACCAGCAGACAGTGGAGATGAGTAATTAGGGCCTGAAGAGAAATAGTTGAGAGTTTGAGGGGGGAGGGTGTACCAGTTTAATGTTGCACAGGAGTTAGAAAACCACGTTAGAAAAGATTTGCTTGCAGTAGCTCACCGAAGAAATGTGTTAGTGTAACAGCATGAAGGAAAATTGCGAAGAATCGAGTGAGTCATAAACACTGATGTTTGAAAACAAACAAAAGGCAAATGCACAATCGATATTTATTTACAAAGACATATTGGCAGAATTGTTACCCGTAGTGTTGTGTTAAGTGTAAAAGGGCTTTTGCAGTCACAGGTGATTTGTCATTGTCCTGATCGAACTCTGGGGAAATTTTGGAAAACAGCTGAACTTAAACGTGTGTGTCTGAAGTGAGGTCAGTTCCCAAACCTGGAGAAGCATAGAGGAGAAGCCTTCTGTAGGCTGTGTCCGTACCCTAACCAGATCTCCATGAAGTAACTCTACTTGCAAACCACGCTCAGACACATTCTGATTAAGTGAAAGAAGCATTAGAAAAATAAACAGACTTTTAAGAGTATGAACCCTGCTCTGACACTTCAGCCCCCTCTAGTCAGGACCTGGACTTTACCTCTCATTTGAAAGATCTTTAGCAAGGTCCATTTGGTCTACATGAATTCAGAGAGAGGAGAACTTTGGCTGAGACACACACCCACACTGGTCAATAGCAGAACGCCTTGCGGGTCTTCTTCACATAAAACATACATGCCCAAAAAGATGCTTTGGTCACTGCTACTGGCATTGTATCCAAAGTTTAATTTGTTGGCTATCTTTCTTATTTCGTACTATATTATTTACTTTATAAAAGAAACTGTTCAAAGCCTGTACTGGGTGAAAGTCCACCTGAAATTTGTGGATGTAAAATGCCTCCAGACAAAAATAGCGAGCAGAAAATACAGAAGCTATGACTTCAGAATGACTACAGAAGCAATGACAATGAAAAGCAAAAGCAGATTCTGAAAGACAAATTTACTTACTACTTTTCCATCCTCTAAATAATTCAGCAACTGGGAGATTTCATGTCAGAGATTTCATTATAGGGATGAAATTATTTCAAAAACCCCTTTCCTTTCACATTTGACACAGGTTCAGCTCCTCAGAGACCCTCTTGAATTCTTAAATGGCAATACTATTGCTAATAACCATCAGCCCTCTTGCTTTCTTGCTTACATTTCCCCAGCACATGGGAGAATTGACTCTTTACTATCTGGTCTGCTGCATTTCTGGAGAGAATGGAAAGAGAGCTACAGTGTAACTAACTGGGCATAATGAGCTTTCAGTAGGATTTAGAAGCTGTTAATAACCACAACCTGTCTCCTTTCTTACAACATAAAAACAATACCTGGCTTCTTATAGTTTTCCCTCACTTGGTATCTGTCTGTCTTGCTCGTGTTTTGTGGTGGCTGTTATTGCATTTATTGTACTAGAGTTTAAGATTTCCCAAGTGGAAAATGTATTTCTAGGAAAAACTGCCAACACTGTATGGGTGAGATAAATACTGTCCTTTAATAAATACAAGAAAGGCAAGCACTTTGACTGAGTGTTTTAATCTTTGCACGAAATTTTGAAAACTATCTTCCTGAAGCAAGGAGGAAATACTAAAACAGCAGGGCCATTAATGCATTTCCTGGGACTAATATAAAAAAATAAATGAGAAAAACAGATAAATTATATTAAAGGCAGGATATGAAAACGCAGGCATAAGAGAACACCTGCAATATCTAACAACAGGAAAATAACTTCAAATGCTGGTCTGTTCCACAGCCCATTGGCATTATCATGCAGAGAGCACATCTTTACCCTATTAATCTTTTCCAATCTGGCTTTTAAATTTACACACATTCTCCCTGAAAAGTCTATTTCTAAATTCTGACACAGTTATCTTTCCTTTGAGTGCTGCAGGAGCTGTCTTAATTGTTCTCTCCATATTTCTGTATCACAGTGGCACGGGTTCCTTCTCAATCCAGCCACGCACAGGGGTGGGCTCCAGAAACAGTGAAATTTCCTCTGCTTCTCTCCTAAGCGGGGGGAGGACAGGCTCTGAAAATATATACACAGGCATAGAGCAGCGGGAGGGTGCTGGAGAACTGGGAACGATTTTCCCTTTCTGATCACCCTGCGTTAGATACCCCACCCTCATTTAGTAATGCTGAGGATTAAGAGATGCTAACACCTAAGGAGACCTGTGTTAAACAGGCTGTGATGACAAGGCACACACAGCCAGTCCCTGTTCTTGCTCTCAGCTACCTTCTCTCTGAAATGATGTCTTGCAGTTGCTGCTTCATTTCAAAATGCTGCAGAATGTTCCCAGGCCCCCAGGTCTCCGTGAGGGATCACAGAGACCTGAGTCCCCAGCCTGGATCTCCTCTCACAGATCCAATGGAAAATATGTTTCAAAACTCATGTTTTTATAGCCTTTGAGAGATGTATCTATTTAAATTGCTGAATCTTTCTTTATAATCGTAGAGTCATAGAGTGATTTGGGTTAGAAGGCACCTCCATCATCTTTGAGAGGTCCTGGAGGACAGGAGAGGTGCCCGAGGACTGGAGAAAGGCAAATGTCACTCCAATCTTCAAAAAGGGCAAGAAGGAGGACCAAGGGAACTACAGGCCGGTCAGCCTCACCTCCATCCCAGGAAAGGTGATGCAGCAGCTCATCCTGGAGGTCATCAACAAGCAAGTGGAAGAAAAGAAGGTTATCAGGAGTAGTCAGCATGGATTCACCAAGGGGAAATTATGCCTGACCAATCTGATAGCTTTCTACGATGACATGACTGGCTGGGTACACGAAGGGAGAGCCGTAGCTGTTGTCTACCTAGACTTCAGCAAGGATTTCGACACAGTCTCCCATTATATCCTCCTAGGGAAGCTCAGGAAGTGTGGGCTGGATGAGTGGTCGGTGAAGTGGATTGAGAACTGGCTGAATGGCAGACCTCAGAGGGTTGTCATCAGCGGCGCTGAGTCTAGTTGGAGGCCGGTAACAAGTGGTGTCCCCCAGGGGTCAGTACTGGGCCCAGCCTTGTTCAACTTCTTCATCAATGACCTGGATGAAGAGTCAGAGTGTACCCACAGTAAGTTTGCTGACGACACCAAACTGGGAGGTGCGGTAGACACACTGGAAGGCTGTGCTGCCATTCAGCGTGACCTGGACAGGCTGGAGAGTTGGGCAGAGAGGAACCTGATGAGGTTCAACAAAGGCAAATGCAGGGTCCTGCACCTGGGGAGGAACAACCCCATGCATCAGTACAGGCTTGGGGTGGACCTGCTGGAGAGCAGCTCTGTGGAGAGGGACCTGGGTGTCCTGGTGGACGACAGGTTAACCATGAGCCAGCAGTGTGCCCTGGCTGCCAAGAAGGCCAATGGCATTCTGGGATGCATTAAGAAGAGTGTGGCCAGCAGGTCGAGGGAGGTTCTTCTTCCCCTCTACTCTGCCCTAGTGAGGCCTCATCTGGAGTACTGTGTCCAGTTCTGGGCTCCCCAGTTCAAGAAAGATGAGGAGCTACTGGACAGAGTCCAGCGGAGGACTACGAGGATGGTGAGGGGACTGGAACATCTCCCCTACGAGGAGAGGTTGAGGGAGACGGGCTTGTTGAGCCTGAAGAAGAGAAGGCTGCGAGGGGACTTAATTAATGCTTACAAATATCTGAAGGGTGGATATCAGGAGGATGGGGCCAAGCTCTTTTCAGTGGTGCCCAGCGACAGGACAAGGGGCAGTGGGCACAAACTGAAGCACAGGAAGTTCCGTCTGAACATGAGGAAGAACTTCTTCCCTCTGAGGGTGATGGAGCCCTGGAACAGGCTGCCCAGGGAGCTTGTGGAGTCTCCTTCTCTGGAGATATTCAAGACCCGCCTGGACAAGGTCCTGTGCAGCCTGCTGTAGGTGACCCTGCTTCGGCGCGAGGGTTGGACTAGATGACCCACAGAGGTCCCTTCCAACCCCTAACATTCTGTGAATCTGTGATTAAGTATTTTAATCTGGTCTGATGAAGGGGCTTCCTATAGCTAGATGAAAAATCCGGTTCAGATTATTTGAGGGTTTAATTTTCTTTCATTACATATTTCATCTTTTCTGACAAAAACCACTGTGAAACATAAGGAGTTTACTAAGGGAAGACATTGTATCTTTAGAATGCGTGAACTCCTAATGCAAAAAAACCCTACCTCTTCTGTAAATAATATGACTGCCTCTCTAGATATCTTGGAAATTCAGTATTTTCTTGAACCAGTAACCTGCCAGTGTTAATGATGCTTGACTGTGACTCAGTGCTTTAATCATGATCAGTCATTAGTCTCTTCCTATTGTCTCATTCTCTCATTGGTAATTAATGCCTTAAATGATGCATCCACCAGAATGTAGAAAAACCCTCCACTTAACCACTTTTTTACCTTTTTCAGATTCTTTCCCAGAACTCACTTCTGACAATGATCTTTCTTCCAACAAATTATTACTTTTTATACTTTTTTCCTTCCTTTCTCTCTCTCACGCACAAACACATATACACAAACACACACAAACACATATACACAAACACACATACACATGCACACATCCACATCACAACTTTTTCCCCAGGAAGTAAGAAAAGGGAATGGGAAAGGAAACATATCAAGTCCAGTTTTTGTGAGGAAAATAACCTGCTGTCCTGGTTTTGGCTAAAACAGAACAGTTTCTCTTTTAGTGATTTGTCCTTACAGCTAAGTTCTGCTAAGTAACCGTGTTTTTCTGAAGTTGTCTGCATATTCCATGGACAGTGTCCATTCCAAAGCTGGTAACACCTAATGTTTATAGCTATACTGAGCTAATGGTAGGAATGGAATGCAGAAAAAGACCCATGTTTATAATTATTACCATAGCAGCCAAGGTCACCGATAGACCTCTTAGGTCCCGCAAGTGAGAAGTCATAAAGGGTCTCACTTACAGAGAGGGGTGGACAGAACTAGTGACCTGATATTGACCAACGCGGTATTCCATGCAGTACACATCATACTCCGTTTAAATCTGGGGGATCACGAGTGTCTCGCTCTCTTCATCCATGCCTGGCTTCTGAAGAGGACGCTGCCCTTTGTCCTGCCTGCGATGCTCCTCCAGATTCCAATCTGTGCATTCCTGAGTCCAGTTCCTGCTGAGGCCAGTCAGTGACTTCCTGGTGCTGCCTGGCAGCTGCCAACGCCCACCGCATGCAACTCCAGGAAACTCAGTATCAGTTTTGCATATTTTGTTTTATTTCTATTATTATTATTAGTAGTATCATTAGTATTGTTAGTAAACTGGTTTAATATTCAATTTGTAAGTCTCTTTCCCTTTTCCTCCATTTTCCCTTCCCCTGGTGGAAGGGCAGAGGTTAATAGAGAGCGTCTGCCACCGTGCTTATTGCTGACCTGCTCTAACGGTGACACCTTCTTTAAGCCCAGTTCTAATCATGTATCCAGAAATACTAGATGGCTAGTGATGGCTTTACTTTTCCCTTTACTAGCTGTAATCGATGGCCTTGCTGGACTTGTCGAATGCAAGACAAAAGACAAACGGACTGAGGTTGTCAAGAGCCGAAGAGCTAACAAAGGAAGTAAATAACTGGTGCTTATCTTATCAGACAAAAGTAAGGGGGGATAGCCCATCACGGTAAACTCAGTGATCTGTGGGGCGCCGCGGAGGCTGCGCAGCCAGAGATTGCTTCAGAGATTGCTTTGGACAAAGCACAGATGGCCCCCGAATACACATACCAAGATGCCCGCTCCGAAGGCGTGTCACACTGCTGAGTCCCGCTTCTGAGGACACGACATTCCATGCCAAGAGCCAATCGATACACAATAATTGACTTAGTCCCACCTCGCAAAAAGATTTCCAAACATATAAAAATTGGCACTTGAAAACTCTCTTTGGGAGGAGGAGCCAAGCGAGAACTTCACTTGATGGACGGGTCGACGGGCCTGAACCTCTCTTCCCCCCCCAAGAAGGGACACCTTTTTGGTAAGAGTCGCGCCTCTGACTTTGTCAGATGTATCCCCGGGAACACATTGTTAACTAAAGCGCTAAACCATTACTTTGAGCTCAACTTTTGTAGACAGTGAATTTATCAACGGCAATTCCGAATCTGTGATAACTGTCACTTGAATAAATTACCTATTGTTTCAACTTTGCGAAACTGTTTCAGTGAAAGTCCTTGGAAGGGCTCTGGCAGGCTAGTTGCATATCAGACTTCCCTTACCCCCCCTTTAACGCGATACTAGCATCGCACACACTGCAGTAACCTTTAGAAGACCAAGTCCATCACCAGTAAAAGCAATCCATTGCCATATTCGTCTGCATGAATTCATGCTTTCACAAAATGAAAAACTTCTTCCAACAAATTATAACCAGATAAACACTACTTGATGCCAAAATGTTGGTAAATAAAGAAGAAAATCATGTCAGTGGTGCCTAGTGTTGGTTTCTTGGAGGCACTTTGTCCTTCATGAATTGCAAAAGCCTGAACTGTCATGGAGCTGGAGATATTAGATATTGTTTGTTTCAAGACACAAAAAATTATTGCTTTCCCCATAATGTAAATGAGAGGAAAATTATGCAGTTGTTATTATATGGACAGATGAAATCACTACTTTAATACCTCCTAGCGATTTCTGCAGTCTTTGGAATTCTTCTGATATCCTGTTGTATGAGATATATATGGGTCACTGCAGAAAGAGTAAATCCAGGCTCTTAGAGCTACACTTACTTATTAGATTTTCAGTAAATAATTTAGCAAGCTGTTTCATATGAGAGATTTCATTAAATACTTGAAAATATTTAACAATTTCTTTTCACATCTGCCACGGGTTCGTCTCCCCAAAGATCTCTCTAGGTTTTTAAATACAATAGCACTGTTATTCTAATAAACCATTTGCAGCTATCCTGCATACATTTTCTTTGGCATATTGATCATTTTAATTCTTTTTTTTTAGAATTCATTGGTATTCATCCTCTAACACAGGAAATCTTCATCTGAGACTAATAAAGGTCTATCTTGCCTCTGGAAATTTTTCTGCCATGGCATTAATAGAAGTTGCGTAGAAAATAATTCAAGAAGAATAAAATATTTTACTCTCTTGCTCTGTTTCACAAATTGGATTGACTGTCTTAACTTGAAATCACTTATGCTTTGTAATTAAGCAGTTGTGTTCAATATTTTTCTTTCTTATCACACACAAGGCTTCAGTCTGTTAAATCTGCCTGGGAATATAATTGAACATTCCTGTTTTGTGGGTAGTGTTTGACGTCATTACAGTGTCTTATTAATGACTCTGTTGTACTTATCTGAATAATTAAATTGTGTAATGGCGGTAGTATTTTATGAGCAACATTATCCTTTTCTTTTTTTTATTATTACTGCCAATGAAGTACAGTAAGATGCCAACCATTAAAATGCGGCTTTTGTGGAATGCAAGGACGTATTTTTAGCATAAATCAATCCAATCAGAAAGAACTACAGAACAAGGCAAAGAGTTTTTCTGGAAAACTTTCAAAACACCATCAATAAAGTGATGCTACAATTGATTACTTCTCAGCATGCATTCTAAGACAAATGACCTATGATTCTATAAGTTCATGCTGAAAAATCTTCAAATGTTAATAGCAAAGAATAGTATAAAGAACAAAGAACTAAGCAGACATTTCGGGAAAAAAACACAGGCATGCAGATATACCACAAAAATACACACAAAGACCTCTTTCAATATCCAAAAATGTTATTTTCACAACTATTCACAAGATAAAAGACGATTACTAGACAAACAGATAGAACAATGAAACTTTGAAGGTTTGATTCAGGTAATCCACTAGTTAAAACTCTTATGGCAACACAAAGTTTATTGCTGAATTTAGTTATATTGTATCAATTACTGTTTAAACTCTTGAATTCCACATTTAATAAATACTTGAGGGCCAAGTCATGCCACTAAAGCAATAGCATGCAGTAGGGTTGTTTCCTCAGAGCTAGTTTGTCTCAGAGGCAGCTTATGGCAGGGACTGGTCCACAGTAAAAATGAGAAATCTATGCATATCTCTCCTCCATGAACCTTGACAGCGCTGTAAATGTGTGCAGATGTCAGACAAACAAAGTCTGTCAACACTTTTTTGGCCTTTGTAATGTGGAAAGATACTTTGTTTGTGAATTCACGTCTTTACTGCCAGCTCAGCTAGACACACACGACACTGCCAAGATCATTTAGGAGCCAAAACCAATTGTCCTGATGGGGCCATTTCTGGAAATATCAATAACATGTCTGCATTTCATTTAGACTGGCAGCTAGAGAAAAATTTCTGTGCATCAAAGAAGCGAGGTACTGAACTGCTTTTCCACATAGAAACAGTGGATGGGAATAAACAGCAATTTTTAAGACCAAGATTTATGGACAGTTTGTGAGAAGTGACACTGTGGGAAGCCATTCAATGTGGTCACCTCATATAACCAGCAACTAGATGTCATAAGCTAGGTTGCTCCTTCCAATTTTTCTCCCAGCTTGTATGTTTGTTTGCAAACTGGCTTCTATCTGAATGGGCCAAAACAGCTTGGTTATAAGGAAGATGTTTACATTCAGATGAGATGCACAACACCATTTTTTTCCCAAAGGATTATGAATTAATCTGAATAACTATGAAAAGCTTCTTTGGCTTTGTGATGTCTTATTAAAATATCACCTCATAAAAAATGCTGGCTCATACCAGTGTGTTTAGTTTGGATCACTAAACAACATACACTTGCAAATATGTCTGGTGGCCTATGTAAAATCAGAAGTCACTTTCATATAATTTTCCTACATCACTGTAGATAATATGTGGGATGGGCACACAGATTCCTCCATTGTCAAAGATACCCATTATCAAGAGCTGAATTCACTTCTTACACATACAACGCTGTTACAATCACCTGTATAATTGTCAAATAAACTTGCCTAATTGTTTTTCTGAAGTGCATTTTCTGTGTTCTGCTAACAGAAAAGATAAAAGCTTTAATGTTCATGCAGCTTCTAAAGAAGAATGATGATAAGCATGCAATTTTTAAAAACAGATTAGTCTACTGCACCTAATGCTAGTTTTGGCAAGAAAATGAGCATATCAGTCTTTATAATATATAGTATAGAGAAAAAAATATTTCATCTTATGACCAGAATAAAAGTGCATTGCATATTTTCTTTTTAAAAATTTTTCCCCCCACACTTCCCTAAAGACGAAAGCTTAACGTGGGAGACGTGTAGTTTGTCTGAAATCATAGTGCTAAACTAAGAGTGATGACAGGATATGAGTTCACCTGAGCAGTGAAAAGAAATAAATTCTTTCTGTTGAAAGAGTTCAGAATAATTAACTGCCTTATCTTAGTTGGGATATTCTGAACCAAAAGCTAGCAGTTTTAGAATATGCTTAGTTTGAAAACACAGGGACAAATTCCCTTGTTGCCAGGTAAGATTTGATGGGGGTATACCTTTTTAGATCACTAGAAAATCCAATACCTTCATTACAAAATAAATGTTTGACATAGTATCAACAAAAAAGTTTCCAGCTCATCAATACTTCGATCTTCCCCTTTAATTGCTTGTTCTGAAGAGTAATATAAGCAAACAGATAAGCTTTGCACCTCATTCAGATCCATGTTGTACCTTGGGATAATTACACATGTTCAAGATCAAATGTCCTTCCGTGATATCAGTCGTTGTGTCCATGCTTACTGCGCTGAAACATTGGCTATAAGTATTCAGATACTCTATGTTATCTTTAAGGATGTAGCAACTACTAGCAAAAAAAGTCACCGAACGATAAAGTGTACATCGGTATTGAAATTACAGGATATTTCCTGCATATTACATAAATAATTTTTAATTTGAAAAATATTATTTAACAATGAATTGCTTATTCATATCTGTATCTCTAATCCAGACTACTAAAATGCATCAAATATTTGCAACAGTCATCAATATCTAGCTGACTGAGAAGAAATCTCTAACTATACCATGATCAACCAAAAATGTTGAGTGCTGTTAATTAACCCTCATAGGAAAAAACTTATTTTATTCATTATAGCTTAAACTTTCTTTTAGCTTTTAAGTATTACAGGGTTGTGAAGAAACAAGGTGGAGGATCACTCTTTCAGCAATAACTCTGATTTAAATCTACTCACTGCCACATGCACTTACTATGCCTCAAAAATGTTCTTTGTATGTCTGCTTAAATAAAGGCCTTATCCTAATTTGACTTGACTTCCCCTCCCAACAGGGGGTTCCCAGGATGTTCTAACATGTACAGGACACTATCGTAAAGGACCATGAGTAGTTATAAATACCCACTTCTATAAATATCAGGACTTTGGTAGACAAGGCCTGAATTTGGTGAGCTGATCTGCTCTGAGCTCAGTGCTGGCTCTGTTGAGACATGAGCAGACAATGGGAGTCCACCAAGAGAAGCTCAAGGCCTCCTTGACAGGTCATTTGAAGGAAATCCAGAGGAAGACAATGAAGAAGGCCATAGTCACCACTTCCCAAACAAAACAGTGGTCTGAGTTGAAAGATTTAAATGACTCTGTGTGTTTGCTTTTGGATGGTAAAACTGAGAGAAGATACAACAAGAGCTGCAAAAAGGAGAAGCGTAACTTCTTTTTCTTATGCAGTGGGGAAAGAAAAAGTGATAGGCTTGCATGATAGCAAGGGATACTTACAAATGTTGAGAAAAACTTTCTGCTCATAGGGGTTACTACACACTGGAGCAGATTGTCCGTACGGGCTACAGAACCTCTACCACTGTCGATTTTCAAGAGCAGGTTAGCAAAAATCTGTCTATTAAGGTGTGGTTACTTCTGGTTTGGGGCAAGGGATAGACTCAGTGACCTCTTGAGGTCACTCTAGACCTATTTTCTCTGATTTTCTCTGAAGTCAATGAGACTTCATACAGGAACAGCTATTTACGCATATGGACTTTCCAATATTATGAGAGCTATAACTTATAATGACAATTAGCTCCTTTGTAAAATCTGAAAGGATGGATTTTCCATCAGCACTTACTGTTTTCTTATAGCGGTCCTGTACCACCATTTATCTAAATATACTTCTTTTATTTAACAGCTATATAATGCACCACATAAATACCTTCTATGGGTACCTTCCTAGGTAATTGTTAGACCTCAGAAAAATGTTTAAAACCATCAAAAGAGTTTCCTCCACTTGATAGATTACTACAGAAAGTTGCTTAAGGGGTTTCTCCTCTCTCAGTGTGTGTATATGTCCATAAATGTGTGCGTACATACAAAGACACAGGGAGAGATGAAACTGCCACATACCGTGGATTTTTGTAGCAAACACTTCCTTCCTTCTTGATGTATACATTTATTATTTGTGGATCACACTCAGAAGTCCAAGTTCAGTTTCTGGTCGGATAGGAGCACATCATATGCCAATGCGAGTGCTACTCATTTCAAGGATGAATAATAACATTGAATTGAGCCCTCAGGTAATAAAATCACTTACTGCAGGGACATATTATTATAAAGACCCTATAATGGTCTCCTCCAAAACTTTACAAAGCAACAGGCAAGGCCTCAGCTTGTCGAAAAGATCCTTCCACGTGAAATGTACAAACCCTTTTCTGGGCAAGTGTTTCTGACCCGAGGGGAAACACAGGAAATGGCCTTGGCTTGCAATCAAGTTCTGGTCTTAAAAGCTTTGTTACAGAAGTCCGTGGGCAAAAGAACTAGCAGCACAGTGCCCGGCCTTGCTTTTTTGGCAATCAAGCTGTCCATCCTCATACTACCTAATTATCGGGTATCCTGCAGTTCTAAATGGTTGTCCTAACAGGGTTATGCTGCCATCACCAGTTTTCAAAGCTCTCAGTGAAGCATCTTCTAGGAAACCACATTGCCTTGATTTCTGCCTGACTGAGGTTAGATCTCCCTCTGCCACCTTCCTCTCCTTCTCTGTAAGGAAGGTGGAATATGTCTCTGCACAGAAGAGGCACAAGAGTAAAGAAGACCTCCCTCAAGTGTGAAAGAGTATTGGGTTTGTGTGGCAAGGTTTTGGTAGCGGGGGGTGTTACAGGGGTGGCTTCTGTTAGAAACTGCCAGAAGCTTCCCCTGTGTCTGATAGAGCCAATGCCAGCTGGCTCCAAGAGGGACCCGCTGCTGGCCAAGGCTGAGCCCATCAGCAATGGTGGTAGGTCCACCGGGATAACACAGTTAAGAAGGGAAAAAAACTTGCGCAACAGCATTTGCAACTGGAGAGAGGAGTGAGAATATGTGAGAAACAACTCTGCAGACACCAAGGTCAGTGAAGAAGGAGGGGGAAGAGGTGTTCCAGATGCAGGAGCACAGATTCCTCTGCAGGCCCTGGAGAAGACCGTGGTGAGGTAGGCTGTCACCTTGAAACCCATGAAGGTCCGCAACGGAGTAGATCTCCACCTGCAGCCTGTGGAGGACCCCATGCTGGAGAAGGTGGATGCCCCCAAAGGAGGCTGTGATTCTGTGAGAAGCTCATGCTGGAGCAGGCTCCTGGCAGGACCTGTGGAGAGAGGATCTCACACTGGAGCAGGTTTTCTGGCAGGACTTGTGACCTCGTGGGGGACTCACGCTGGAGCTGTCTGTTCCTGAAGGACTGCAGCCAGTGGAAGGGACCCACGCTGGAGCAGTTCCTGAAGGACTGCAGCCTGTGGGAAGGACTCACATTGGAGAAGTTCATGGGGAACTATCTCCCATGGGAGGGACCCCACGCTGGAGGAGGGGCAGAGTGTGAGGAGTTCTCCCCCTGAGGAGGAAGGAGCAGCAGAGACAACATGTGATGAACTGGTCATAACCCCCAATGCCCACCCCCCTGCACCGCTTGGGGGGAGGAGGTAGAGAAAAATCAGGAGTAAAGTTAAGCCTGGGAAGCAGGGATGGGTGGGGGGGAAGGTGCTTTTAGAATTTTGTTTTATTTCTTATTATCCTGCTCTGATTTGATTGCTGATAAATTAAACTAATTTCCCCAAGACAAATCTGTTTTGCCGTGATAGTAATTGCTGAGTGATCTCTCCCTGTCCTTATCTCGATCCATGAGCCTTTTGTCGTATTTTCTCTCCCCTGTCCAGTTGAGAAGGGGGAATGACAGAGCGGCTTTGGTGGGCACCTGGCATCCAGCCAGGCTAAACCATGACAGAAGGAAATACAAAGGAGCACTGCATGGATAGCTGGAGATCACAGAACAGCTTTTCCCATTGCTGGTGTTTTAACTTACAAAGGGCAATTAGACACCTGCCATCCTCATCCATGTGTATCTAAAACATCTACTTTAAGCTCCCAGAATCCTTGCAAATCCTACCAAGGTTTTCAGAACTGTCTCGCAATGAAAGTTAAAACAAACTTCTTGGTGATTTGTTAGAATGTGCATGTGCCATTTTATGCATAATAGCATTATGTTAAATGTCCTGCAGTTAAGGAATCCTTCCTGTACGGAGTGAGCTGCTGCATACATTCCTCTAATGTCCGTTCCTGCTCAGATTTATGGTGCCTGCTCATTGTCCTTTATTAAATGCTTCCATTAACTTTTCTGTTACATTTTTCCCCAGCTTACAGCTCTATAAAATTGAGTTACTGGCTTGCAAATTCATGCCATTTGCATTTGTAGAAGTCCTGCTTCAAATAAATGTGTTGTCTCTCTACATATTTGGTATATTTAGATGCAAACCTCTGCCTACTGTTTCAAGACGCACTGACTTTTCATATTTCTCCAGATCCAGTTAAAAGACTCTGTACCCTCTTGTGCTGATGTGGGAGCAGGGTGCAAGGTCAGGGGCGGATCTGACCAGTATCCAGCTGTGACAATGATTCTTTGAATCATTAGCCCTTCCGAGGTAAGAACTTCTAAAGTTGTTTCTATTTTCTGTCTGTGGACTAGATCCACAAAAATATTGCATTACAATTATTTCAGGATCTATTTTGTAAGATCTTGAATGTTTACCCTTAGCACAGATTCAAATTTCTGATTTTTCCGTAGTGCTGTGTCAGGTGCCTAGAATATCACCATATACAAGCATGTAAGACCTTCCTTTGTTCTTAGTGTTTCCTATTGAACAGCTATGGCAACTTCCACCCCAGCCTATTATTCTTTGTAGATCATATTTCCAAGTCGCTTTTGCTCTGTATAAACAGCTCGGAGGCCTCACTTGGGGCTGTACAAAGTCAGGGCTCAAGGTATCAGTGAATGGGTAGCTCACAATCAAGCCCAATGAACACACTTCTTCCTCTCGTACCCTGTTGTAGAGCACGCTCATGATCCCTTCCACCTTCCTGCACTGCAAAGGAGTAGAGTTAAAACTTCCATCTTTACTGACCATTGCTCAATTAATCTTGCTGTAATCATGGAGAAAATATTTTCATTTCACTTTTCTCTTTTTTAATGATTTTTGCCTTTTTTTGGTGTTCGAGTTTCTCAGACAGCTACAGAGAATTCTGCTAAATTGATGAAGCTACTGTTATCTCTTCACTGGTCTATTTATTAAGAGCATTTTTTACTTTTTTTCAGAAGTCATATTCTTCACTTCTTTTGCTTTGCAACCTCACACATCCTCTCATACATTGAATATCCTGGCCCTCCATGTTCACTGACAGTTCTTAACTTTTCAGTGTACTTTGTCCCATCTTTTGACTTCCTTTTGTCATTCTGGTAGAAAAGCACACCCTTGGTTTATCATTTGGTTAAGACAGAATAATTACTTCTATCTGCATACCCCAGATATCAAACATCCATGCTGTTTTATGAAGTATACTTCTCCTGACAGCATAGCACCACAGTGGTGCAATATCTGTGTTTCTGGAGTACAGCATCCCTGGACTAACTACCCCGGAGTGTACACTCCAGTGACATTCCTATGGACCAGGGCGTTTTAAACACAGATGGCATCCTACTAAGATTTTTTTGTCTTCTGTGTTAAACAAGAAATGTTTAACATATATTTATGTTCTATAGCCATGCCTGAAAAAAATTTTTTAAGTCTTTGGGAAAAAGCCCTTTCCTGAGAAATATGATCAATATTAGCCTAGTGTACAGATTGGAAAAAGGAATTTCCCAACGCCCCTTGACATATTACCTGTTCTCACTGAAAAAAAAACAAAACCATAAAAAAACCCAGAAAATCTGTGATATACCATACGAACGATAAAAGTCACTGTGTGAGTGACTGCAATACTTCACAATTTTATGTTACTATGTTTAATCTCCTTTAATGCTCTTCAGGAAGAAGAGAACCTTCTCAAGTATTACAAAGAAAATGAATGAATCCTGGAATTCCTGAATCTACTGTATAGCCACCAAAAAACAATCTGGAGAGTTTTGGTGTTATTTTTTTTTGGAATACATGGGACCAAAGAATCGAAGAGGGTAGTGCAACCGTGTCACTTCACAACATCAGCCAGAGAAACATTACTGTATTCAACATTTGAATACAAAGACCTGGGACCATCATGCTCTCATGGAAAAAAAATGTAGAAAATTCACAAAAGAATGTTAGAAATAAGAAAAATTTCAGTATTCTGAGACTGGAATTGTGTAGTTATGCAAACAAAAATTTATCAAAAGCTACAGCTTTTTATCCAGACCTGATTTCTGTTAGAGTCCTTAAATTGTCAAAAAGTTTTGCAAAGGGAAGAAAGAGCTACTTCTATTCTTAAATTCTGTGCTGTGAGTGATAGCCGCTTATACAATCCTTTGATGAAACAGAGAAATATAAAGGGGAAAAAATACTGAGTATGACAAATAAAGATGTGAAAATACATACTTGTGGTCACTTTCTCAGGATTCAGGTGTTTATTCATGTTGGTCAGTCAGCGGAATAGCCAGATCTACCTCTTATTTTATACCTCCTGTAAATCTAACTTCCATACCAGCAGTTTGGCATATCGATTTCTTCATTGATTATAGCCAAGCTCCACACATTCTCTGGGACTCACAGAATCACAGAATGGTAGGGGTTGGAAGGGACCTCTGTGGGTCATCATGTCCAACCCCCCTGCCGAAGCAGGGTCACAGGCCTTTCGCTCTGTGCTATTTCACCTGTACCTTTTTTATATCTTTCTGAACAATGATTCTTGTTATAAGTAAATGGAATATTTTCTATACCTTGTTTACCCTGCTATGCTCAAATTCAAGACTTATCCATACCTAGTAGAACCTGATTATAAAAAATTATTTGCAATGTGTCAGAGAGCAATAGATGTGACTCCCCTTTGTTTACCAGAGGTAGAAGTACAAAAATGCCATCGCTGTTGAAAACATTTAAACATAGTAGAGACTCTCTCTTTTTGGCTTACTTTTACAGTAGCTTCAGCTTTATGTTCATAGTTCCTAAATGCTGAATATTATACTACCTGACTATACAAAAAATACTTTTGAATGGATGGACCAACATTGCACTGGCACTGTGTGCTTTGAGACAAAACACAATGTAGATGAAAAGACAGAAAGAACTCATTGAAAGCCTGAAGGCAAGATCAGCTGTCCTCATAAAACTTCCATTGATTTTAGTGATAAAGGGGTTTGTCCAAAGTTAGAATTTGATTAAAGGGAAATCACAAAAGGAGGGATAAAGAGAGCACTGAGCAGCAGCTTATGCATATATTGGCTATTGGAATGTCCTAAAACTAGTGTATTTCTGTCTGGTACTCTTCCTGTCTGCCGGGGATATGATCTTGTTCAGTATGTGAAGTCAATTCTTGTTAGTTCTTGTTTATCACAGCTTGAAGTGAATTCACAGCTGCAGAATTTAAGAGATCTAATTTTGCTACTTGAGTCAGATTTGTTAATAGGAGGCTGGCTATACTGAGGTGGTGTCCGGGACCTCTGTTACAATCAAATTTTCGCTTTTTTTTTCTTTGAAGTCCTTTCCTGATGGAGGCTGGAAATTATGGATACACTCCTTCTCAAGAGTCTTTTCTGAACAAAGGCTCAAATGCTACAGCTGCGGAATCAGAGTGGCTCTGAATACGAAAGACCTTTTACCTGCTTCTGACAAAACTACTTAAGGTAAAAGTGAATTTATGGAAGTGGTCATTTTGTAGCACCCTCATGCTGCACTGGAAATTTCAATCCTGTGAATGTGATTGCAAAGGCCCAATACAAGCCCCTGCGCAGTGAATTTCAGGGTCAGAGTTCTGCAGCTCCTCACACTTGTATAGACGGGTGGAGACATGGATCTGCTGCTGTCCCCCATGTGGCTTTCAGCTTGCTTACTTGAACTGCTGCAGGCAACGGGCAGGCTGGGAGGATGAGTGGGTTACACTGCACTGTGACCAGAAGAAGTTCATGTCTGAAATGTTTGAAATAATGTAAGAGACACAGTCATGCATCTGCATTTAGTTTGAAAAGTGTTTTTGAAATATTAACTCTTATTTATTTTAAGTTGGGATTAAAGGTTACGTTTAACAATACAGACAATAAATACTTGCAGAACTGTATTTCCTGAGAAGTTACAGACACTGTCTTTCTTCATAATTTTGCCATTGCATTTCTTCTAAAGAAATATCTTTAGAAGTCAGATTGAAAAACACAAGAATATCTGGAATATTTATTCTAATGATTCAGTGATGTATGAGAATAACTGGATTTTGCAAAGAAAAAGTACGACTATTGGTACATATGTAAGTGGTCCCTGCTGCCTCATACATTTTAATTTTCCTTTTTCAGGTCAAGTGATAAGTGATGTGGTCACCTGTGGCTTCCTTTTGTCTTTAGATCTTTTATTTTCCTAGCATCATCTGTCTTTCTGCTTCTTTACCTGGGGTTGAACACATTCAATACAGTGTGACTCTTATCGGGTGTCTGGGAAATGGATGCCTTAATGGATCACTGCCTAGTTGTAAATAGTATGACAAAAGCAGGATCTCATATCAGATGGATATCATCTTAAAATGGCTCGGAACATCAGTCATCAAACAGACTATAAAGCAGCAAAATTCAGTCTTCCCTAGGCAGAGGATAAAAGAATTGAAAACAGACTTCTGGAACCTTCTCCAAAATTAAATCAAGAAAGAAAGAAAAGAAAATTTGATGTAATCTTGGACTCTAAGCATACACATGCTTTGACTATAAATCTCTTAATTATCACTTGTCATTCACAAATTTCTGAAACAATCATAGATGCTAGATGTTTCATCTGAGCTCCTTTCCCTTGAAGTGTACTTCATAAAATATTTTTATGCTATTCCCTGTCGAACCGACCCATCTTGACTCTGACTTGCAGTGTGATCACTTGTTCCTAAGCACTCATGGGTAAGCAGTCTCTCTTCTTCCAAACTTGTTTCTTTCCTCAGGATTCAGTTCAGTTCTCAAGTTCAGATTTCTAGCAGTGTAGGAGCAATTAAAATTCCCCTTGATCAGTGAATTCTAACTTTTTTACAGGTCTCTTTTATCTGTACATATATGGCTTTGAATGTGCCTTCTCTCCTTAGAGGCCAGTGACATATCCTAGTAAACATTTTTTTAGCACAGTCATACCGTTTGTCCTAGTTACCCAGCTGCTAAAGATTCTTTCTCGTTTTTCTTCTTTCTTTTCTTTTCTTTCTTTTCTTTTCTTTTCTTTTCTTTTCTTTTCTTTTCTTTTCTTTTCTTTTCTTTTCTTTTCTTTTCTTTTCTTTTCTTTTCTTTTCTTTTCTTTTCTTTTCTTTTCTTTTCTTTTCTTTTCTTTTCTTTTCTTTTCTTTTCTTTTCTTTTCTTTTTCTTTTCTTCTCTTTTCTTTTCTTGCCTTTTATTTTCTTGCCTTGCCATTTTCTCCTTTGTTTTGTTTGTTGGTTTGATTTTTTTCCTGGAAAGGCTATTTTTTTGTATAACCCAAGCCCAGTGACCACATTTTTCAGACCACCCTGAGTGTTTTAAGGAAAGGGAGGATTAGCCAAATAATCATTGTCAAATATTCACTGATGCTTAGCAGCATGCTGCAGTCTTTGCAATTCTCCTGCATCCCTTCCAACAAGGTATAATTTTCACACTCTCAACAGAGAGAAGTGTGATTCTGTCTTAGGACATGCTGATTAATTTTGCTGAATTGATTCCATTGCCCACAGAAGTCAAACAATTATAAGAAAAGAAATAAAATAATATTTTCAATAGAGCTGAATGCAGATGGTACATTATCTTGTCTAACATCTTTTTCATATGGACCTGTGTCTGGATATTGTACTGGAGGTTATCCCATTATCCAGGTTTGTCCTATAGGATTGCACAGTAGGTGTTAATCTCATAGTGTTCTCATTGATATCTCCCATTTACTAAGCCTGTTCTGTCAGATCCAAAGCTTAGAGTAAATCTTGACTCAGTAATTGTGAAGTATAAAATCCGGAAGTTTTAAATGCACTGGAACTTGTACAAAGCATTTTAACTACACACAAATGTACTCGTTTCAAACACATTTAAGGTGATCATATTCACTGGATGCACTTCTACCAAAAAACAAAACCTGCCTCTGGCTGGATCTTAATATAGATCACTTATGGTTGAAATCACTGCTCCATTGAGCAGCCTGCTAAAGATGACTTCATTTGGGAATTAACATGCCTTAAGAGTTGCAGGGTAGTTCACATATTGATGTCTACGCCTTATAGAGTCTTTATTGATCCTATTTCTAAGGTGGCAGTAATCAACACAAGCTAAATAAGTAATGTTAAACTTTAATGGCAAATTTGAAGTTCTGTCATCAGGATAGTTTGTTCATTAAAACAGAGCAGCAAACTTCAGGCATATGATGACTATGCATTCCCATTCCCTGAACCTGTATTGCTTTATTCAATAACCTGGTGATGCTCTTAGACATAGTTGTTCTTGCAAGCACAAGCCAGTTCCCACATGCTCTTTGCCCTCCTTCACACTCAATTTCTATCACAGAGATACAAAACACAATCTGCAAAGAGGTTACATAATGGATAAAAATATTAGTTAACATATAATAGCAATTGCTAAGAACGGAATGGTAAAATGAAAAGGAAAACCTTTGGGGGCTGAATAGGAAGTAATCACTTCAAAGGAAATACACTCCTGTAACAAAAATTTTCAAACGGATCTCTTTGAAATCTCATTTCTGTTCTAGTTCGCATTGAGAATTCGTTCCTTCAACCCTAACACATTTATAAAATGAAAGGCTATCCAGTACTCTGGCAATGGGTATCCTTCATGACAGTCCTCCAGGATGTATGGATACCATAGTCACTGAAATGAATGGTCGTTAGACCTTTCCTCAGAAATCTTAATTTATCATGAAAGTTATTCAAGCAATATGAATAATTATAGAATAACAGCTATAGATCTACTGCTGAAAAGAGGATCCATGTTCTGGAAAAGAAGACTTGTAAGGGGAAGTACAGACAGAAGAGGACAAGGATTTCTTCAAGATTTAAGGTCTCAAGCCCAAAAATCGCTCAAGTGGCACAAAAAAATCTTTACAAAGAGTATATTGTCTGTGTAGACATGTTCTGCAGTAAATTTAGGTCTGTATTTTTCTCATAATACCCAAGGAATAATTGCTTTTAGAAGGTTTGCAGATTGCTTTGTCTGTCACACGTTTAAGGAGTAAAAGTGCACTCAAAGTAGAGCTCTGTCAGCCAGAGAACTCATCAGAGCAGAGCCCTAGGCACAGGCAGTTTTAGGCCCTAGGGATGTCAGTACAGGTTATATGATGGCCCAGAGCTCACTTGGAGCTTCTCAGAGGCAAGATCTCATGTTGCCATCTCAAGGGTGAAGGCAAAATAATTATTACCTGCAAAACCAAAAAAAGAAATTCTGCAGCACTGACATAAGCAAGCCCCAGGTTTTATCTCTGAGAAGGATCAGAAAGGTTTCGCAGAAAGCTACTGAGAGAGGATTAGCCCTAGAGGACTTACAGAGCTTTTGTGGGGCTGGGGAAACTCCAAGGAGTTTTGAGATAGGTGGGAGGTACAAAGGAAAGGAGGTGTCTCCAAAAATTTTCAGCTGCCTCCTGCCCTCAAATCACAGCATCATAGAATCATAGAATCGTAGGTTGGAAAAGACTTCTCAGATCATCAAGTCCAACCATCCACCCAGCAACACCATGCCTACTAAACTATATCCCAAAGTGCCACATCTACACGTTTTTTAAACACCTCCAGGGATGGTCACTCAACCACCTCCCTGCGCAGCCTCTTCCAATGTCCGACCACTCTTTCAGCAAGGAGGTTTTTCCTAATATCCAATCTAAACTTCCCCTGACACAACTTGAGGGCATTGCCTCTCATCCTATGGCTAGCCACCTGGGAGAAGAAGCCAATATCTGCCTCACTAAAACCTCCTTTCAGGTAGTTGTAGAGAGCAATAAGGTCCCCTTTCAGCCTCCTCTTGTCCAGACTAAACCATCCCAGTTCCCTCAGCCACTCCTCATAAGACTTGTTCTCTAGCCCCCTCGCCAGCCTCTTTGCCCTTTTCTGGACATGCTCCAGCAACTCAATGTCTTTCGTGCAGTGAGGGGCCCAAAACTGAACACAGTATTTGAGGTGTAGCCTCACCAGTGCTGAGTACAGGGGCACAATCATCTCCCTACTCCTGCTGGCCACGCTGTTCCTGATACAAGACAGAATGCCATTGGCCTTCTTGGCCACCCGGGCACACTCCTGGCTCATGTTCAGCCTTCTGACGACCAACACCCCAAGAGCTTTTTCCACCATGCAGCTTTCCAGCTACTCTTCCCCAAGTCTGTAGTGTTGCATGGGATTGCTGTGACACAAGTGCAGGACCCAGCACTTGGCCTTGTTGAACCTCATACGATTGGCCTCAGCCCATTGATCCAGTCTGTCCAGATCCCTCTGCAGAGCCTTCCTGCCCTCAAGCAGATAGACATTCCCGCCCAGCTTGGTGTCATCTGCAAACTTACTGAGGGAGCACTCAATCCCATCATCCAGATCGTTGATAAAGATGTTAAACAAGACCGAACCCAAATCTGAGCCCTGGGGACACCACTCGTGACCGGCCGCCAGCTGGATTTAACCCCATTTACCACCACTCTCTGTGCTCAGCCATTCAGCTAGTTCTTTATCCAGCAAAGAGTACACCCATCCAAACCATGAGCAGCCAGTTTCTCCAGGAGGATGCTGTGGGAAACAGTGCCAAAGGCTTTGCTAATGTCTAGGTAAACAACATCCACAGCCTTTCCCTCATCCACTAGGCAGGTCACCTGGTCATAGAAGGAGATCAGGTTGGTCAAGCAGGACCTGCCTTTCATAAACCCATGCTGGCTGGGCCTGATCCCCTGGTTGTCCTTCACATGCCTGGTGAGTGCACTCAGGATGAATCGCTCCACAATTTTGCCCGGCACCAAGGTCAGGCTGATAGGCCTGTAGTTCCCAGGATACTCCTTCCGGCCCTTCTTGTAGACGGGTGTTACACTGACGATCCTCCAGTCATCTGGGACCTCCTCTGTTAGCCAGGACTGCTGATAGATGATGGAGAGTGGCTTGGCCAGCTCCTCTGCCAGTTCTCTCAGCCCTCTTGGGTGGATCCCATCCAGCTCCATAGACTTGTAAGCATCCAGGTGGCATAGCAGGTCATTAACTGTTTCCTCCTGGATTATGGGAGGTTTGTTCCGCACTCCTTCCCTATCTTCCAGCACTGGGGGCTGACTACCCTGGGAATAACCAGTCTGACTGTCAAAGACTGAGGCAAAGAAGGCATTAAGTAACTCAGCCTTTTCTTCATCCTTGTTGGCAATATTCCCGCTTGCACCCAATAAGTGGAGACTCTCCTTGGCAGCCTTTTTGTTGTTGATGTATTTGTAAAAACATTTCTTGTTGTCCCTTACAACAGTGGACAGCCTGAGTTCTAGCTGGGCTTTTGCCTTTCTAATTTCCTCTCTGCACAACCTAACGAGACCCCTGTACTCCCCTTGAGTCACCTGCCCTTTCTTCCATAAGTGGTAGACCCTCCTTTTTTTCCTGAGTCCCCGTAAGATCTCCCTGTTCAGCCAGAGTCGTCTTCCCCACTGGCTTGTCTTGCAGCACATGGGGACAGCCTGATCCTGTGCCTTGAAGACTTCCTCCTTGAAGGAGCCTGCTGGACCCCTTTGCCCTTCAGGACTTTCTCCCAAGAGACCCTCTCAACCAGCATCCTGAACAGACCAAAGTCTGCCCTCTCTAAGTCCATGTTGGTGGTTTTGCTGGCTCCCCTCTTAACTTCACCTCAAACCGAGAACTCTGTAATTTCATGATCACTAAGATCAAGATGGCCTCCTACCACCACATCTCCCACCAGTCTTTCTCTGTTAGTAAACAGCAGGTCTAGCGAGGCACCTCCCGTGGTAGGCTCACTTACCAGCTGTGTCAGGAAGTTATCTCCCACACACTCCAGAAGCCCCCTGTTTCCTCTCTGCTGTGTTGTATTTCCAGCAGATGTCTGGTAAGTTAATGTCCCCCACGAGAACAAGGGCTAGCGATTGCAAGACTTCTGCCAGCCTCTTGTAGAAAACTTCTTCTACCTCTTCATCCTGGTTGGGTGGTCAGTAACAGACCCTCAGCAGGATGTCTGCCTTGTTGGCTTTCCCCCTCATCTTTACCCATAAGCATTCGACCTTGTCATCACAATCATCAAGCTCTATACAATTGAAGCAGTCCCTAACATACAGTGCCAACCTAATTTCCCAGGGAGTTCAGGCACCACCTCAGAAGGATTTCAGCCTGGTTGGTGTCTGCAAGGTCAGTGAAGGTTGGCCAAGAAATATGTGGTGATGAGGCAGAGGCAGTGGTGCTGGCCTGGGATGTGAAGATGCTCAGAGTGCATAGTTTGCCCCAAGTGCTGCTGCCTGCAGGGGACCATAGTAGAGGACCAAGGGCAGCCACTGCATTTTGGTGATGCAGAGAGAGCCAGTGCCAAACAGGGAAGATAGTGAGATGCACCATCTAATGTGGATCTGCTGAGCATGGCATGCTTCTGTTTCATTGCCCACACATGACACCAGCTCTTTTGCTCCCAAAAAAGATAGGAACCAGTGTTAGAAAACCTAAAGACCCTCAAACTGATTTTTCCCTTTTTCTTTTTTTCTAATGTCCTACAGAGGGACCCCTTGGAGGGCATTTTGGTTGGACTGAGAAATGTCAGTTCTTCAAAGAGATGCTAGGTGATGCTGGAGCCTTACAAGGGGCACCCATGGAGACAGCCAAAGCCAGAAATGTTGCTAGGGCTTGTCTCAGGCTACTCCAGCCTTAAAGCATTGGTGCCTGCTGCCTGGGGAGTGTCAAGCAGGGGACCTCTACCAGAATACTCACCAATTGTTAGCTGAAAGGAAAAGTACATCCCCTGCTTTAATTTCAGAAATGTAAAGAATAAACAAAAAGAAAAGCAAATGTTGTAACTCGCATCTTTATAGAAGGCTGCCTTCCTGACTTTCCTGCTCTTTTTAGTGGGCAGCCTCCAAATAACAAGATTTTGCTAACACTGGTGAATCTGTGCTTCTGGCCTTCCAAATGGAGGAATAACTAAAACTGCATGTTAGCACTTTTTGTTCAGCATGGGGTGTTTTAGAAGTACCCTACGGATCATCTGTAAGACATGACATTCTGCAGAACAAAAGGAAGGAAACAGACTTCAACCACTTCCTCAAGGCCAAAAATAACAGGGAAAACAACTGTCACGGAAACTTCTATGTATTTAAATGGAGTTGCCTTGGATTTGTAAAAGCTCTGAAAAAGCACAGGTCAAAGCTCACATGATACTGAAGGAGCGTAAGGGAGCCCAGGTCAGCACCAATGGATCCAAAATGGTCAGACTATGCTGTAACGCACTGAATGCTGGCAGTTTTTGAGGGGAAAACTATCCTCAAAAAATTATTCAGTGCATTTGATGAAACTTTTAGATACTGGTTATTAAAGCTGTGCACTCTGTTAAACAAGACTGAAGGCAGGCAGCATCTGATTCAAGGATGCCAGCTCTGGGAGAACAGGATCCACGTCGAGGAAAGACAGTAAGTTCTGTGTCAGAGCCTATAACTGCACACTCCTCTGGTGGCATCGCAGCTCTAGCCGGGTATGGATTACTGGCTTCAGATGGGAAATCAATGGGGAGAAACCTGAAATCCATTCTGAGCACTACTGTGCTAATGTGCCAAATGTCACTGTCTGCCGGTTGGCTGCCTCAGGGAGGGGCACTTGCATTTTTCTATCAATTCCCTGCAGATTGCCAATTTGGAAGATCTTAAGTAAAGAAAACCTATGTTACTTTGCTGAAGCAACAATGCAGAACGAAAATTGTCATGAGCTGCAGCACTGCGATAGTGATTTCAATCACAAACTGTTAATAATCATTTGAGAATACAGAACTGTTAAACCAGAGTTTGACTGAAGTTGTAATTTACACACCACAGCCTGGTGACAGGTTATGGAGATAAATCATCAGGAGAAATGAATTTCAAACTTGATCTTTTATGCATGATCTTTGCCACTGTAATTAATATTGGGGTGCAGACCAAGCTATGGGAAACACATGCATATTAGAGAAAGTATGTAAATGTACCAACCACCCTAGACTCCTCGTAGTCTAGACAAGCTAGAAATGGAAGTACAATCACACCTTCCATCTCCCTGACGAACAGAGCAGTTAAATGCCTTGCTTAGGGCTATGTGTGAAGCCTGTGGCAGAAGACAGGATCTCTTCTCCCAGGTGTCCATTCAGTATCCCATACAGAACACCTTTCCATATAGCTAATTTTCGGCTATTTGCTTTTGTACAATTCCACCAAAACTTTGAAAATGCCCATTTAGGAAAAAAAGACATCTGCAGAAATAGAAGGGGAAAAAAGATCCACAAAAAAAAAAGTGGAGACATTTCTCAATGGCACAAGTTTTCACCTCATAGGCCAATGTGAGTTTACCCCAGAGAGTTTGGGAGGATAAAAAATGTGACTGTAAAGCAAGAGTTAATGCCTGATGAATCACTTACAATGAATGAAAACTGTGAAGCTGATTGATGGTATTTACATTCAGCTAGAGTAATAACCCTCCACTAACCTGTTCAAACCTGTAAAATCCAGGTCTGTTTTCACAAACTGTTAAGGTCACTGGAAAGCTTCCCTTAGTGTTGTCTACAAGGAATGAAGAGAGAGGGGAGTTAAGCATGCTGTGAGTTATGTGGAAGAAGTCTTTGCATGATATAATGGCAAATTATTAAGTCCTGGCATGCAAGAATATGATCACTCACTTTTAAAGCATGGCAATAAAGAAGACAGTACATATATGAGGCAGAAGGGCAGGGAGGGGGGAGAAAGAGGAAGGAAGAGGACAGATTGCAAACCAACTAAATTCAGTATGTGAAATGCATGTTTTAGGTATGGGAATAGTGCTGACTTCCAAGCCTGGGACTGAAAGCTCTTCTGACATTTTCCCATAAAATAGTTTACCATCTGAAAATGCCAACTGATTGAAATTAAAAATGTTTATGGAAAAAAGGTTTTTTTCCGTGATCTGAATCATTCCAGGGTTTTTGGGCTAGAATTCTTATTGCAAAGAAAGAGAAAGAAATAACTTCACTGTGGAATAGCTAATAGCCCAGTGATCTTTGCACCCAACCTGCTTACAGGTAGGTAGTGCTATATTCCAAGAGAATACCCTCAGTACTAAACTGCTTTCCAATGAGCATGTTCTCGCTCTGATTTTTTTTTCTGTTAACACACAACAGTTTCCTTTTGATGCTGGAAAAGAAAGAATATCTATAAAATATTCACAAGTATAAAAAAATATGCTGTCTTCAGTGGGCCATAGCTAGCAATTAGGTCATTTGCCTAGGATGTTAATTGAGTGCCGCTGTGCATTAAGAACTGGTGGCACTTTTGAGAGAAGGGGAGCAGTTCACCTAAAGTTGTTAAACTATGAAACGCCACCAACCAGGGAAGGCTGAGCAATTCACAATGAATATTTATTGTCTTCTTTCTCTTGTGGAATAGTGGCAAGCAGATTGTGAAGGGTTTTTTTTTCCACTGCTCTTCTATATTGTGTCTTTAAGCCCGGTCAAAAGCCGGTCTGAGTCAATGAGGGACCTTCAACTGAGACATGCTCTGTGGTTCATAACGAATGTTAATAGGTAGCAACCCAGGGAAAATTATGCTGCCAGGATCTCTTGCTATACAGACAGCAAGAACCAATTATCTTCCTTTAAGAAAGAGGTTATAACATACAGTGCAAGACAGAAATATCTTGCAGCTCTGAACTCCCTCCACAAGGCTTTCTGCAGGGATGAAAGAGGCAAACACAAATACTCCACTTTCTCTCAACAACACTTGACAAGATCATAATAAGAAATTCCTTACTATCTCTTCTGAACATAGCAGACCATAGATGCTCTGTAAGAAATGGGATGGATTATACAAAAAGATGTCTCCTTATTATCTGAATGCTATTGACTATAAGTAATGAAAAATGACAGCATTGTCTTCTGTTTATTGGTTGGTTCATACCAACTACTACACTACTACAAGCATGAATTCACAGAATCACAGAATCACAGAATTACAGAATCACAGAATAGTAGGGGTTGGAAGGGACCTCTGTGGGTCATCTAGTCCAACCCTCCTGCCGAAGCAGGGTCACCTACAGCAAGCTGCACAGGACCTTGTCCAGGCGGGTCTTGAATATCTCCAGAGAAGGAGACTCCACAACCTCCCTGGGCAGCCTGTTCCAGGGCTCCATCACCCTCAGAGGGAAGAAGTTCTTCCTCATGTTCAGATGGAACTTCCTGTGCTTCAGTTTGTGCCCATTGCCCCTTGTCCTGTCGCTGGGCACCACTGAAAAGAGCTTGGCCCCATCCTCCTGACACCCACCCTTAAGATATTTGTAAGCATTAATTAAGTCCCCTCGCAGCCTTCTCTTCTTCAGGCTGAACAAGTCCAGTTCCCTCAACCTCTCCTCGTAGGGGAGATGTTCCAGTCCCCTCACCATCCTCGTATCCCTCTGCTGGACTCTGTCCAGTAGCCCCCCCTCTTTCTTGAACTGGGGAGCCCAGAACTGGACACAGTACTCCAGATGAGGCCTCACTAGGGCAGTGTAGAGGGGAAGGAGAACCTCCCTCGTCCTGCTGGCCACACTCTTCTTGATGCATCCCAGGATGCCATTGGCTTTCTTGGCAGCCAGGGCACACTGCTGGCTCATGGTTAACCTGTCGTCCACCAGGACACCCAGGCCCCTCTCCGCAGAGCTGCTCTCCAGCAGGTCCACCCCAAGCCTGTACTGATGCATGGGGTTGTTCCTCCCCAGGTGCAGGACCCTGCATTTGCCTTTGTTGAACCTCATCAGGTTCCTCTCTGCCCAGCTTTCCAGCCTATCCAGGTCACACTGAATGGCAGCACAGCCTTCTGGTGTATCTACCACACCTCCCAGTTTGGTGTCATCAGCAAACTTGCTGAGGGTACATTCTAACTCTTCATCCAGGTCGTTGATGAAGAAGTTAAACAAGGCTGGGCCCAGTACTGACCCCTGGGGGACACCACTTGTTACCGGCCTCCAACTAGACTCAGCGCCGCTGATGACAACCCTCTGAGGTCTGCCATTCAGCCAGTTCTCAATCCACTTCACCGACCACTCATCCAGCCCACACTTCCTGAGCTTCCCTAGGAGGATATAATGGGAGACTGTGTCGAAATCCTTGCTGAAGTCAAGGTAGACAACATCCACGGCTCTCCCTTCGTCTACCCAGCCAGTCATGTCATTGTAGAAAGCTATCAGATTGGTCAGGCATGATTTCCCCTTGGTGAATCCATGCTGACTACTCCTGATAACCTTCTTTTCTTCCACTTGCTTCATGATGGCCTCCAGGATAAGCTGCTCCATCACCTTTCCTGGGATGGAGGTGGCTGACCGGCCTGTAGATCCCTGGGTCCTCCTTCTTGCCCTTTTTGAAGATTGGAGTGACATTGGCCTTTCTCCAGTCCTCGGGCACCTCTCCTGTCCTCCAGGACCTCTCAAAGATGATGGAGAGTGGCTCAGCAATGACATCCGCCAGCTCCCTCAGCACTCGTGGGTGCATTCCATCGGGGCCCATGGATTTGTGGACATCCAGATCACTTAAGTGATCCCTCACAAAGTCCTCCTCAACCAAGGGAAAGTCGCCCTCTTCGAACACTTTTTTTTTCAGACACTTTTCCTCTATATTGTTCACATTTTCTATGAGAGTTCATGTTAGACAATCACAGCCACTCGATGCTTAGATTTTAATGGAAGATACATGAAAAAAGGTCGGTGAAGCAAAATGCATAACTATCTCAGTAAATATTAAAAAAAATATTTAAACTATACAGGCAGCTTCTCTAGTTCAGTTGTATTTCATGTCTCACCCCAAAACTGAAAGAAATTAACTGAAACACAATTTGAAAATCTGCCCAGAACCTTTTTAAAACTGATCACACCATTTTTTCTGCATGTCTGCTTGATAAATTCAGGAGATTAACAGTTCTCTTGCGCAGAGAAATTTCTAGGCTATACTTCTTCTTGGGAATTTAGCAGTAATAAGTAGCATCCCCAAGTAAGGGAACACAATCATCTGAATCTTAAAATCATAGAATCATAGAACCATAGGTTGGAAAAGACCTCTAAGATCATCAAGTCTAACCATCCGCCCAACACCACCATGCCTACTAAATCATATCCCAAAGTGCCACATCTACACGTTTTTCAAACACCTCCAGGGATGGTGACTCAACCACCTCCTTGGGCAGCCTATTCCAATGCCTGACCACTCTCTCAGTAAAGAGATTTTTCCTAATATCCAATCTAAACCTCTCCTGATGCAACATGAGGCCATTGCCTCTCGTCCTATCGTTAGTTACCTGGGAGAAGAGACCAACACCTGCCTCACTACAAGTTCCTTTCAGGTAGTTGTAGAAAGCAATGAGGTCCCCCCTCAGCTTCCTCTTCTCCAGACTAAACAGTACTAAAGATGAGTCACTAACAGTGACTAAAGTACTAAAGCAAATCCTAGCAGGAGCCACACAGCACTCTCCCATCCACAACTCAGGAATTGATATGGGTTAGGGCCTGTTTCCAATTAAAACTATGGAGATGGCCACCAGCTTTGCAGCATTTGATGGTATGGGTGCAGGCACTTCTCTACCATTCTGACATACTGGCGCAGACATGGTCTTAGAAACCTCAGTCAGCTGTTTTTTGTTTCATGATCAAACTAATATAATATCATTTGCAGCTTTAGCTTGTTGTTTGCTTGCTTTATAATTCTTTTATTTTGTTTTGAATATGAGCAAGAGAAACCTCACAGTAATCTAGGGACAGGGGCATCCCCAGGATGTGGTAGACTCTCTAAAACGGAAACTTGAGTCCTGCTCTTTGGCATGCTGAGTGAACCACATTCACCAGATTCTTTGTCTTTTGAAGATGGGTTGACACTTATGTGCTTACTGAGATCTGAAGCTCCATGCTGGATCTGAGAAACATTTCACAACTGAAATTTAGCACTACCAGGATGTTTTCAGGGAATTGTACTTTATAACCAAAAATGAAATGGCATGTATTGGAAACATAAATATTCCCTGAATGTCTTATTACACACAATAGTGTTCCTTAAATAAGACTGATCTTTGCAAGGAAGTACCAGAGAATGTTTTGGCAAATCAAAATAGTCTATTACATTTCAGTGATTCTGTAGGTAATTATCCATATCAATAGAAAAGCTCAAGAGAATATTTGGAATTACTACAGCTGGATTCAGCTCCAATCAAAGAACAGAGTAGGAAACATGGGCCTCATTTCCGATTCCAGTACAACTACTATGCACCTCTTCCTAGGTGCAAAAGCATGCACAAAGCCGTGACATCCAGCACAGTGTCTGTTCCTCTCTGTTATCATCAAGATTACTTTATCAGTCACATTTCTGCTCCTCACTGTAAAAGTAAAGATATCAGCACTGAGAAGTTCGTGAACTGGACTTTGATAGAGTTACTGAGTGAATTGCTAAATTAAATTTTGTCACTATAACCACACCAAAAATCAACATAGAAAACTGCCATCAGATGTTTCTAGGGTATTAATCTTCCCATAAGACTCAGTATTATATTTTCCCACCATCCACCCATTTCCCTCATTCTTCCTTCTGACAACCCACTGTAGTGTCCTCCAAGCTCATAGGTTTTTTGAGGTATACTAACCAAGATGAGGTGCATCTTGTTTTTTCCCCACATAAATATGCTTTCTCTGTGTTTCTGGCACCCAGCAACAAGTCAAGCATTCAAAATACAGAACATGATATTATTTCCTGTTCTTACTCTCAGTCCTAGAGTAGTCTGCAGCAGATCAGGGAACAGGTGCTGACTTGCCTGACCTGGAGCATGAAAAATGAATTTGGATCAGTTGGGATAGCTGGAAAACTTGGCATGTTTAGCATTAAAGTACTGGCAAATCTCTACTACCCATATGCAAAGAGACAAGGGTCAATAGCAAAGCTAATTTGGATAGATACGTGGACCGGTGATTGTAAAAATATTTATTCATTTGCTAACATTTGTGTCTTGTTCATTCCTTTGAAGTCTCCTAAAATTTGTGTGCGTTAAGCATTCTTTGGTTTGCTATTCTCACTGGGTAGTGTTCAAAATTTGCTCTGTTTTGGAGGATTGAGATGGCAAGTAAATGATTGATATTAGAACAAATGTCTGGAGACCATAATACAATTTTTTAACCTTACTGTTCAATTCCTCTTGTCTGTTTTTCTTGATAGTACGTTTATTTACATCTGTTTCTACTGTAGATAAATCTGAATCTTCACCACTGCCCAGAGTTTGCACTATGGATCTATCGTAACATTTATTTTTGACCCTTAACAAGTTGGTATACTGAATGATGCAGATATTGCCTATTAGGATATTAATTTCTTTTTTAAAATAGTAGAATGTAGACATATTTCTCTAGGAATAAAAAATAATTGCATGTTTCTACTATTTATCAGCACCTTATTTTGAGTAAATTCCCAAAGACAGTATCAAGCACATTATTTGGATGTTTAAAGTCTGAAAAAAAATTAAATTGTTACAGAGCTCTGCTTGAGTACCTTCAAGTAAAAATCAAATAAGAATATTGTCTCACATTCTGACTTCTTAAAAATACACTGCTAAAAGATGATTAGACACTTAAATCTTCTCTATTTGAAAGGCAGAATTTAGGAATAAAAAGAAAATTCTTGGACTGCAAGAGCTTTCTCAGAAAAGAAACAGTACTCAAATTTAGAAGACTGCCTCCATGTCAATACATTTGTTTTGTTTATTTTGTACATTCTATTTTGTTATGAAACAAGACAGGGTGATTTCTCTTATTCTGTATTTCAAGCACCATTGAGGCCTGGAACTGTCACAGTTATTTGAACTTCTTTGGGGATTTAGCTATATTTCCTTTTCTTTATTCTCCCTTCAAAAATTGATATAGGGGCCAGAGTGGTGTTGACTTTGACCTGTGTGAAGCATATTTTACTCTCATAATTTCATGAATGTGGTGGGTTGACCATGGCTGGAGGCCAGATGTTCGCCAAAGCCTCTCTATCACTCCCCCTCCTCAGCTGGACAAGGGAGAGAAAATGTAACAAAAAAAGCCCATGGGTCAAGATAAGGACAGAGAGACATCACTCACCAATTACCGTCAAGGGCAAAACAGGCTCAACCTGGGGAAATTAACTTAATGCAAATCAAATCAGAGAAGGGTAATGAGAAATAAAAACTAAATTTTAAAAATGCATTCCCCCCACCCCTCCCTTATTCCATGGCTTAACTTTACTCCCAATTTCCCTACCTCCTGCCCCCCATCAGCACAGGGGGATAGGGAATAGGAGTTGCAGTCAGTTCATCACACATTGTCTCTGCTGCTCCTTCCTCCTCAGAGGGAGGACTGCTCACATTTTTACCCTCCTCCAGCATGGGGTCCCTCCCATGGGAGACAGTTCTCCACGAACTTCTCCAACGCGAGTCCTTCCCATGGGCTGCAGCTCTTCATGAACTATTCCAACCTGCATCCCCCATGGCGTCACAAGTCCTGCCAGTAAACCTGCTCCAGCGAGGGCTCTTCACTCTGCGAGTTCACAAGTCCTGCTAGGATCCTGCTCCAGTGTGAGCTTCCCACGGGTTCACCGCCTTCTTTGGGCATCCACCTGCTCCAGTGTGGGGTCCTCCATGGTCTGCGGGGTGACAGCCTGCCTCACCATGGTCTTCTGCACAGGCTGCAGCGCAACCTCTGCTCCAGTGCCTGGAGCACCTCGTCACTGACCTTGGTGTCTGCAGAGTTGTTTCTCTCACATGTGCTCACTCCTCTCTTCAACTGCAGTGGCTGTCTTGTTCAGTAACTTTTTTCCCTTCTTAAATATGTTATCACAGAGGGGCTACCACCATTGCTGATGTGCTCATCCTTGGCCACTGGCGGGTCCGTCTTGGAGCCAGCTGGTACTGGCTCTGTCAGACACAGGGGAAGCTTCTGGCAGCTTCTCACAGAAGCCACCCCTGTAGCCCCCTCGCTACCAAAACCTTGCCACACAAACCTAATACAATGAAGAAATTGCTTATTGCAGAAAGCCTACTGTCACTCTTCTCTGGCCTCCACCTTGGCGGCCTTCCAGAAAGGAGGTCTGGCAGTGGCAAAGGTACGTACTCCAGTGAAGTGAGAAATTTTTTTACAAGTTCATGGGTTATTGTAAAAAATGTACATTTTTCAAGTCCTTTCACCAACTCTAGAGCTTGCTAAAACAAGATGAAATTTGATGAGCTCTTCCAGGTTTTGTCTGGTCTCCCAGGAACGGAGGAGGATACAGACAGGGATGAACCATGTGGGTCTGTTTTCTCCCTTTTCTCATTTGTTCTCATGCTCTTACCATACACATTTGTTGCACAGGAGAGAGACGGCACACCTTTTGTTTGTAAGGCCTTCTACCACACCACATCCTTGCTAAAGCTGGAGTAAGAAACTAGGAGAGTATACTAGAGAAAGGCTCTTGACGTCCACTTCTTTCCTTAACCATACCAATAGACACTACTGGAGGTCATTCACTAGGTTACAAGGCTCTTTCACTTGTACAGCTGTTCTTGGGTTGTAATCACTGATCTGAAGTCCTCACTATCACACTTCTCATTATTTTCTGTCAATCTCAAAGATAAAATCACTTTAAAATAATTTAGAAAACAGTCTTGATTGTTCAGGGACCATCAGTTTCCACTTCAAGATATGTTTAATGCAATCTTCTCAACATCGCTAATTTTTCTTGATAACAATTTTCTTTCATTGTTTCATTCAGGTACACAAATTAGACATCTTCAATCCATTTTTCAGCCTGATTTCCTAAAGACATAGTTCCTTCTATAGATGTATTTATCTAATAGACAATTTTGATGAAATATGAAAGAGGGACAGAAGCCTCTAAGATTATAAAGTTCCTGAAAGTTTGTGAAAATAAATGGCCAGGTAAAAGGAGACAACTGCAAGTCACTATTTCTTCTGAAGAGCTCCCTGTATTCTGCTGCCTGGAAGAAAACGTCATTGCAACATGTCATAGTTTTTCTTACTTATCTCTTTTCCATGTTCTTTAAAGCTGGTATTACTGCCTTTTTGACTCTATATTTCAGACCATGCTCCCCTTCTCAAAAGAAGTGGTTCTGTGTGTCAACCTACATGTATACATACACAAACACACAAATGCTTACATGCATAGACAAAAATATGGGGGGGGGGGAGTTATGTACATATGCATGTATATACAGACACACAAAGGTAAAATATCTTTCCAATTTCCTGGTCTTTTTTTTAAATGTCCTTTATTGCTGACGGGATAGTCTACGCCACCTTTTATGAAACCTTCATTTTCTCAGCCGATCAATTCCAAGCCTTTGCTTCATAAAGTACGCTTGGTGAACAACAAAAGTAATTTATTCTTAACAGGCCTTCTGTCATTTCCCAGTTCACCTCAGTCTTCAGCCCATTGCAAAATACTGATTTCTATTTCTATCACAAATCTTTAGGGTCTTTGACAGGTTTAAAAAGTTTGTTTCTGTATTCAAAGATCATTTAATTGGTGTCATTAACAAAAATAAAGGAAGATTTCATTTCTGCATAATGTTTTAGAGATATTTGGCTGACTTACAGTCATCATGAATCTGAGAATAGTTCTGTTTAATTTCCAAAAATATAAGTCAGAACTTCCCAGTGACTGGACAACCATTTTTCAAACTTAGAGACTTAAATTCAACTTGCTTTCTGTGCTTCATTTTTAAAGAGAAACATGTTCATAAAATAGTCTAATTCCAGCATAAAAAATATTTTTTTTACTTAATTTCAGAGGTATGTAACTTTACCCTTTAAATTGAGTTATTTGGAAACAAACACACAGTATCATTTTTAAAAATCATGTGAATATTGATGTCAATTCTATTTGCAAATCAACAGGAGCAAATTTTTCATTTCTGGATTATGTCTCTTTAGGGTTGTTCACGCATATTTCTCTTGAAGCTTGTTTTCCCTGCTGAAAAGCATGATATAACATAAAACATAGATAATTTCCAGTATTTGGATGTACTTCTCTTATATGGAGTTAGAGGAGGGTGCTTTTTGATATTTTTCCAGTCAGTTATCCCACCGACTTGTGAAATGTCTCATTTGTGAGTTGTATAGTCAGCAGTAGATTTGTCTCAAGGAGACAAAACAGTATAATGAATTATGCGGATGTACTTTGAATAAAACATTTCTTAGAGCAGCAGTAAATCTCATGGCCTGCCTTTAAATGCTTCAGAATACAGTGTTTCTAGACATTATGAGCATATCATACAGATAACGGTTCTTGAAGAAGATGAGAGTTACTAGATGTTTCATCAACAGGAAAGATACTGTACTCTCTGAAAGGAATAAAATTCATACAGGACATGAGACCTCAGGGTGGTGATTCAGTCCATGTATGTCTACCACATACCATCAGGGTCTGAGTCCATTAAAAATGAGTCACATGACTATTGATTGTAATGAACAGTAGACACTATGTTAGGCGCTTCCAGAGAATGATGTGTTCTCAGCTTCATCATGTATAGAGCTTGAAAGGACAATAAAAAAGACCAAAATCTTTATACATATTTAAATATGTATCTTTTGAAGAAGGATTTTCTATCCTGTATTATTATATTGTTTACACCTATTTTCATTCTCAGTTTCATAAAGAGGCTGTGCATTTCAGTAGTTCCTGCCTCGTATAATATATATTCTCTATATTTAGGGCAGATAAAAATACGGTGTTATGAAGCAGTGCTGCCAATGCTGTTAGGCCTAGGACAGGCACAGACACAGGGATACCAGCATGCTCGATCCATCCACCTAGGTCTTCCCTTACTGTCAGTAAAAGCATTCCCCCCTCAGTCTCTGTGTTGGCTATTAATGCCAGGCAATGAAGATGTCGCATACAAATCTGTGGGAAACTAGCATATTCCTCTCTTTCTGTGAGTGATGCAACTGATTTGCCTTTCTCTCACCCACCAAGAAACAAAACAGCAGTAGAAACCTTCAAAGTAAATGCAACAGCTTCTTCAAAATGTATAAGCAAGACTGTGAAGCCTACCATGCAGTCATAAAGTTTCACCCATGGTGCTTGCAGCAAATTACTTCAAAGTAAACATCAGGAAGAAAGAGCAAGCAAATAACTTCTAAGTTTTAAGCCATATTAGTTTTCTCAAGGATAAGTCCAAATGAAGTCAAACAGAAAAGCACCGCCACAAACTACTCCCTGAGGTTTTCTCCTGTCTAGATCAATAAAAACTCCTTCCCTACCCATGTCTCCACAACTGTGACTATCATCTCTTCCAGTCACCCGGCGTCTCACCCAGTCACCCGAAGTCTCCTAAGTACACATCCTCATTTCAAGAGCTGATTTGAAGTGCCTGTTCTCCCATGGAAAAAATTTTGCAACCTATCTTATGAAGTGGAGAATCTACCTCATGAATATAGATCTACATAATGTGATTATGGCTGAAAAAGAGAGTAGCAGAGATCATTTATTCTCCATTCTTGCTCCAGAAAAGGATGCTCATCATCCGTCGATAACATGCACTGGAGTAAAGCATCCCAGAGAGGACAAACACAGCCTCTGCCAGAAGAACAAAGGGGACAACTCTGTGATCAAAGTGAGAAGACTATCAAACACTATTTGAGATAATCTTTAAAATAGCTAACAAGGCTCAGCATCATTAGCAAACTGTTTGGTGCAGACCAGTTTAATGGACCACATTGGCAGCTTCAATATATTGTGGCATTTCAGAGTGGCTACACTGGAAGTCAACCTGAGGGCAAGAGGAAGGATGAATCAATTCCTTTTAAAAGGCAGTCACTACTAGAATGATAGTTTAGTCCATTCAAATTACACTGGCTTCAGGGACAAAATCTGAGATGCAAAGCAAGAAGAGCTGAAAAATCGGCTTGCTATCTAGTTGCTTTACCAAAAAAGTAGAAAACTTCTACACAGATATTACTTGATGTCTACTCAGGAGATATGAGTATCTTTTTTGACTATAACATTTTTTCAATAATTTTGTTTGTTTGTTTTTAAACCCATCTTAGAATCTATCTACCATTTTGTGCTTAAGGCACTGCACATTTAGTTCTACTTCAGTTTGCAGATGGACACTGGATCAGATCAGTGTGCCATCACATTGTATGGGATCTGACATAAAATATTTTTTCACTAATTAAGACAAGAAACCTTATTATCTTGTATGTTCTTTTGCTTTTTAACTAATGTAGATTTATCTCTGAGATAGCACTTATCCAGAGACAGTATAAAACATTTTGTAATGAAAACATAATGGATAACTACGTAATTGCAAACTTCTCTATTTCTCAGCCATTTACTGGTTCCTGTAACATTCACCACAAAGACTGCAGATATTTTTTCACCATACACAGAAGCAATTAGTTTCAACAATGACTAAAGAAATTACCATTGCAAAATAAACAGAGCCATGAACTCTGATCTCTAATTTTCACATGGGTTCATCTAAAGTGCACTTTGTGAGTATACACATAAATGGATATATGAATCGGTATACTTGAATGAATATACATTAATGGGCTAGAGTAAGTCAGTAGCCTTATTGCAGCACAATCAGGAGCACAACTCTTTCAATGTAACACAGCCTCAGTCATTTCAATGAACTTCCGCACTTGTGCTGGTTTTGGCTGGGATAGAATTAATTTTCTTCATAGTAGCTAGTATGAGGCTATGTTTTTTTTGGATTTGTGCTGAAAACAGTGTTGATAGCACAGGGATGTTTTTTTTCTGCTGAGCAGTTTGTACACAGAGTCAAGGCCTTTCCTGCTTCTCACCCCACCCCACCAGCAGTTAGGCTAGGGGTGCACAAGAAGTTGTGAGGGGACATAGCTGGGACAGCTGACCCCAACGGACCAAAGGGATATTCCATACCATATATGACTTTTTGCTCAGTATATAAAGTGGGGGGGCAGAAGAAAGGGAGGGAACATTCGGAGTGATAGCATTTATTTTCCCAAGTAACCACTATGTGTGATGGAGCATTGCTTTCCTGGAGATGGCTGCACACCTGCCTGCTGATGGGAAGCAGTGAATTAATCCCTTGTTTTGCTTTGCCTGCGCACGCGGCTTTTGCTTTACCTATTACACTGTCTTTATCTCAAACCATGAATTTTCTTTTACCCTTCTGATTCTCTCATCCAGCCGTGGGGGTGAGTGAGCAAGCAGCTGTGTGGTGCTTAGTTGCCGACCAGGGTTAAATCATGACAGCATGATAACAGGAAAAAGTAATGAACTTAATCACACTCCACTGATGCATGTCTTTCTATCACAGGGGTTTTACTAGAGTTTAATTTTGAAATAAAATGGTAGAGAAAAGAAATGTCGGACCTTGTCAGAACAACCTTGATATTTTCTGACTGAAAGATACATTCACTTCATTTTAAAATGCCATTTTGTTTGATTTTTCTAAATTTTACATTATACTAATACATACTGATAATGTACATGTCAATATTCTTTCTAATTAAAAAAGAAATACAAGGAATACATTGAGTAATTTCCATGAAATCACTTTGTTTTCTACAAATACATGGAAAGTTCACAATATCTGGCATTTGAAGTAGTCCTTTGTGCTCACTACCGATGGTACACATTCAACAGTATTTTTATTGACTGTACTGTAACCGAGATGACCAAGTGAGACACACTAAGCCAAATCAGAAGCTTGTTTTGCTTCCATTCTTCCATTCCCTAAACATCAGTCGGATTTCCCTATTTTTTAATTCATAAATTCTTCTTCTATCTCCTTTCATATTGCTTTAACTCATGACAACAAGAGATGAAAGATGGATAGACACCACCTACTTCCCATTAGCAGTAATGTGGTTTTGGCCATCTAACTAAGGCTGTTAGTTTTGTCAAAACATGTAATTTTGATGACTCTCAAGGGAAAGTAACACAAGAAGCAATTGCTAAGCAAAATGAAACAAATAAACTTATTTAAAGAAGATACAGCTTGATTCAGTACATTATATCATGACCTTTTAGTGAAACTCGTTACCAGTCAACAAGAAACAGTCAACAGGAAAAATTCAGTGCTGAAGCAGTCTGTGACTCACGCATGTAACTTGTGGTCAGTGGAACTATCACTCTTCTGTGACTCCTAGCAGCAATGACCATGCGGTTTGAAGGAGCTATTAGCGTGTTTTCTATGGAAAAATTCCTGTGTTTTCATCAATAAGTAATGCTACCAGAAGATGAAATTGAAATCCCCGGTCAACAATGTAATCATATTTTCTACCTTGATGTAGTTTTTTTTTTTAAGTCCATGGTGCTGTTGCACTTTTTCTCATATCTTCCACATATACAGAAGATTGCTGAGTGAAATGCATTGGTGAATACTTATCCATTCTGTGCATTTTCTTCTGGATATTCTTATTGATCCTAATTTTTTTTAGTCTCTTCCTAAAGAGATTTTTTAATAAATTTAAAACTAAATTCTAATTTTAGCTATGGTAAAGGGAGACCTTATTGCTCTCTACAACTACCTGAGAGGCACTTGTAGTGAGGTGGGTGTTGGTCTGTTCTCCCAAGAGTGACAGGGTAATGGGAAAAGGCCTCAATTTGCATCAGGGGAGGTTTAGATGAGGTATTAGGAAAAATTTCTTTACTGAAAGAGTGGTCAGACATTGGAACAGGCTGCCCAGGGAAGTGGTGGAGTCACCATTGCTGGAGGTGTTCAAAAAATGTGTAGATGTGGCACTTCAGGATATGGTTTAGCAGGCATGGTGTTGTGGGGTTGATGGTTGGACTTGATGATCTTAGAGGTCTTTTCCAACCTTAATGCTCCTATGATTCTATGATTCTAAATATCATCACTAAATTATCTGCATAAACCTTGCACTGTGGACATAAGTACACTACTGTGTGAAACTATATGGTTACCTATGTGCTCCAATACACTTGTAAGTGGGTTTTGGCTGTTCAGTTCGGCACATATGAAAGTGGTATCACAGTCACACATCAAGAAAGTTTCTCCATGGTAGCTGCTGTTGTGACTGAAATCTCTCATGACATTCTAGAAAAGACCCATTCCAAGACTCAGTAGTGAATATTTTCAAATTATCTTAAATTTCTGAAACCACTCCAAGTTGCTTTTGACTCTGACAACCATCATTATTTGCTTTAACATCTTTACTCAGTCAGAGAAATTATGGTATGCAAAACAAGTTTGTTTGGCACTATTTGCTGAAGATGGCCAAGACTGGCTGTGCTGTAATCATTATGAGCATTTGCATTGAATCAACCTTTGTATCCTGCCTCATGCTACATCTGAAGTCACTGTCTCTGCAGGAACAATTTTACATTATAGACATTATGGATAACTGCTGTTTCTGGGTTCCTTAGTACAAGAGAGACATGAACATACTGGAGAGAGTCCAGCAAAGGTTCAAGAATTTCATTAAGTGACTGGAGCATTTCTCCTATGAGGAATGGCTGAGAGAGCTGGGAGTGTTCAACCTGGAGAGGTGAAGGCTCAAGGGTGATTTTATTAGTGTCTATAAATACCCGAAGGGAGGAAGCAAGGAGGATGGAGCCAGGCTCTTCTCAGTGGTGCCCAGTGACAGGCTTTGGGGCAACGGGCACACGTTGAAGCACAGGAGGTTCCATTTGATGATCAAGAAAAACTTTTTTATTGTGAGGGTGACCAAGCACTGGCAGAGGTTGCCCTGGGAGATTGTGGATCCTCCCTGCTTGGAGATATTCAAAAGCCATTTGGACATGGTCCTGGGCAACCTGCTCTAGGTGGCCCTGCTTGAGCAGGGCAGTTGGACCAAATGACCTCCAGAGGTCCCTTCCAATGTCAACCATGCTGTGATTCTGTCTACACATACAAACTCTGGTTTGTGGAGCTAACTGAAAAGTCTGCCATTACTGTACTGGAATTCAAAACATAGGACTGAAACATTTGGCTCCAGGCCTTACAGGGAGTGTTAACGGTGCAACTAAGGGCAGCATTTGTAAAGGAAAACTTCAATTCAGGGACCTTGTGTCCTGGGGTCCAGTAAACACAGTCAAGATGGAAGATCCTATGGAGCGCATTAGAGAGCAAAAACATGCTTTAGACATCTAGCATCTTCTTCCCTCTCTCTCCCTTGACGACTCAGCTTAGGAAGAAAAGTCTCCTAACATTAAGGCAGCATTTGGGACTATGCCCCTAAAATTTACAAACAGGCATCCAATTGCAATGCTATACAGGATACCATGTACTGCAGCAAGAAACCTTGGCTTTTTGATAGCTCATTAAAGCATAGCTTTTGCGGTCAGAGCATTAAATGCTTGTTTATTCTCTAGGAGTGCACATGCACGCAAGTCACTGCTGTTAAGCAGATGACTCACACAGGAGAAGGTTTTCCAAGCTCAGAAGAGACATGCTACTAAAATGTACACAGTGCACTGCTAGTTTGCAACTGGCAGGACCATGCCCTTCCTAGCACAATACACAGGTTCTGCAGAGGACCATGGTCACGGTGGTAGGGAGAGGCTTAGTTAACAGTTCCAAATGAGGCAAGGTGATGAATCAGGATAGGGATCCATCCAGGGACTCCCACAAGGAGCTGCAGGAGATGCAGATAGACACAGGGCTGAAGGCAAGCTCATCACATGGGTCCAACATCCATGCAGAGAACAGGGATTAGGCACTGGTTAACCTAAAATATAGCTCAGGAAAAGACTTAGTGCCAAGACCTGTGATCAAATGGGGCTCCTGAGTCCATGGGCAGGGATGAGGGGAGGCTGACCAGAGCCAGTTTGGCCTGGTAGTGCCCTCAGGGTCTGGACAACTTTTGACTCTATGGATAAAAAATGATGAATCTCCCTTGGCCACATGATGGCCTGTGAGGATTGGCTTTATATTTTCACAGCTACAATTTCACAATTTCAATTGTCACTGTAGGTGACCCTGCTTTGGCAGGAGGGTTGGACTAGATGACCCACAGAGGTCCCTTCCAACGCCTACCATTCTGTGATTGTGCCTACTAACACCACCCCTCCAGGTATGATATTATGACACAAACAAATCTATGCTCCCCATAACTCCTGCCAAACATTATTTAAAATTATAAACAAGTCGGAATTACACAAATAATGTTCTAAAGACATTAGTCTAGAAGTATGTAGAAATTGTTCTTGGTTTATGAACTACTTTACAAAAGACTTATTTTTCTCTTATATTCTTAAAGGCTTTCTGACCAGGGTGGAAACGCTGTGTGTTGGTGAAAGCCTGTGCATTGATTAAAAAAGAGGGTTGAAAATAGTACCTTGAAGAGGTGGGATCTTTGCAGCACTGTCACAGCACTGTGCCCCGTGGCACTGAGCACACAGGAGGTGACCAGCTGCTTCCCTGGAGTTGAATATTGCCCAGAGAAGGGCAGACACGCACACAAGTCAGGAGGGAGCAGCAGGGACCTGGGCTCGATGTGGAATTGTGTGCCACTTGGCCAAAAGAACAAATCTGATAGATGTGCAAACAGTCACTGATAGATCCAGACTAATCAATCACACAAGCTCAGATGATATCCTGACTTTCTATGTCTGTGCCAGGAGATGTACAATATTTCAGTCCAGCCCTCATTTAAGCATTTCTGGAGACTGCAGTCATCCCATACTGTTCATTTTGATTTCTTTAAATTTTACTTTGCCACTTTATTTACTGCATTCTTACTTTGCAGTATCCAAAATAGGAACCGCACATGAGCAGAATGCATAATTGCCACCCCAAACCGCAACAAAATCCAAAATACAGTCAGTTGGACCTTCCATAAACAAGACAGAAACTTATAGAGTGCCATTGCTGTCTATTTACGTCTCTGCAGAACACACCCAGCACTGCTATATTGCTCTCAAAGTATTTTATTCCACAAATTCGAAGCAACTAACAATGCTCTCCTTTGCCCGAGCCCTGCTGTACAGAACACATTTTTTCCCCTTCTGGAGTTTGTTCCAGCATTCGGTACATAAAGTAAATCACAGAGGTCACACCGAGCGGTCAGAAGACAAGTGTGTTCTTGTTCTGTAACATGACAGGCTGCCTGAACATATTTAAAGGTGCTAGATTATTTTCATTCTCCAGGCCTCCAGACTCCCTTTGATCTCCGCGTGTCACTTTCCACTTCCTTTTACTTCTACCCAGATGTGCATGGATGCAGCTATGCAAAACCAGAGGTTATTTGTAATTAACCCCAAACGGAAGGCATGACCTTCTTGCCAAGCACCAGCCCTAGAACAGAGCCTCCTCTGCCTTTCCTGCGTGCATGGTTAATTGAGGCTGTAGCCGTGGCATTCCCCGTGAAGTGCCTGCACGCAGCTGAAAGAGCAAAGGTGGCAATGAGGGAGCTGCATATGCCAATGCAAAGACAACGTGGCTGATCACACCAAAATGACAGCTTGTTTAACAGCCTGATTCAGCCAGGTACTTAACCACACACTTAAAAATAAATATACCTGCTCTCCATTTGAATTCAGTGGGACAGAAATACATCCTACTGAACAAAGTGTGTGTTTGACAAACTCTGTACTGAATCAAGGTTTTCCACCATAAGGTTTTAAATAATGAAGCTCATGCCTACTAGTCACATTTCTATTCTTACAAGCTACTATTATGGCGGTTCTTAGGAGTCATGAACAAGGACCCCATCTTGTTTGGCTCTGTACAAGGTCGGGGAAAAAAAAGGACAAAAACCTGACATCACGAGAGAAGAGACAATTGACTAGGGAGGGGATGGGAGCGATGAGACGCGGGACGGGCATTTCAGTTAACTGCAGGCTCAGCCTGGCAGCAGTCTTGTTGTCTGGAGGCTGTCACAGGCACCCTGGCCAGGGAGGACTTTCAGCGGTGTCTGATGGAGGGTAATGAGGCAGCATCACAGAGGTGTACAGCGAGCTCCTTGGAGGCAGTGGGAGAGAAGACATGAAAGTGCATGTTTGAAATGTTAACAAGTGAATGTCGAAGCTGGCATCAGTGACCTATCAGGGCTGAGAGATGACATTTTCTATGAATTATAGATGATCTGTACGGAAGGTGCAGCTTTGAAGAGTCTTCAAGGTGAAGTCAAGTGCTTCACATTAGATGTGATATAAAAAGAAAAGCTAGGAGTGGGGTGATGAGGGGTGGGAGGGAGCAAAGTGACAACCCAGTGGAATTAATTTTTGCAGCAGCATGATGAAGGGCAGGGAGGCAATATCCCCGCGCAGATCACTCCCTCCAATGACCATGGTCTTCCAGCTGATCTTTCTCACTACAATGCATGGGGCACTTCCACTAGCACCTGGTAAGTTTGGTTATTTGTTCTCAGGTTCAGGGGCATGTGTGTGAAGGAGAGCGTACCCAGGAAAAGGAGTATGATAAAAAAGTCTGAAAAATACTAAAAATTAATAAAATAATCAACAGATAATCATAAGAGAATAATAATATATCACCTTCATTTTAGATTTTGACTTGCGTTCATAATTTCCCAAGAATTCACAGGATAAAGGGGCATATTAGTCCATTAATATCTGCATTTCATCAAAGAATCAATATTATACATAGCAAGAACTACTTACACTTGTAGCATAGTAATCAGGTCTAGCTAAATGGAAAAATAAATTACACTAATACATAGTACTTTGCTTAATTGTTCAGGATTTTTTTCATCTCATAAAAGCATTTGCTTTCATGTGCTTTCACCTTCTCATCTCCCAGAATTACATAGGTGGTGTCATATTCTCCAGACATTGACCTTCTCATTAGATCGCTAGAGACCTAATCCATCACATCCTTTGGCATGCGTGATTCCCAGAATGGGACAGACACTCATCATTGGCCTGCTGTAATACATTCTGTATCCACGCATCGAGGCATGTTTCTTTGTAATTTGCTCCTTTTATTCCATCTCCACCTCCTGCTAACAACCTGGAGCACTGATCATTTTAATGGAAATCCCAGATTTTGCTCCTTAGCCTTCAGTAATGATCAAACATCAGCAGTAAGCCAAAAGGTCGGTTGAGCAGCATTTTCATACACTTTTCTTTAATATCCAAGTATATATTACAGATCTTCTCAGTATTATTTTCTATTGGGTTCTTTACAGAACATTATTTCCTTCCATTTCCTTGCATTCAGCTGTGCTCAGCACACACATGAGAAAAAAAAAAACTAATCAAAAAAAACCCACAACCAATGAAACAAACAAAAAGGACTTGGTGCAGCTGCATAAAAAACCCCCGTCATCCTTGTACATTCCTACATAAACAGCGGCATTCGACTAGGATTCACCTCCCTTAATTTTGGCCATTTGGAAGACATTGCGTCTTAGCCAGTTATCTTGATCGTCCCTGTAGTCAGTGAAGTGGCAATCTCCAGAGAGTGATTCATCCTAGCCTTTTTTTGCATCGGCTTAGACTATGCAGCTGACTTTCAAACAGCTCAAGGTACACACAGTACAGAGCCCTGCAAGGCTTCTTCCTCCCGTGAGCAAGGCTCCTTCTTCTTGTAACGCAGTGTTGCTACACTGCTGCCGGAGACCTGCATTCAACAGGGATTAATGCATTCACCTTGGGTAAAACAGAAATGGTGAGAAAGGACTCCCTGTCCCCCCACCAGCTGGAAAAATAAGGTATTCTTCTTTTCCAACTGCTTTCTGCGAAATGAAAAGGTGATGATTTAGCTTTCTAGAGATTTCCTGAAGTGTACTATATTACAGATCTTCCTGAAAGCTCACTTCATCTGGTCTGTTGTGTGATAACCTCGGGGACACCATGTTTCTGGAAATAGTCCCCAGCACTCAGCAGCTACTCAGCTCATATTGCCCTGAAGCATTTCCAGCTGTAGGAAAACTTTCCTGGATAAGAAAATAAGCTTTTAACTAATTGCATGCACATGTGCGAAACCTCAGCATTGTTCACATGTGCAAGTTTACTGAGGTTTTACAGGTAGTCAAGTATCTGTTAAATCAAAAAGCGCTTTATTTCCCTAACTCATAGTTTTGCTTTCTTGTGAAATTAGAGGCTCTTTTACCCAGTTTCACCCATGTTTGCTCCTGACCCATCAAAACCATGAGAGAAGAAACACATGTATCGTATTTAGAGAAGTAATAAGTACTCATAAATAGCTCTGGAAGAGCAAATAGTGTCATAGTAAGACCTCACAGTTAGAAGAAAACATTTTCATATGTTATCGCAAAATCAAATAGTTTGAGAAGTTATGAGCAAGCAAACATAGGGCAGAGTGAACACTCCTGCACCCTGACTGCTAAAACAGCTGTGGATGTAGATGAAATGTATCATAGCACAGAATCTACCTCCCTTGCAACTTCCAGGTGCATGTTTCAGGTTCTTTTTGGTTTTCCTGCTTCTTATGATCACCCTCATTTTTCTAGTGACTTCAAAGCCTCCTGTGTTCATACATTCTGCACTTTCATCCCCATGATAGCCCCTTTTCATAAAAGTTCTGGTTACACGCTAGAAAAATTTGCATTCCTACAAATATTCCAAGGCAGCTCCACTTCCAGTATTAATCCTTGATTTCTGCTTTTGAAATTCTAGTGAAACTCAGCAAAATTAAGAGAAAATATCAGAACACCCAAAAAAATAATTGTTTGTTGGAAATCCACCATTCACAGCGGAGGAAAGATGGGTATTTGGATTAAGAATGGATGAGAATTAGGGGTCCAAATTCAATTTTATTGGGCAATTTGGCAATCTGTTTTCTGTTCCAAGACCCAGGATAGGATTTTTTTAGGGGTCTAAATCTGAGCTCTAAGAAATATTTCAAACATTTTTCTTGAAACTCTAAGTTGAACTATGTGCTCATTTAGTGAGTTAACTAGCCCAGAATGAAAATGGGAAATGTGCTAAAACCAAAACGAGGTGGAGTCCTTTCCAGTTCTTAAAAAGAAGATCTTTTTTTTAGTCTTTGGATCCAGTCTGGTTACGCAACACAGCTACAACTACAATCAGGAGTAAGGAATTTTACTTTTTGGATAACTATCCGTGTTTTTTCTTTTTGACTGAAACATGGCAGTTTAATTATCTCTTAAAAGTTTTAAATTATACAGATGTAAGTAAAACCAACTGCATTCATGCTGCCCTTGTCTAAGAAGAGCAAATGTCATACTGGCTGTTCTGGGGTTTGGTTTATGAGATTTCAGTGTGATTGTTTATGCTGGAAGATTAAAGCAAACATCAAAAAGCAACATTAGTACCAAAAAGATGACTGAGAAATAACAAATCATTAATAAGTCTATAACCAGGTGTGGAAAGTCTTTAACTCAAGTCATTGGAAATAATCTTTTCCCAGGTCAGAGAAATTCATGACTGGTCAGGCATGAATGGCAACTGTGACCAAACGGCCTTATACCTGAAAATAACTGAACTCGCCACATCAAGAGAATGTGATTTAATGTCCACTCAGCTGCACGCCTGAGGAAAAATCAAAAAGGGCTTATCATAAAAGAGGGATAACCTTTTCCACAAAGATGCTATAGCCCCTCCTGCAGAGAGATCCCTTTTGGAACAAGAAAGGAATCAGCCAGGCACTAAAACTGAAGGAAACCCAATGAAGAGCAGCTGTGAAGCAGCCACGCTTGTCTGGCATAGCACTGAGCCACACTCCAGCCTGGCTCCTCTCACTTGCACCAGCAGGCTCAGGAGAAGAAGCAGCGTAAGAAGATGCAAAGGTTAGAAAAGGTTAGAAACATCCTTCTGTCTTCACTGCTCAGAATAAAAAGTTCACTTACATTGCTTGACAAATATGTTTTGCTAAAAATAACCCTTTTGTATTTTGAGTCCTCTGCTGGAGTGTTTTAAATAATACTTTCTAAATATTATTAGAAATATTAAGTTTCACTTCACATTCATCTACATTAATAAGTTCTATTTCCATCACTATAGCTCTACAGTTAATATTTAAAGCTGCATAAAAAAAAATGTTTTTGTCTCACTGACAATCTGGGTGAAAAAATTGTTTGTCTTCCTAGGAATTGAAAGTTTCCCTTTATTGGATTTTTTTAATGTTTCAGGGTGGACAGACCAAATAATTTTACCAGAGTAGAAATTAAATATTTCATTGCCCTTGTATTTGAATCAGTTCAGCCTTTTCAAAAATGTCTCTTTTTTCTAAAAGTAAAACATTTAAAACTTTAAAAAGTTTTTTTTCTTCTTTCTTATGTGGACACTAGTATTTGAATTCTATATGAATTTGTGCATGACTGAGGCATTTCAGAAGGCCTTTTTTGTGAACAACAATAATAATTTTAAAAATCTTAAAGGTCTCCTCCTTTTGCCTGTGGAAACACAGTTGACCTAGAGATTGCATTATTCAAGTTAAAAAAATGTTGCAATTAAAATTATAAAAACATTTCATTCTCAAATCAAGCCAAAGCAAAAATTTGCAAACCAACAAACAGTCAGCCATTGGGTGAACCTCCTGATAATTTAAGTCCTGAACTCAGGTATTTTATAGAGTTTTATTTTTTGTTTAGCCCGAATTTTCTATTTTTGTCAGGAATGTAACCGTGTCTGAACTTCATTTTCAACAAAGATCTGAAATATCTCAACCACAGCTATTAAAAAAATCTTATGTTTAGACCTACCTAAAAATGTCTTTTACTTAGTTTCAAACATCATCTTTTGCACTTAGCCAGGTTTCTCAGGACATATAATCTTCTCTCATTATTTTTTTCAGTCATGCGAACTAAAATAGTTTTGTTTTTTCCCAGCTTTGGACAAAAATTAAAATGTGTGTATTTTCACCCCCAAACTCCAGTTCAAATCACAAGAAAAATAGTGTGAAAATGGATCCAAAGAAAACCTACAGAAGCATGTCCATTCTTGGGAAGGTGAAGAGGTGGGTCCTCGGACATTGCAGCTGCTGAATTTCAACCTTTCCTTTTTTGTTGCTCAAATTACATGATAAAAAAATCACTTGGTGTGATAAACACATAGGGTAATTTATAAAGAATTATGTGTGAAAGTTCCAATATGGACAGTGCTGGATTATGCAGTGAACAGACAGGGGAATGTCGATTTTAGGAGGTCCTTTTTTAGTGGTCAGCCACTGGAACAGGCTGCCCAGATAGGTGGTTGAGTCATCATCCCTGGAGGTATTTAAAAAGTGTGTGGTTATGGCACTTCAGAACATGGTTTAGCAGGCATGGTGTTGTTAGGTGGATGGTTGAACTTGATGATCTTAGAGGTCTTTTCCAACCTGTGATTCTATGATTCTATGATTGTATACTATTTTTCTTGAAATTCCAGCAATGAACAGAACACAACATGGCAAAAGGAAGTTCAGTGCAGAAAAATATAGACTCTCTTTATCTTTTCTCCATCCAGAACCTACGGGGATAATAAAATATAACCAAAACACTGAGAATTCAATGACTTTAAGCTTAAGCTTTAAGTGAATCACTTCCATTATCACAGAAGTTATTTGTTCCTTATGAAACTGTTAAACACTCAGGCACACCCATTGTATACACACATATGTGTTTGCATACATGCATTTATATTTTTCTGTATTTGTGCATGTATATGTAGGGATGTAAGACAATTTGAGGTACGAAATATGACATACCCAGTTTTGCCAGATTGGAAACAGAAACTGAAACAAACATGATACCTTGGTTTTCTGTTTTTCCACTGGGCTCTTTGAACTATGTTTTGTATTCTCCTTGCTGATAACTACAATGTAAAACTGTGGTTCTGCTCTTTTTCCACCTATTGCCTCCAAGGAGAAATTACATGCCAGATACATAAAACATGTTCTTCCATGCATATCACACAGAACTCAGCAACTTTGCAAAAAGTTCAAGACCAAAGCATCTTGTCCTTAAACAAAACACGTAAATGCTTCACTGAAAACTGAAAAGATCATGCAGCGAGGTTGCCACAGAATCTCTTGATTATAAAAATTATGGTACTAAATTTTCCTACTTTTTTGTCAAAGACTGATTCCACAACTGGAAAACATCTCTCAGATGCAAAATTATTTTTCCTCTTATTCAAATTCTGTAAAGTATAATTGAGAAAAAAAAACAGTGAGCATTGAAACGCAGTACGAGACAAGTCAACTTGGGAGCCCAAGATATGGAGGATAATGGCGCTGTCAAACAATTTATTTAACACTGCTTAGGAGAAAGAACAATGACACTTCTAGTATTGGAAATATTAATGGGTTTTGTTGCTGTTTTCAAATTATATGTGCTAAAATTATTTTGGAAAACTCAGAACTTCTCCACAAAAATATTTTCTTTGTCGAAAGCAAACTTATCCATTGAAAAACAACTTTGATATAACATTTTTGAACATACTTTTCCGTCAACCATAAAACTGAATGTCATTAACAAGGGAAAATAATGCTGTAAATAATCCACAGTGAAACAAAATTACATTCCTACTCCTGCATGAAGTACAAAAACACCTTTAATTTCTAAGAATTGATAACTACATATCAGTGATAGGACTGACCTTTTTCCAGGACTATTTGCTCGATTGCGTTTGATAGTAAAAAAATGTGTGAGAGGAAGAAGAACTATCCTTAAAAATAAGAGAAACTTACTTATTGCAACTCATGAAAGAACTGACGACACAAAAGGGTCTTTTTGGCTGTTTTTATTGTAAGAAAAACAGATAGAACATCCATCCTCCTCTTCAAAGGAGGATTTAGCTAACTACCGTTGCTCACAGGAAACAGAGGCAAAATGACAAAGGGTTATCTATTACTTAGGGAAGAAATATATCTAAAAGAAGACAGAGGTGAGACTGTCAAGATAGATTTTCCTAACAATTCCCTGAAATTTTATTCATGTGGGTATAAATTCTGCTATGGTACTTGCCCTCAGGTATCCTACACTAGAGCATACTCTAGACATGCTCTGTTCAGTTTACCAAGTAAGACAAAATCTTTTCATCCTTTTTTTTGTTTGTTGGATTATTTTTATACATATCAACCATATGTAAATTCTAGCTCACGTAACACGCTAGCTAGAACATTTATTCTATTCAATATCTTAATTGTATGCACCTTTTTACAAGAGAGCTGTGTTTCAGTATGCAAAGTGAATGATATAATCACCATACTGGAAAGGATGGGCTACCACTAGAACAGCTTCTTATGAATAAATGGATTTGGATCCAGAGCTCCAAGTGTTTGCATCAGCTGCTCATCTCCCTTGGGGTGAGGAGAGATTCAGAGGAGAAATACAAGCATCAGTTCTCCAGATGTGACGAGAGTGGATGTTGCAGTACGTCCTGCCCAGTTTTGTCAACTTTAACAAGGATATACTAAAAGTATTTGAGATGTTAATACAGTCCATTTTGATTAATTTGATTTCACCATTCAATACATACATGCATGGTATTTGAGTAGTGCACCATCACTAAAAACGAAGAAATTCACTTTCACATGGCTAGCAGTCTGCTATGGAGAAAATAAGGATGACACACAAAGCTAATATCACTACTAAAATATTTACTAGACTTGGCAACACACTCAGATGATCAAGATTTACAGCACTCACAGTAATGATAACTGAGGGAGATCTCAAAGCAGATTTTTACATGGCATTCTCATATTTCAGCTGTTTCAGGTATTTCTTTGAAGCTGAAGAGCGGTGACTAGCTCCCACTGAAGTCACTGACAGCCTATCATGCACCCTTGAAATAAATGAAGATGTCTCAATGGGCTCCAAGCAGAAGGATTAATTGGGATTTCTAGGATAAACTTCCTTACGCCCTGATTAAAATCCTGCAAATCTCTAAAGCAAGGCCATACTAAGTCCCAACTGAAGTCCAAGTGCACTTTTGTCATGAATCCTAATTTAGGATCCTGTCAACTACGCCAATTTGTCACAAATGAGTGATTTAGGATTGCTCAAAGAACAACTGTCAAAAGGTAGTAGCAAAAGTAATTTTAATATGATGTTGTAAAAATGGAACTTAAAAAGATCTTGATGGCAAAGTTCACTGTTAATTACTACATGGAAGGAACATACAAAGGAAAATTGAGTTACACTTGAGTTCGAATGATTCCCAGAGAGATTAGAGACCAAAGGGTAAGGAAGACCCTCCTACTGGGTCATGAGGTTCAGAATGGGCCCCCTTGCTTTCTAAACTCCTTCTCAGAGAGGAGCCTAGGTGCAGCTGCATCCAGACTTAGCTCCAGACTTGATCAATGATTTATGTCTAAAAAATTCTATACGAAGGTTTCATTAGCATCAATTCAGCATGCACTCAAAGTTACCAACGCAAAATTAAAGTTATCACACTACAGGGTAATGCCCAGTCCCGGTCACTTACCAAAGATCTGCCTTTGGTGAAAGATCTCTCTGCTTTGAGGAGCGTAGTTTGAGGGATGTCCCAGCTCAAGGGGAGATCACCGCCATGCAGCCATGCTTCCTAGCAGGGAGAGTTCAAAGAACGTTCACTCAGGCTGTCATATTTCTGGAATAAAGTGGCTGGCTTGTAGTCGAATTGCATGCGATGGGAAAGGTATACACAAGACTACTTGCACCCTCAACTTTCTTGGAAAGTCTTGGAAAAGCCACCTGCCATTCATGCGCTGATTGTATGATGGGTGTTCCAAGCTCATATGCATCAATGCTTACTCTGTCACTCTCCTCGTTTGTGGGTTTTCAGAGAACAGAATAAAACTAGAGGGGTTCTTGGGCCGTCCACGGCTCAGGCCTTTACCTCCCTTGGTGCCTGCACAAAATCACTGCTCACGTCATGAGTTAGGAAAGTTTCTCAGCTTAACCTGTCATGTATCAGCAACAGATGGGCAGGCAGCAAATGTAATGAAATTGAATACTAAGGAGAAACGTGGACTAAATTGTTGACCTAGTTCATGGGACAAACCTTGGTAATTGAACCTTGAGCATAGTGTTGTCAAGTAAAATTCTGTAGTTTTAAACCACCATCACATTTGCCTTGACAGCTCCACATAAACAGAGAGCTGACTTGCTAAGCTGCAGTAATTCCTGCTGTTCCAAATAGCTCTTCACACCCTTCTCACTTAAACAAAGGTGGTGTAAAAGTACTAAATTAAACACAAGGAAAAGCATCAATTTTTTTTGACAGTAACCTCACTCTCTGTTTTGCTTCCTTACATGGCTATACGTCACATCTGGTCTGAACAAATACCCACTGGTCATACACATCAGAGACGATATCTACCACTAGTGTGATCAAGACATGGACCCGCTCATGTCATGTTTAGTGCCTGAGGTTGCAGTGAAGAAGATCGGAGTGTTGATCCAGAAGGCAGTCTGAGCTAAAGCAGGGTAGTGGGTTGGACCAGCAGGCAGAAGGCTCAAGGCAGGTTTGTGACTGCAGCTGCAATCTTGAGCTACAGCAGGACGGCCGCAGACCAGTGGGCCAGCAACCCACCAGGGTGGGATTTGTCCCTGGTGGGACAGTGACACTTCACAGCCAGGATGCTGATATTGGAATGGCTTTTGTGTCGCCTGAAGTGAGTTAACATCTCACAGAGCTTCAAGGTCTTGGCATATAAGAACTCCTCTCTGCTTTTGCCCTGTGTAAAGTGACAGTGGAGATGGGAAACACAGGAGAAAGACCAAAAAAGAAACAGAATATAAAGTCCAAAGACCTATATCTTGGCTAGGCAGAGAAAGGGACTGACTGTGAGATGTCCTGAGTTTCTTCCCCTTAGCTAACATGTAAATTAACCTCCTATCACCATGACACTTAAATTATATTTCCAAGATCTCTTTCCCTTAAAAAGACAGCAAAGGTAGTGTTGCTTTTTTTTTTCCAGCTTTCCACAAGCTGCTTTTTAAACTTTGGCATAATCTCCAAACCAAGTCAGATCTGAGCACAAATTACAAGCACTCACAGATTTTAGAAATTAAGAGCACAAAATTAGGCTCCTACTCTAAATTAAGAATTGCCAAATGAATGACCTGATTTTCCAAAGTTCTCACACACAACAACTCTCACAGATTTCAGCAAAAATCTTAATTCAGAGGTTGACTTCAGTGCTTTGGAAATCAGGTCACTTGTTCAGGTACCCAAATACAGGTTTAGAAGAGTAGCTACAGCCTATGTTTATTTTTTAAATATTTAGATTTGGTGTTCAAAGCAGGTTATTGCTTCAGCTCACGCAAGAGAATTTTGCAAAACTTCGGCCATGATCCGAATTTGGTAAGGAGACATGAAGTCCAGGGGCACGTGGCACCAGGGTTTATGTCTCTCACACCAACGCACAGGTCCCCAGCCATTTGTAGGAGGAAACTCAGACTTTTGTTCTGGTGACCCTGTAAATGACCCTGACAGTTCAACAACAGCCCCTTCCTCAGCTGCTCTTTGTTCTTCTTCACACAAATAATGTTTCCTGAAACACTGAATTAAATAAACAGTAAAAGCATGGCTGGATGCAAGAAACTCCGGCAAGGATTAAAGTGCCATAGTTATGTATTAAAAAAGCACAAGTATGCAGAAATTTATAATTATATAGTTTTCATTATTTATAAAGGTGTAATGTACGTAACTAGAAAAATAAATAGTAAGTGGCAGATTATTCTCAGAGTATTTCCTTTGATTTGTCTAAACAAGATGTATGTTTGGTTTTGTGTGTCTGTCTGTCTGTCTAATTTGCTGCCAGGAGGAACAGAGATAAACAGAGGAACCGCTTTTGCAGATCACAGACCTGGAACCACTAAGTAGAAACCCACTAGAGGTGTAATCAGATGAGAACCTCAAAATTTTCATGATGTATCCACTGTATATGAGATGACCCTTACTAGAATCATATTTATTTTTAGGTTTCATTTCTTTGTTGCTTTATGTATGCTCAGCGCTATAGATCCAGCTATATGAGAGGTGATTTTTTACCCTTCCCCCACAGCTGTCAAGTGGAAGACTGCTTGTCTCCCTGCTTTCAGCCTGGCATAGCCATGCAGTATTACCCCTTCAAAAACAAATCTTTGCAGTTCTGCTGTTACTGTCCCTTCTATTTTAATCCAGGAAATTAAGATTGGCAGCCTAAACAATTTCACAATGAGGACACAGATAGCAACAGTATGACTGCAAAACAGCTTCTCCAAAAGAAATTATTTTTTCCTGCACCTCAACTTATTAAGCATGCAAGAAAAGGCAGTAAATATTGGATTCTACACATGTATTTCTAGTTACCTAAATCTTTATTTGCAACATCTGCAAACTTTCCCTCAGTCTAGATGGCTTTCATCTCTAGCTGTAAGACACAGAGAATCATGATCGCAGAGAGTGATAAGCATGACTGCCAGTGGGTCAATAGTCTGTTTACTCCCTCCTTCCTCATAAAGTCATCTTCTGTAAGGTTTAGCATGCCCTTCAGTGGTCAGCTGAATATCCGTAAATCTGTTGGTTTACTTTGTAGCATACTCTACCAAGAAATGACATCCTATGCCAAGTCCATTACTAGTATATAGACATACATCATTTCTGCACTGGCAAAAAAATGGCAGACAGCAACACTTTGGGTGACAGGGTGCAAGATGACACTTGACAACAGCTCCTATTTTGTGGGGTTTGTAATAGGAGTGACAACAGATGATCTTACTCCTGCTGCATCTGTTTCTAAGGGGTCCATAATACCACAGCGCAAGATTTGCAGTGTAGCTGCGGTTATTCCCACAGGAAGCTGGATTCAAGGAGTGTCATTAATCCGTCAAGAACTGAGAAACACAACGTGTGTTGTGACCGGCTGAGGCAGTCGGACTGGTACAACAGCAAAGGGCCAGTGCATTCAGGTGCAACAGCAGGCAGCAAAACAGAGAGTGCTCTTTCATATTTTTTAACACGCTGTTGACAGATTAGGACCCACAAGATTTGACAGCACAGTCGAAGGGGTGACAGAGACCCAAATCCAGGCTTGCAGCCGTGTCTGGAGAAGCCAGGAGGAACCATTCAGAGCTAGCAGATCGCACAAGGGGTTCTGACTGCTCCGTTGGGCTGAGCGCTCTCCTCCCACCACCTCCTCACCCCATTCGGCCCCAGGCAGACGTGAGAGCCAGCGGGCAGCGGGGAGCCCGGAGCCACAGCCACTTCAGGCTGGTAGCAGCCATCTCTTTACTCCCTTCCCCACCTTCCACTGCCTTTTTTTTGCCCTCTCCCCATGTGACACTTCACTAGAAAGCTGATGGATTTAGCAAGTCATGGGGGAAGGTTTTGTCATCCAGGAAGACAAGCAAGCCAACCATTCAGATTTTCATATATGAACAGCCCCCACTGACATCGCAGGCTTCCCGACGGCCACCCATCTCTCAGGAGCCACTAAAGGAAGGGAGAAAACGAACTCCCTTTTGGCATTTGTCTTTCTATATGACTGTATTATTTCCATATTGCTTAAACTACTTCAATGGGTTTCTAAGTGACCAGAGTGTAGACAGACAGGTTCAGGATGCTGACACCAGGGACGTTGTCATGGTAACGAAGAGGGAGTCCCGGTGGTTAGAAACTTGGAGGCAGGTAATTAAAAATGCCCAGAAGCCAGTGACGAGGGTTTGATACCGCCCTGTTACCCCAAGGCAAATTTCAAATGAAGATGAAACCTTCTGCCCCATGCTCATAATTAATGCTTCCGATTGTGCTCTCAGGCATAGGGAATCACAGCCTTTGCATTCAACTGAGGGAAAGTACTGTTTGTACCAGAATACTGAATCATCATTTTCCGGTGCATTTTGTTATCTCTGTTTCTAGCAGTGACAGTATATAACTGAAACAAAATCCCTAGCCAGCTGCAGATGACCCTGTGATTGGTGACATTAAATTTATTCGGCATCCATTATTCACGACGTAAATTGTCAATGAGGAAAAATGTTCTGAAAATGTACCTGCCCATGCACAAAGATCTGTCTGACTCATTATAGGGTGAATGGTGACACAATTTACAAAAAAAAAAGAAAATACCCACTTGCTAGGAGAACAAATAAAAAACAGCCTTGCTCCCTCAGAATGCAAATATATATGGTTCAGCATGTCAAAGGAAACTTTCACTTGCTTCCCTCTGTGTTAGCAACCATATAATTATGCATAATTAATTTATTTGCATTCATTTCGTCCACATGGATACTTGAGTATTGATGTGAACTCACAGAGACAGATATGTTGCTACAGGCAGCGTCCTGTACACTACATGATTTGGTGAGTCTGCAGTTTCTCCCTTCCTGCAAAATGTGTTCCAGGTTCTCAGCTTTGATCACACACAAAAGCAGCTTTAGCGAAGCCTTTGTGGTGCAAGGAAAAGTCTGAGAATGTGAGCTGAATATCAACTGCAACAGTCACCTCTTCCTACACTAGCAAGCAGACTAAAACAATAGGACACAGATCTCGGCAGTGTCATTCATATTAAAGGGCTGCTAACTGTAACTCTGAACCTAGGAAACGATCATCAGAAATTGTGGGAACAACAAAAAATAATATGGCAGTTGTAACAGAAGATTATATGTCCAGACTCAAATCTGAATGTTCATTTAAATGTATCTGAAGGTCCTACAAAAATGCCCAAATTCCCAGCTCTGATGCAGAATCTAGGGATCTTGGCACAAATTTTGGATGTATTTGGCTTTGTATTAGGATGCCTTTCACCTATAAACTCACGCAATTATATATTTACAAATCTAAATGCATGATTTCTTAGTATACGTTTGCAGGAAACGTTATTTTAGCTAGTGCAGTGCATCTCACTAACCAGAACTTAGATATGAAAACATAAAATGACTGATATGTATGTCATCTGTCATCTTTTTTACACTAAAGTTTTTCAGAGTGATTTCTTCTACTGCTTGTTGTCCACTCCATAGTTTGTGCTATGTGCACACTAACTATAAAACTGAAACTAAAGAAAAGCATTCATTATTGTGACACCAGTAAAAAACCCAACAAACTATACCCAGAAGAAAAAGCAGACTCATTTTTGTTTTGTTCAAAAATGTGGAGGAATCAGACCACATCAATATTACTTTAAAAAAGTTGAAAATTATGACATTTTAAAGAAGTAAGATGCACAAATAACCTGAGCTCTGTCCTTGATCACTACCATATTGAAAGTCTTTTTTCTGTCAGTTGATTACAGCCACCTTCACTCCCAGCAAGTAAGAGACCATTCATTCGGCTCAGCACATGGCAACCTGCCTTGTTTTGAAGATAAATTTCTGTGTCACAGACTTTTAGGGGAAGAAGACAGTGGCAAATACTTCAATACTGGCTACAGTATTTAATGAAGGGAATGAGTCTTATTACTGCAGTCATTTGTTGCCATAGCTTCCCATGTTAAAGCCAAAGAAACCATTAGAACATCTTTTTACCAGAGGTCAGATTTTAATTCAGTTACACCCATTACACCCAATTTGAGTTTAGCACAAGTATATCTTTCAGTTTGGCTGTGCACACTATTTTTCATTTCAGTTTCACAGAATCACACAGATGATCGGGGTTGGAAGGGACCTCTGAAGATCATCGAGTCCAATGCCCTTGCTCAAGCAGGGCTGCCTAGAATGGCTTCACAGCACATCATCCAGGTGGGTTTTGAGTACGTCCAGAGAAGGAGACTCCACAACCTCCCTGGGCAGCCTGTTCCAGTGCTCTGACACTCTCAAACTAAAGAAATTCTTCCTCATGTTCAGGTGGAACTTCCTATGCTTCAGCTTGTGCCCGTTGCCCCTTGTCCTGTCACTGGGCACCACTGAGGTATTTGCAAGCATTTATAAGATCTCCTCTCAGCCTTCTCTTCTTCAAGCTAAACAATGACAGCTCCCTTAGCCTTTCCTCTCAGGAGAGATGCTCCAGTCCTCTCATCATCCTTGTAGCCCTCCGCTGGACTCTCTCCAGTAGCTCACCGTCTTTCTTGAACTGGGGAGCCCAGTTCACAGTACTCCAGATGTTGCCTCACCAGGGCAGAGTGGATGGGGCGGAGAACCTCCCTTGACCTGTTGGCCACAATCTTCTTAATGAACCCCAGGATACCATTGGCCTTCTTGGCAACCAGTGCAAGCTGCTGGTTCATGGTCAACTTGTCATCCACTAGTACTCCCAGGTCCTTCTCCACAGAGCTGCTCTCCAGCAGGTCCACCCCAAGCCTGTACTGATGCATGGGGTTGTTCCTCCCCATGTGCAGGACCCTGCATTTGCCTTTGTTGAATCTCATCAGGTTCCTCTCTGCCCAACTTTCCAGCCTGTCCAGGTCACGCTGAATGGCAGCACAGCCTGCTGGTGTATCCACCACTCCTCCCTGTTTGGTGTCATCAGCAAACTTGCTGAGAGTACACTCTAACTCTTCATCCAGGTCATTGATGAAGAAGCTGATTAAGACTGGGCCCAGTACTGACCCCTGGGGGACACCACTAGTTACCAGCCTCCAACTAGACTCAGCGCTGCTGATGACAACCTTCTGAGTTCTGCAATTCAGCCAGTTCTGAGTCCACCTCACCGACCACTCATCCAGCCCACACTTCCTGAGCTTCCCTAGGAGGATGTTATGGGAGATAATGTTGAAAGCCTTGCTGAAGTCCAGGTAGACAACACCCACTGCTCTTCCCTCATCTACCCAGCCAGTCACACCATCATAGAAAGCTATCAGATTGGTCAGGCATGATTTCCCCTTGTTGAATCCATGCTGACTACTCCTGATAACCTTCTTTTCCTCCATTTTCTTGATGATGACCTCTAGAATGAGTTGCTCCATCACTTTTCCCGGGACGGAGGTGAGGCTGACAGGCCTATAGTTCCCTGGGTCCTCTTTCTTGCCCTTTTTGAAGACTGGAGTGGCTTTCCTCCAGTTCTCAGACACTTCTCCTGTTCCCCAGGACCTCTCAAAGATGATGGAGAGTGGCTCAGCAGAGGCATCTGCCAGCTCCCTCAGCACTTGTGGTTGCATTCCATTGGGGCCCATGGATTTCTGGTTGTCCAGTTTGCTTAAATACTCTCTAACCTGATCCTCCTTGAGTAAGGGAAGGTCTTCCTTTCTCTAGGCTTTCTCTCTTACATCCAGGGACTGGGATTCTGAGGGCAAGCCTTAGCACTGAAGACTAAGCAAAGAAGGCATTCAGTAACACTGCCTTCTCTGTATCCTCCATCACTGGGGCACCCACCTCGTTCAGCAGTGAGCCCATATTTTCCCTAGTCATCTGTTTGCTGCTGATGTACCTGAAGAAGCCCTTCTCATTGTCTTTGACATCCCTTGCCGGATTTAATTCCAGGTGGACCTTAGCCTTGCTTGTTTCTTCCCTGCATGCTCTAACAACATTCCTGTATTCCTCCCAAGTGGCTTGTCCCTCTTTCCACATTCCATAGACCTTTCTATTCCATCTGAGTTTTGATAGAAGCTCCTTGTTCATCCACACAGGTCTCCTGCCTCCTTTTCTTACTCATGGGGATGCATCCCTCCTGAGCATAGAGGAAGTGATGCTTAAATAGCGACCAGCTCTCTTGGAACCCCCACCTTCCAGAGCCCTAGTCCACGGGATTCTTCCAAGTAGGTCCTTGAAGAGGCCAAAGTTAGCTCTCCTGAAGTCCAAGGTTGTGATCCTACTTATTTCCCTGCTTCCTCTACGCAGGATCCTGAACTCCACCATCTCGTTTCTGAGGTTTTGACTTCCAGCCACTGGTTCTTCTTCTTCTGGGATATTTTTGACCCAGCAGAACATTTAGGCATTGTGATCAACTCCCTTGTTGATATTCCTATTGATAAACTGTCTGCTGTGGCCACTTGTCAAGCAAGGAAGTAACCTGAGAAGAGAAAGCATCTAATTCCAGTCAATTTAGTTCTCCAGCATCACCTTTTCAGAGCATTCCACCTTGCAGCCCCACTCTACAATTTTTGACTTGTGAGTTGGCTCTCATCTTGACATAAATAACATTATCACTTCTGTCAAATGATGCTGCTTTCTGCCCTCCCTTTACAGGCCTGTAATACCTTTATACTCATCAGAGTGATTAAAAATCCCTCCCTCCCTCTCTCCCTCTCTCACTCTTCACCAAGGAAGTCAGCAGCCTTATGCTTATTTTAAAGGCTGACAAACAGAAGCACACAGAGGATAGATAATACTTTACTATGCATTACATATCAGACAATGGCAGACCCCTGTAACCTAAATCTCCTGGCTAAATCCAGCAATGCGTTAGCAACGCTGGTTCTGCTAACTCTAACTCTTACTGATGGTTGTCTTCGCTACACACACAGACTGTCAAACTTCATAGATTTGTATGTTAAAATGCATCAAAGATGTCTAGTACCCTCTTTTTTTTCAGGAAACATCTATTTGATTCCCTATAATGCTCTTGCAGATTCAAGTCAAACCTACTAAAATGGGACTTCCTGCTTTGGTTTTTTAACCAACAGAGAGGAAATCTATGTAGGCAGGAAAACAGACCACTATTACTTATAGTTTAGGATGTTCTGTTTATGGTGCGTACCAAACAAAACATAAAACAGAAACACCTGACTCTACCAGAAAAAAAAGAGAGGCAATTTGGACATGAAACATCAACAGTGAGCCCTGTCTCTTGTATTCTGAATACACAAATCTCCCAGACTAATGGAAGGGCAATCTCCTACCAACAAGGTATTGATCTCCTCCATGTTGCATACACAAGCATTTCCTGGAAGTGTCAGATGGTGGATTTACAAACTCTGTAAACATCAGGAGCACAGATGTGCATTTAGTGAATCGTTTCACTATTACAGATGCCATGCAGTCTCATGGTATGTTTGATTTGTAATAAGCAACCTGTGCTTTATAAGTTTAGTGATTTAATTACTGTGAAGTCTCAATGTAGACATGCAATAGTAAGTCAACTAGCTTGTGGTCAAGACAGGCAAAACTGATTTACATCAGAGTTGTAACCCAGTACACTGAAGAGCACACATCAAACTGTATTCTTGTTGTTCCAGGAGCAATGAAACAGAAATAAAGAAAAATGTTGCATTCTACAGGCTGTCAAATCACAAATAGACACATGGCAGGGTGGGCAGTCACATGAAAGACTCCATAACTGTTTAGCTGTTTGCTGTTAATACTTTGATTTCCATAGAATAAAGGCACTGACTCCTTATCAGCCCTGACGTGATTCTGTCAGAATTACATGAGCTAATAGTGTTATAGTGCACATAGTTTAGACAAACCATTCATAATTTACCATCTACAAGTGGCATCTACCTACGTACCTACCTACCTACCTACCAGTGCTCTCATAAGGATTCCAATAAATTTGCCTCCACAGTGGTTGTGGATTTCTCCTGACAACCATGACTATAAAGGAAGGAAAAGTTACCAAATCTCATATCATAATTTGTCTGCTGATGCACATAAAATATTGTCATACAATGGTAGTAAAGATGGAGTGAGTTCAGTCCCAGGGTAAAATTCATCAGCCTAAACTTAAGCAACTATTGTCATTTAAATATCCAGGACCAAAAGAGGGTGGCAGACATGGTCAGTCCTGCTGTGGAGTCTGCCTCCTCAGTTGGTGGCTAGGACTCAGATAGAAGGAGGAATCTAAAAGAGTACCAAAGCATCCTACTCTAGGCACACCACTTTCTTAAGTGCTTCTAACCCAAATTTAACCTTTAAAATTAAAACAATGAACATGAAAGCCAATTCCTTGTTACCACAGAGTAATATTCTCTTGATATATGTTCACTGCTCAAAACTGATCTGGGAAAAGAATTAGATGTTTAATCATAGAATCATAAGTTGTAAAAGACCTCTAAGATCATCAAGATCAACCATCCGCCCAACACCACCATGCCTACTAAACCACATCCCGAAGTGCCACATTTACACGTTTTTTGAATGCCTCCAGGGATAGTGATTCAACCACCTCCCTGGGCAGCCTATTCCAATGCCTGACCACTCTTTCAGTAAAGAAATTTTTCCTGATATCTAATCTAAACCTCCCCTGACGCAACTTGACCTCTCGTCCTATCTCTAGTTACCTGGGAGAAGAGACCAACACCTGCCTCACTACAACCTCCTTTTAGGTAGTTGTAGAGAGCAAGAAGGTGGCCCCTCAGCCTCCTCTTCTCCACACTAAACAGCCCCAATTCCTTCAGTCGCTCCTCACAAGACTTGTTCTCTAGCCCCCTCATCAGCCTCATTGCCCTTCTCTGGACACGCTCCAGCACCTCGATGTCCTTCTTGTAGTGAGGGGCCCAAACCTGAACACAGTACTTGAGGTGTGGCCTCACCAGTGCCAAGTACAGGGGCACGATCACCTCCCTACTCCTGCTGGCCACACTATTCCTGGTACAAGCCAGGATGCCGTGAATGTTCTGTTTTCTTCACTGCTTTATTTGATGTCTAGGAAGACTGTGATCTTCTCATTTTAGATTTCGTGTTGGACTTAGACTAGGAGCAAAAGTGTGTGCACATGTGAATAGCTGCACAGCTACGTGTGGGGCTGTGGGGGGCACATACCTATATGTTCATGCCTGCCCACTTGCCGGCTTTGACACTATGCAAAAGCTCAGGAAAGATTTAAAGAACAGTTTTCCTTTCTGCTTTCTTGGGTCTTTTCTACTGATTGCTGCAAGAATACTTGGATTACGATTCTGATCCCCCTGCTTCCTTTGGGCCCTACCTTATCATTAGAGCAGTCCAACTTTCACAGCAGGCTGGTCCTCAGGGAAGAACAAGAACTGGTGATTTTGCATGTTTCCTCTGGTGGGAGTACACAGAGAACGAAGAGGGAAATCTTACTACCTTGTTCACAGAGTGATGGACATAAACCATTCTGTGTATTTTGCACCTACAGAACTTACTTGACTGATCACGCAAAGGATATATTTCTGCTTGTCAGGTTTTAGTTTAGCTGGTATACACAGGGGAGAAATCTGAGATGTATAGGAATTATTGTCAGATATTTGTGGACTCAAAAATCTCTGAATTTTTGCTATCTGTCTACTCAACTTCTCAGGTATCTCTTGATTTTTGCAATACTCATAATTTACATAACCTTCACTAGCAATTCCACAACTGTTTCAAAGTGAAACTGATTAGCAAAATGTCATGTGGGTACACACCTTCCCGAATACTGCTACTATATTTAACTATGAACCTTTGTTTCAGTAGCTGCTTTGCATCTATTTAAAGCCCACTAAAGGCCAAAACCATTTCCAAGAATATAAACCATGCATTGATCTAAATTTACTGACTTTTCTTGCCACCTGTCAAAATATAGATTTTCTTTCTACTTATATTGCTAGTTATTAGTCACTAAATAGATGAAAAGCTTTTCAGACCTGACATTACTATCTCAAAAGGTCAAATAAACCTAAAGACAAGTAAGTCTGAGTAAGGGAATCTGAGCAGATGACAGCTTTGATTAAAGACTGAAGGATTCCAAGCATATTCAGGGATGGCTGGTAAATGGTTATTATCTGTACAAATAAGGCACATCTAAGACACATTCAGAATGAAACAGCAAGAGGATATCATCAGTCTGAAATAACAGAAGGTCTTATACCAGAGGCAACATACTGAGGGAGGGCACAGTGTAGATAAAGTAGTTGTATCTGGTAGGACACAAGATCTGGAGTACCCAGTGCCAATAGCCCCTAGAGGTTATAATTTGTTATGCAGGCATATTCATTTGTTTACATTTCCCTGAGAGTGGCAATGGTAGCTGGACTCAAATTTAGGAGCTCAATTTACCTCTGAGAACAACATTGGGGATAATCATTAGAAATATAATCTCATTAAGAAGAAATCTGATACAAGAAAAATACAGGAATTTACAAATGTACCAAAACTACCACAGTTTTATGTGATTTACTGCACTCTGAGTTAGAGAGCATGAGAAATATATTGACTCTTCTCTTGTGTATGACAGGACCTTTCTTTTTTTTTAACTCAGTTTATACCAGCAGAACATAGATGATTTTACAGTGTACTTTTTACTGTGTTTCCCTCTCCTTTTTAAACTTTGAATAGAATTTTAATTGACCTTACAATGATACATTTTTTTAATCAAACGTAGCAGAAAAGATCACAACAATGACCTGCTTTAGCATATAGTGTATTTCGAAAAACAACAATACTTTAGAAAAATGCATATGACTATTACCATCAAACCTGAAAAATCTATCAGTTCCTCTAGCTCAATTATGTGCCACAATAAAAAACAATAGACTCTTGGAGTCTGTCAAATCTTAGATTAATAATAAATGAACACCTAATGATAAACACAACCTTTCACTTTTCTATTGCTGAAGATTATTGCAGGATATATACTAACAGGAAATTGAGCAATGTTAAATATAGGGCTTAAGAGATACATTATTTACAATATGAAAATGTATCAAAAATTCTCACTTAACTAAAAGGATCAGGCATACATTAAAAAAACAATGTGTTTTGGAACACATTATATTATATGGAAAAATATTTTCACAGAAATTACTTTTCAAGATTTAATTACAGAAATGTCCAGAGGATTCAGAGTTATGTGAAGTTGTATGACTACAGCCTTTGATTTGTCGATGCTGCTGAGGTACAGAGGTATTCTGGCTGGAAAAAGAAATGCTGGTTAAGAGGGGAAAACAGATGAATGTACAAGAAAGGTTACAGCAGGAACAGTTCAATAATATACAACCTTTTTCCATTTCCGGGAAATGGGCTAATTTCTAGTATATTCCTCTTCCTTCCAGTGGACTTTAATGACAGGGCATAGGTGATAGCAGTTTCAGCCAAGCGGTGAACAGACAGAACATATATAATAAACTCTGCTACCAGCATGCTGCAGACCTGGAGCAGAATATAGGAGCACCACTCTGCACAGTCTTTGATGACTGGGTAGGAGATCTAAAATTGCAAGCAGAATTTTGGTGGAAAGAATGAAATAACCCAAGTCAGAATATCTTCAGAAGAGAGACTTCTTGCATGATGTACTTCCCATAGTCATACTTACAGAGTGACAAAGGTCATTAGAGTTTATCTTTTACAAAATGGAGATAACAAAATATGTAGTAACACCACATTTTAATACAGCCAGATGAAGGGTCACACATTTGTGAACCTTCCCTAAAGAATTCATGAAAGCAGTGACAATAAGGAGGATCTTAGAGTCCCAGTACGTAATCAGTAAGACCAGGTGTATTTGCATCCTGTTGTAAATTGGAGAGTAAGACAAAATGGGTGTATAGAAAAGGTATTTGAGGGAATATTTCCTTTGTTTAACACATAAGTGAGACTACTACTAATATACCAGTAGTAACCAGTTGTACTGTCAAAAATCTGTTGAAAACGTGCCTCATCCTCAAAGAGTTCAAAGACTTGTCTGTTTATTTTATTCATAAGACAAGGCAATTTTCTTGTGGTCTACAAAAACTCATATGAGAAAATATTTCTGATGACAGACCATTCTTTAATCTAGCAAGAAAACTTCACCATGAGATCCCCTGATGACAGACCATTCTTTAATCTAGCAAGAAAACTTCACCATGAGATCCCAAGGGTAAAAATAGACCCCAGACAGAAAAAAACTATGAAAAATTTACAGCATTTTTTTAAGAGCTACTTCAATAGCTTAGGTAGTAAGTCACTGGGTTGCCTGTTTCTTAGTATGTAAATCATAATGGCTTTTTTAGAAAAGGTAGGGAACATAGATCAAGGAGATACCATGCTTACAATTTAACTATTAACATCTAAATATCGTTCCCCGGTGCGTTGCGATCAACATTTTTCCATGGGCACCGAGTATGTCAGTTTAGCTAGGGACTGCTCTGCTCCATAGGAATTCTGAGTCCTCACCTGACACACCGGCTGCACCCTATATTGCTTAGGGTATGTTGCCCTATAATCTGTCACCATCCCAGGGGATGAGACTGCTGTGAAGACATTTCACTAAACACAATGCCAGTTTTTCTCTCTCTCTGAGACCATCTTCACAAAGATCTTACTGCATGATCCTAATGCTTTGATTTCTTCAGGGATGCTACCTGTGTTTTCTAATGCACAGAGAGAGGCCCCAATGTAAATACTAAGTGTTAATGTAAAATACATATTCAAGAACAGATACTAGCTTGAGAAGAATTGGAAATGTACTCCTGGATTTTTACAGCAATGATGGGCAGAATTAGATTATAAAATTTGCCAAAAGTATTGCATTCAGACTCCTGGATGCTTCTTCCTGCTGGAACTTGCATCTAGGGCTATTCCTTGGGGCGGGGGGAAGTCTACTACTGATGGGTGCAAGATCAGCAAATAGTCATCATTTTGCTAAAGACTAGACCTTCTGGAAATATGGGAGCATTAATCAGTCTACTCTTTACTCAGCTATTCCTTCTTAACACCTCTCAGGACCTTTCAGATCACAGAATCACAGAATCACAGAATCACAGAATGGTAGGGGTTGGAAGGGATCTCTGTGGGTCATCTAGTCCAACCCCCCTGCTGAAGCAGGATCACCTACAGCAGGCTGCACAGGATCTTGTCCAGGCGGGTCTTGAATATCTCCAGAGAAGGAGACTCCACAACCTCCCTGGGCAGCCTGGGCAGAAAGATAAGTCCTTCCCTCATCCAGAAGGGAGAAGAAAGGAATGATCCTGGCAAAGGCAGCCACATCTCTGATCTCTGAGGGCAAAAGGCTAGTTCTATAGACTACACTTTTCTTTCGTTTCCACATGAGAAAAGTCTTATTACTCTACTCCAGAGTCCTCACAATCAGCACATTGTCATTTTGCTGCTGTAAAGATGATAAAAGACCCATCCAATTGACCCCCTGGAAAATAGACACATTAGTAGTGACAGCTCCTCTTTTCTGCATTGCACAGAAAGAGAGACCAGCTTCATTCAAATATAAGGCAACACAATGAAATTTGATTTGCTGATAGCCCAGAGACACAACTAGGAAGAGCACTGAAACAGGGATGTGTCTCTCCAGGACTATGAGTTCACCACATTAAAAAAAATTCAATGATTAAAAAGGAAGTCCCAAACTAAAGATCAGGTAGTCCTTCTCTGATTGTTTTGCAACCAAAATCTCAGACTGTCTTGTGTCCAAAATTAATGATGCATGAATATTTTGTTTTCCAGTATCATTCCTTTCTCAAACACAAACAGTAATAGACAATCAGTAACAAGTTCTTCAAGAAATTACTTTATTTTTCAGTATAGAGGAAAGGCAGAGAGAAAGAATGGATGTCACTAATCTATCACTACCACTATCGTACTCGTTAGCACTGTGCTTTCAGAGTTGACATTCAGCCATGCTTCTGAGGTCTCTATTATTTTCCCACTCTTTCCCTGCCTTATCCTGGTGTTTCCACTTACCTCTGGACTATACTTCAATTAGCTGACTCTACAGAATAAGCTATCATATTGAACCTGCCTAAAACCACCCAAAAAGGAGCACCAGAAGAAAGGACAATGTCCTTACCAGTCATCTCTGGCAGGAATTTCAAGCTTAGCTTTCCTCAAGCCCTCATCTTCTTAGCCCAGTGTCCACTGCAAGAAGCAAAACATTCTACAGAACACCACAACACATATCATGTATGTGAATTTTCAAACCATCTTGCTAAAAAGGTAAAAAACAAAAATCTCAAGTGATTTTCTGTTTGTTCAGTTTGTACCTTCCCCACCACTGCACAAATCTGGGACTTGGAAGAGCAGGTATAACAAAGGATGAGCCACAGCTTAAGGTAAGTGCATGTTGTTTTTTGATTTTGTCCTTAATGTAAAGATGATTGTACGTCATTAGGAGCTAGTGATATCATTAGTGAAAATCATATCGATTATATCAAGTTTCCATTAGTCACATACTGCACATTCCCTTCTGCCATCCCTATTATATGCTTATTTTTATAATTCTAGGAAAAATAGCAGGCTAGGTTCTCCTACATGAGAAGCTTTGAAACCAACGGATTTACTCACAATGCTAAGTGCTACTCAGCACAAAAAAAAACAGAAAAGATAAAAAGGCTTCAACGCTACCACTGGGGATGTTGCCTCCGCATTGTTTCACCTTTAACAGCCTGAGGCCCCCTTCTCCACTGCTTTCTCTCTCAGAGCTGTCAAGAGCAGTCTCATCGCAGAGTGACCACTATGGACTTCACCAGCAAGACTTTGCAGTCTTCTCAGGCATTGGTATTGCAAAACATTCTATGTGAAATCTCCAGATATCTTGCAAATATTTATTCGTTAACATCCATTGCACTCAATAATGTTGCAGTATCATCATTTCTTAAATGGATAAGTTGAAATAATGAGAAGGTAAGTGACCTTTCTAAAGTTATAGTGGGAGCCATAGTTACATTTACAAGTATATTTTAAGTATACTTGCCATTTCCTAGTCACAGCAGTACATTTTCTTGGCCCACCTGCAATTTTGGTGGCAAGGTGGTTCAGTGACCATCCAAATTAGCAGAGCATTAAAGAAAAACTGGCCTGAACTACTGTGTAAGTGTGTCATGGGAAATCTGCTCAGGCTAACGCCAGTCCAGTCATAAAACATTGCTTGTGACAGCCTGATACTAGCAGAATGATTAATGTCCAGTGCCAACTACTATTTGGAACAGGCCTTTTGTCCCATGCTAGAATTCCAGCCATCTGCAGAAGAAAAGAGTAAAAACCATCTGTTTTTATATATTCTTCAGGTCCAACACACTGGCAAATCAGGAAAAAAAAAAAAGCACAGCAAATGCCATGTGTTTTATAAGCCTCAAAGCTTTTTTCTACATGCTTGCTGCACACTCTGGCACTCACTTCATCTGGCACATCAGCAAGAAACCACTCAGAAGATTGTCTTGTTGATTTCTATTAGGAACCAAGGAAAGCAATTTTCCAGGGAAGATGCATGTAAGATACACACATTTCTTATCAATATTTGACTGAGGACAGAGTTATGGAAACAGAAATAACGGGAAGAATCCTCTTCTATTGAACAGCCAGCCAAGAAAGTGGCAGCCAGTCTCAGCATAATCAGATCATCACAGTGCTCTGCAGCATGGCCAGCCTTTGTTTCCTTTATGTGCTTGTTCATTACTTATCTGGGCTGAAAATCAAAGCTTAATGGCTGACACCCATTTCTAATGAATCCATGTGACAGACAGAAGGGACACGATCATTACTGGCATCCCAATGTATGCAAATAATGCCTTTGTTCAACTGCCCTTTCCACATCACTTGATCAAATTGGGCATGCTTCTTGTGGATCATACACCCAACTAATTTATAAACATCAGCTGTTTCAGAGCCAGAGGTTTTCATTGTATTGTACAATGTATTGTACATAACCCTTCACTCCCCTTCACTAATAACTAAATAAATAATAACTAAACTAAATAACTAAAAGATGATTTCTTTAAAAAAAAAAAAAACTGAGTGAACTGAGTCTAGTAAGAGCTTTAAAGATGGTAGATCTTGTTTCCCTCTTTGCTCTACTCTGTAAATTATTATGCTGCAGCTACGAGAACATAAGCCATTACGACCTGCAGCATTTCTCCAGGGATACAGTACAAAAGTGCTCTATCAGAAATGCAATCAATTCCAGAGATGACTGCTTCCTGCATGCTTCCAAGCTGCTGCTTTATAAAACAGCTCCCCGTAAAAGGAGCAGGAAATGCATGACATCGTTTAGCAACCAGTCATTAGAATCTAATGGAGGAGGATTAAAATACAAAAAATGCCGTGCTTATAGACCTTCCTATACATTACCCCAGCCTCTGAGAGGAGGAATTGGTGACATACTGGTAGAGCCTTAACCCTTTCCCCTTCTTCAGAGACAGAAACATCCCACGATCAGAAAAAAATTTTTGTCATATTAGAAGGGAAAGTCAAATAAAAATCAAACCTCTGAATGAACATGGAGTGAAAGTTTAAGTCAATTTAAAAATTTTTTGCGGAAATAGAAATGTGTTCCCTAATCTTGATTTCTCCTTAACTGTCTTTGCACAGGTGCCATACCTTGGCGTTTCTTGCATTTTAGCAGTTTTCTCATTTCTAGTTGCCTACGTTGAGGTGCGTGTGCATTCCCTCTTTCATGCACACAAGGTACAATGAGAACAAACAAAATAACCTCTGAAATTATGTTCCTACTGAGCTATTGTGAAGATGTTTTTCATACTGAAAACACCTGGTGCATGGTATCATGTGCATTGATAATAACTCTGGCTCAGATTTTTCCTAGAGCAAAGCAAGTATTTACAGCTACATGAGCAGGATGCTGGTGATGAAGTAATTCTTATCACAATCAAAAGATTACTTGAGCAGCAGGAATATATCAACCTCTTGAGGCTCAGCTCTCCCTAAATCAGCCCCAGAAGGTTCTGTGAGTCTCTCTCCCCTCTGCAAGTTTTAAAACTGACAACTGCATGGTGCTGATAACCAATATCTGTATAAATGCTTTTCCCACTGCATGTTAAATTGTATCTAAAAATAACTTACAGACCATCTATCTTTAAAAAGCATATTACATATCTCTGAATGATTACATATCTCTTAAATGACAAGTCTTTTCAGCGTACTAAGACAGAGGACAGAGTGGAGGTATGTTCTTTTTTGGCAACTTCTCCATCTCTCTTGGTGCTTTACTCTCCAGTTAAGCACAGTTCAAACCACACAAGGAATTGGGAGCCAGAGCACTGCCCGGCACCCAAACGACCCGGTGTCTGACACAGCTGCCCAGTCACATCTTGCCGTCCTATAGTCTGACATCATTATCAGCAGAATACAGTTACAGGAATTCAAATTCCTCAACTATTAAGAAAACGCATCTTGTAATACTGTGAAGTGTTGACTCACAAGGCCTGCCTGACTCATATTAAATATTTACTGTTATTTGTTAGTTTAGTCATTCAGCTGTAACAAAAAGTATTCCCTGCAGCCGTGTCACCCCAAGCTGTGATCTAACCACACTCCACACCCAAGGCAATGCCAGTCAGCCAGGAGGCCCTGTCACCTACCATCATCAAAGGATGGTGGCAAGGACAGACGCCAAACGCTGAGAACAGCTGCCACTCCATAACCAAATCCTCCCCCAGGAAGAGCAGTTGGGAAAACAGCATAGCTGGAAGTGTTGCACCCCAGGGTGAAGTCTGAAAAAAAAAAAAATTCTGACCATTTCTGACTATTCGATCAAGCAAGATCCTTCTTGTCCCAAAGCACAGAGCTGTAATTCTTCACTCTAAACCAATCACTCTTTGTGCGACTCAGAGTTTGACAAACCCTACGGCTTTGGTACAGAATCATCTAACTCCAGCATCTCTCCAAGGAGAATGTTTCGAATCTTCTGCTATTGCAATCAGACATCTCATTCCTTGTGTCGTGAATGTCAAACATAGTGTTGCTGTTTATTGTTAAAAATTGCCATATTCAACCCAAAGGTGGATTTATTTCACTACTACACACTAGCATTCATATATATAAGAAAAAAAATTATTCTTTTTGACATAAATGACATAAACCCTGAGACTAAGAAGACTTGGGGTCTCCTTCAGCTATCTCCCCTCCTCCTTTCCAACCACACATCTAACACGGCCAGCTTTTCTACACACCCATGAAATTATGCAGTGTTGCAATGATAAAGCTTAAATCAAAATGAACATAAAACATCAACAGGAAATTGTGGCTGCTTCAAATGAATACCCTTTATTGTTGCAGTCATTTAGAGCCTAGGTTGCCTGTGATGCTGAAAATCATCTAAATGACTAATTTAGAACTTCTTTAGAAAGATACACTTTAACATGCCTAGGCTTCAGAGAAATATATCTAGTGTGGAAATCACCAGCACCAGCCACAAAGGTAAAATTCAAGTCTAACCATCTATTCCAAGATCATTTTTACAGCACTTCTTTAAAAAAAAGGGATATACGAACACAGCATAACACAAGAAAGAACGTAACACCATCTCAAAGCAAGGGCCTTCCTTGGTCGATGTTCTGTCTCCAGCACTGGTCACAAGTGGACGTGTATGGAAGAGAAAGAAATGGGAACATATATGATCTAGTGACTTTCAGCCAAGGAGATTTCCCAATCCTGACACAATTAATAACCCAGTTAGTAAATGTCAGCAGATGTCGCTTCCAAGTACTTGTCCAGTCTGCCTTCATCTATACACAACACCCTTTGGCCAGGAGTTCCACAGGTCCACTGCATGAAGAACCACATCCCTTTCTGCATTTTGAATCTGATTCAAATTAGCCTTATACTTAATTCTGTGGGATTTGTATCTGAAAAATACAACAATCAGTTGAACCCTAGAATTCCTCTCCATGTACTCAGAATTGCGCTGACCTCTCTCATACCTCTGTAAATCATCCCTTTTTCAGGCTGAAGTGTCCTAGTTCACCTCAGCTATGCCCACATTATAGAGTAGGTAATAGCAGTGCATTTGTAAAACAAAACTAGTGATGCAGAGTCCCGGGCATCCTCAGGGGGCTTTTTTCTTCCAACTAGCATAAAATTGGTCCTGCCAATTGTATACCCACTAGCAGCTGGATCACACTAGGCTTGTTCCAGGACACAATCAGGTTTTGTTTCATCCAAAAGGAATTCAGTTCAGGTGCTCCAAGACTGTCCTTTGTTTGAAATAAAGCGCAGTAAGTGAGGATGATTTGAAGATCTGTTTCATAAAAAGGTGTCTTATCTGAACTAAAACTAGTAGATGTACCTTGGTTTTCGTCATAAAGAAGCTGTTCTATAGCTCTGAATCATCTTTATCACCATTCTCTGAGCCTTTTCCACTTTAAGGACATGCTTTTTGAGATGGGAGGACCAGAACTGCACACAGCTGTGAAGGTGTGGCCAAACCATGAACATATTTGTTGTTACAATAATGGCTTCTGTTTTCTCCTCTATTCCTTTCCTAACATTTCTGAACATCTGTTTGTTTTTCAGACAGCTGCTGAACCTAAGATGACAATTTCACGGTACTATCAATAATCACCTGAAGGTCTCTCTCCTGAGTGGTAATGGTCTCTCAGAACACAACATTTTATATATGAAGTTAAAATCGGTTTTCCCTGTATGCATCACTTTACATTTATCCATCAATCTGATTTTTGACACAAACATACGATATCTAAGAATTGGTAGAAACATTATATGTATCACAAAAGTCAATTAACCAGCTGGTTATGCCACACAATCTTCTTTTGAGGCATGTAAGCATTATTATATGCACTTACACACTACTACATCAGTTTTTTGAGAGACAAACCTACTTGGACAAACAAACTCAAATGAGGGTGAGTTTTTTCATCTGCAGAGCAAGGAAATCCCACTACATTTATCCTACTTCTAATAGATAAAACTGCCACAACTAGAAAGGAATCCTGGAAAATGCCTGCTGGTACAGCTCTTTGCAGTACAGATACTTCCAGCAAAATGTAATTTGGGAACACTAGTATCATCTAAAGAACACATTATAACCTTGGGTTATCATGTCAGAAAAGAGCATCCAAAAGTTAATTATGCTTTTGAATTGCTTAGCTGTTCCTCATCACTTGCCAGGAATTACCTTTAGAAGGACATTCAGGTGCTCCAGGCACAAGAATTCTCTGATGCTAACACACCAAGTTCAATAAGCACAGTTAAGCTCCCCCTTTTTCACACTGATGGATTAAGAGTTTCTAGAGTCCTTATCAAGATCCTTCTGACAACTAATTTTTTATATGTTTCCTAAATTTAATACAAAGCTGCTGAATTTTATGAATTTCAATACATAACACCAGATGCTGGGCTCTTGAAAGAGAGTACTTAAAAATGAAAAAGTAAAAGATTAAAAAGGCATTGAAGATGGGATCTAACTTCTGGCAGGACACAACACAGATCTCAGCTAGCCAATGCATCAGACTTTTTATGGGAACAGCTTAACTAAAAAAGCTTGCATTTTAATTTCAGATTTTCAATTACTTTGTCCAAAAACTTGCTATGTGGCTTTTTCATTTTCTTTCCTGAGGAAAGCTTTTTCAGCTTTGATAGATATGAATGTTCCTGAATCAGCACAGAGACCCTTGAGAAGGAGGGTATTAACCTGAAAATCATGAGATTAAATATACTTATTACATTCCATGCTATAAAACAGAAGTATTATATAATTGCAATATATTATATATATGTATCATATGTACGCGTTCTGGATTTATAGTCCTGGCATGACTTTGGGTTGCATTTTCTTCATAAAAATGAAGGCTGGTGAGCTTTTAGAAAATGAAAGCTTAGATTTTCTTGTAATGATTTAGGTCTTACAAAGCAGTCCTTTTTGGGGCAAATGCCCTTGTGCTTGGCTTTTCCCAAGGTGAGGAATTTTACCCTCTGTGATGAGAGCAGAACCTTGGCACAGTGGATGAATCACCTTAAGGTCTGCATGTCTAAAGCACACATAGTTTTGGTGCATATATATGTGAGCTTCTTTCCCTCTGCCACAGTCAAAGTGTCTGCTTTGCAGTTGAACAGTTTATTTATCTTCGTTTATAACAAAAAGACCCCACATAAAATCCTGAAACAAGACAGAACAACACCTTGGTTCGCACAAGGCAGAAATCCTTTAGGCATCAGTAAAATTCTTGAACAAATTGAATTACTGAAAATAATATTTCATTATCTGCTGAGTTCTTCCTGCACAGTCCTCTCTGTCCTAGCTGACGTGTGCTGCCGCAGGAGTGGGACTGAGCAGGGCTAGGGCAGATCTGATCAAGTGCTTTGTCCTGTGAACCGTGCAGGTACAGCATTGCAAGCTGCTAGTACAGATGAAGTCACAGTAGGATAAAGACAGCTAAGCCAATACAGATTATAGCTGTGACCATAACAAAATGTGCTGCAGACTACAAAGGCACCTTTGTGTGAGGCTCAGAAGTTGTCCTCATCAGTGAGGTAGTATCAATATAACTAATGTATCCTAAGCCTAGTATAGTTATGTCCTCAAAAATCCTCAAAAAACACGTGGACAGGTTCTGAAGGTCCAGGTCTGCATCCATGCCTGAAGGCTTTTATTTGAAGGAGCAGCTGTGGGGGATTTCCTTAGAAAGGATCTTCTCCAAAAACTCTGTACTGTACCATGGTTTATTGTTCTGGAGGAGTGTGCTCCTTTATGAATGTCTTTTTCTTCCCTCAGGAAGTGCGATAGCTGTAATGCTAAGCAACACTTATTCAGGAACGTCTCTCCTTCTGATAGCTTGAATTTGCTTTTCTCCAATCTGTTGATTGAAGATATTCTGTAGCCTTAACTTTAAATTGAAGTAACAGTTCCTGATGGGTGCGCTCGATCCCTTGACCAGAACAGCGGTGGTTTTGTGCAGGCGCCAAGGGAGGTAAAGGCCTGAGCCATGGACGGCCCAAGAACCCCTCTAGTTTTATTCTGTTCTCTGAAAACCCACAAAGGAGGAGAGTGACACAGTGAGCATCAACGCATATGAGCTTGGAACACCAATCATGCAATCAGCTCATGAATGGCGGGTGGCTTTTCCAAGACCCATTTATCAAGGAACCAAGAAATGTGAGAGTGTAAGGAGTCTCATGTATACCTTTCCCATCGCATGCAATTCGACTACAAGCGAGCTGCTTTATTCCAGAAATATGACAGTCTGAGTGAACGTTCTTTGAACTCTCCCTGCTAGGAAGCATGGCTGCATGGTGGTGATCTCCCCTTGAGCTGGGACATCCCTCAAACTATGCTCCTCGAGGCAGAGAGATCTTTCACTAAAGGCAGATCTTTGGTAAGCGACCAAGACTGGGCATTACCCTGTAGTGTGATAACTTTAATTTTGCCTTGGTAACTTTGAGTGTGTGCTGAATCGATGCTAATGAAACCTTCGTATAGAATTTTTTAGACATAAATCATTGATCAAGTCTGGGGCTAATTCTGGATGCAGCCACACCTAGGCTCCTCTCTGAGAAAGAGTTTAGAAAGCAATGGGGCCCATTCTGAACCACATGACTCAACGTGAAGGTCCTTCTTACTCTTTGGTCTCTAATCTCTCTGGGAATCATTTGAACTCAAGTATAACTCAATTTGCCTTTGTATGTTTCTTCCATGTGGTAATTAACTGAGTGAACCTTGCCATCAAACTTTTTTAAGTTCCATTTTTACAACAACGTATGAACACTTTTGCTAATACCTTTGACACTGTTAAAATAAATTAAGTGAAAATTTACTTGCCATTTTCACTAGTCTGTAGGCATAACCCATTTAGCAACACTTCCTAAAACTACATACAGAAAATATCAGTATTTCAGGAAGTGTATTAATCGACCAGTTTGTCTGAGACTGTGTCTACTACCCACTTCTTCAAAGACAGCTACAATTAATGCCACTGAACATCCAGTCAGTTAGTACCTGGATGAACTCAGGAGAACACATGAATAAAACGTACATTCAGGACAATATATGATGAAGAATCCTCTTAAAAGATCCCTTCTCATGGAATTGAACCTGTTAAAGGAAGGATTTACTATACGTCACGGGTGTGTTTTGAAGAAACTTCCACTGTATTCAATTGCTATTGATTCATTAGGTACATGACCTGTACAGCTCTAATTAAATCCTTTTTCTTTCCTTCTTTCAAACCAGCAGGGAACCTTAAATAGATTTACTCTAAACTGAAAAAAAGTGATAAAAAGATTAATTAGAAAAATGCTAACCCAAATTCCCTGGCCTTCTTTGTGTCGATATCTAAGTAACCATAGTCTCCCTGGCCCTCCCTGAGCTGAGGCAGTAGATGATGAGCCTTCGCAAGGTCTTTGATCACTTGTCTTCAGCCCAAACATGCTTTGGCATATCCCACAGGCAGGCAGTGCTTGCTCATACACACTGTCCTTTCCGTCTCTGGCAGGGAAAGATCCCAGTGCTGGGAATCCCAGATGGAAAAGATAGATGCAGAAAAGGAGGAATGGCTTTATTTGACTAACCGGGCTTCCAACATGCTGACTCGGCAAGCCTTTCTCAGGGCAGGGGAAGGGCTGGTGAAGGACTGTGCTGGTGATGGGTCTGGCGGGGGGTGGGGGTTCTGCTGTCAGACTGCGTTGCAAGAGTTGGGGAGTAACTGGTGGATTGTGCTGAGCTTTCTATCTCACTCTGTGGATGAAATCCAGCCTGTACTGCTGACCCAGTGCCCAGACTGTGTAAACCCCAAGAGTCTTTTGAACTGCCAAAAGGTTTCCTGAGATAAGGTTCTTCATCCTCTGGCCCTGTCCCACAGCATTTAAGAATTTAGATAGTCCTCCAGGTGTTACAGCATCAGACAAGACTTTGCCGGCTGGACTGAAATGAAAATACTCCAAACCTACTCCAGGAGAGGGAAATACATCTCTCTCTAGGTAGGTCACTACTTCATGCTTAAAAGCCTATCATCACGTGTGCTGCTTAGGCTTTGATAGCCGCTCATAGAAATAATAATTAGCAGAGGCATTGTAAATGCTTTATACCTTCTGATTGCCCTGCAGGTAGTATCTAATCTGACACAGTAGAGTCACGTCATCCTCCCAATGCCTTGCCATGCGGCAGATAATGATTAGACTTCCTTAGTACAAATGCACATCCTAAGCATTGTCAGCGCTCTCCAAAGTAATAACGCATCTAGGTGTTTACTTCTAATTTCATGCAGCTACCAGTGGGCTGAGGGCCCATTTTGTGGTCATTCACCAAGCCAGAATTTAAAGATATCTGTTACCACAGGGATGCTCTGCTTTAACAGAGACTCCTACAACCTTTCTGCTGTTGCTTCTCTTGTCAAGATGAACCCAGATTCATTATGGTTCAGGGCTGCAGTGGTTAGGGCAGGCACAACCCATGTGCCCCATTCAACCCAGTACAACTGGCAGCTGACAAACCGTCAGCCCCTTCCCCAGCAACACGGCAGCAGGGCCGGGCTCCAGCTCCCACAGCCTTGCCCTGCCTGCCCACTTGAACAGATTTTTGAAAGATCTGTTAGTATTCAATGGCAACAGGACTCTTGACTACTTGCTCAGGACATTTTTATGGAATAGAAAATTTCACCTCTGATCTCCTTTAATCAAACTATAAAATCCTACAGCATATATACCTATATAAAAATTGCTGTTGTCAGTGGATTTTTCCATAAGGATTTCCTAGACTCAGTTGACTTCAGATAATAATTTCCAATATGTATCTTCAGTTCTGCTTCATTTTTTTCAAAGTTTCTTCTTACTCTGTGATGGAAATCACATATTTGTTGATGAGTAAGGACAACTATTTTCTTATGGCTGCTACATCCAATGCGATAATCGTGACAAGCTGCAGCTTCATCACATTCCTCCCATAGTGGCTACATCTGCTCAGCTTCCACCAGGGATCCAGACCAATCTGCAGGTACCTTTACACATTAATAAACTTCCACAAGTGGCTGCTGCTTTAACGAATTCTATGTGCAATTCAGACAAATACTGGTCTACCATCAGTTTTTTCCACTTAAATATGTTTTAGCCTGTCAAGTGAACAGAAAGAGGAAGCCATTACTGTTGTAAATGTAACAAGAAAAGTGCCAGGAGTCCCATTATTTAAAGCTGAGCTGGGCAGGGTGGAGGGAAATGTATGGTAGAGACCAGTCCAGCATGGAATGGGCTAAACATTCCACTGAACTCCATTTCATCAGCAATTTGCTGACTTTCATTTCATTTACCTGCATCAATAAGCTTGGTTAATAAGGCACAGACCCCTGCCATTCCTCTGAAAGGCTTCAGCACTGCATTATAGAGCAATTTCACTATCCCAACACTAAAAGAATGATATTTTCTTCATGTTGAGGATACTTTCAATCTAATTTAAAAACCACGTGGGCAATAATTTAAGCAATGTCCCAAAACCTGCTCCCCCTCTCCATCTTCAACAATTCCCTATGCTCACATGCTATTTTCAGATGTTGGGGAAAGACAGCACACTTTTCAAAGGAGCTCTAAAGGCCATGAATTTCATTTTCATATAGGTCATTTTCATAGTCTGAACAGCTTCAACAGGAGCTGGTTAAATCATGGCACAATTACTCGAAAATTCAGTGCATGGTTTCTTTCATTTCTTTGTGGGGTTATAGAAAAAGTCTTAAAATTATGCCTGATCCACAGGATAAATTTAATCTTAACGAGTTTCATTTCTGCTAATTGCTAAAGCCAAAAGGAAGCCTGTCAAAGGCCAATAACTCCCCAGCATCTTCTGAGACATTAATGTGTATTATCAAATAAGATTACATATTACATTCATCCTTTAGAGGGCATTCTGTGAGTAAGAAATATGCTCTGGGTAACACTGAGGGTCATATCTACTCTGGTGTATATTTCCGTATTTGCACTTAAGCCAATGAAAACACATGAGTTACACTGCTTGCAGACACTACTCTTTGTCTTTAAAAGTTTGTTCTTAAATCCTGAACTGACTTAAATCTTTTCAAATGGATCTCCATGTCTTCTCAATAGATTTGTCATGTAGCTTACAACTGTTCCTTTCTGGTTTATACTTGATTACATGTCTAATCTGGTTGATAAAGAAAAAGAGCCACCCAACAGGAACGGTTGTTGCTCACTGTCCCATAGCCTTCACTGGTAGGAATTGTTTCATATCTAACTTCTCTCTTCCTGGGTTTAGTCACATAGGTATATTTAAAGAAGGAGTTCAAGACACCAAATCATTCATCAGTTATATGTAAACTAATTAATTCTAAGGGTTTTATCAGACTGTCACTCCATAAGAACAAAAAACTGTTTTGAAACGCAGGTGGTCTCTGGTTCATTCACAAGAACTGACATTACTGGCTAATAATAGAAAAAATATCAGCAGGTCCATAGCTCCTTACTAAATCTTGTACTTAGTCCTTCAGTAGAGGTGACATTGGGCATGGATTTCCTAAAAGCTTTCCAGGTTGGTGATTTTATTGACGTGGTTTTGGAAACCAGAACTGGAAGGACGACTGGACCTGATTCAAGCTCCAGCAATTCAAAGGATGGGAAAGCATGAAATACGAGACAAATTTTAAAGAATCAACCAACTTGGATTAGAGAGATGTAAGGATACTTAAAGGAAGACAGTCCAAAATATATTGGGATAATGTAAAGCACAAGACATTTTACAGAAAATGTCTTATTTAGTGAACAAAAACAGGAAAGGTATAGAAAGATTAGGCGTTGTGTACCAGGAAAGTTTTCTAACAGAAAGGCCATAAAACAAAGGAGAGAGACGGAATCCCCGAAGGCTCTCCAGCAAACCTTCAGGCTCAAAGCAGGACCCAGACATTGCATACAGTCATTTAAAACAAACATGGACAAGCGCTGGCAACAAACTTCCAAGAGGAAAATCCAGAATATACATCATCTTATCTCTCTCACTAATGTGTTTAATCCTGTGAAAACAAGTGTGCTCCTTGAGGTTATTTGAATGCTGAAAGCTGATCTTAAGCAGGTGACAGTGGGCTGACAGATGGCATTAAAGATGAGATTAGAGGGGAGTTTCTGCAGAAACTTCCATGTGAATTCCTGTCCCAAATCTGAAAGGTTGCATGACTCTGAGCTGTTGGGTTGATGCAACCAAATGTGTAAAGTTACCCATAACATTGACCCTTCCCTGCAATGATGACTTTCAGTATGACAAAGCAGAATGAAAAGGTTGAACTTCCATGCACCTTCTGGGTCTCAGAAAAGGCTGCATTGTCATTTGTACCTCAAAATGAAACTCAAAGCAAGTTATTCACAGCACCAGCAGGTCTGTTCTCCCTGACCATTGTAATTGTGCATTGTGCTCGAAAGCATATAAGATTTCTCCTCAGTATATTATTTTCACTGAAAATATTTGCCAGATAAAAAAGGACAGATTGCTACGAGAATAAGTGTCACTTATTCTAGCAATAAAAGCCTCTAATTTTTGCATGTCTCAGAATCACAGAATCACAGAATCACAGAATCACCCAATGTTCGGGGTTGGAAGGGACCTCTGTGGGTCATCTAGTCCAACCCTCCTGCTGAAGCAGGGTCACCTACAGCAGGCTGCACAGGACCTCCTCCAGGAGCGTCTTGAATATCTCCAGAGAAGGAGACTCCACAACCTCCCTGGGCAGCCTGTTCCAGTGCTCTGTCACCCTCAGAGGGAAGAAGTTCTTCCTCATATTCAGACGGAACTTCCTGTGCTTCGGTTTGTGCCCATTGCCCCTTGTCCTGTCGCTGGGCACCACTGAAAAGAGCTTGGCCCCATCCTCCTGACACCCACCCTTCAGATATTTGTAAACATTTATAAGGTCCCCTCGCAGCCTTCTCTTCTTCAGGCTCAACAAGCCCAGCTCCCTCAGCCTTTCCTCACAGGAGAGATGTTCCAGTCCCCTCACCATCCTTGTAGCCCTCCGCTGGACTCTCTCCAGTAGCTCTTCATCTTTCTTGAACTGGGGAGCCCAGAACTGGACACAGTACTCCAGATGAGGCCTCACTAGGGCAGAGTAGAGGGGAAGAAGAACCTCCCTCGACCTGCTGGCCACACTCCTCTTAATGCATCCCAGGGTGCCATTGGCCTTCTTGGCAGCCAGGGCACACTGCTGGCTCATGGTTAACCTGTCGTCCACTAGGACACCCAGGTCCCTCTCCACAGAGCTGCTCTCCAGCAGGTCCACCCCAAGCCTGTACTGATGCATGGGTTGTTCCTCCCCAGGTGCAGGACCCTGCATTTGCCTTTGTTGAACCTCATCAGGTTCCTCTCTGCCCAACTTTCCAGCCTGTCCAGGTCATGCTGAATGGCAGCACAGCCTTCCGGTGTGTCTACCACACCTCCCAGTTTGGTGTCATCAGCAAACTTGCTGAGAGTACACTCTAACTCTTCATCCAGGTCGTTGAATTTCCAGGGCTTGACAGTTTTGACTCTTTGACTTCCCAGCACACTCTGAACAGGTCTTTCATTGATCTCATTTTCTGCAATCCTTAAAAATCAAATATTGCTAGTGAGGATAATTTTTAAATGCACAGTATTTCTCTACAAATCAATCAGATGTCTATGGAGCAGTGCAAGAACACTCAGAGGTATCCAGGTTCCTTCGAGCATACTTATTCTCCTAAAATCTCAAAGACCATCACAAGAAATAATGCAGTAAAGAGCTACCAGTAATGCAGTAAGCAGTTCTCTACCTCTTCTGAGAGTCCAGTTGATTATATATATATATATATACGTGTACCTATCAGTGTGTTTGTGTGTGTGAGGCCAGCCATGCCTCTCCCATTTACTCCGTATGTGATTTTTTCTCTCTGAGACTCTATTTATCATTACATACAATGGTTGAACTATACTTTGAGATCCTTGAAAAATGTCGTCTATTGCTATCTAGCTATCTGTATGTTGGTTAAATGCTAAAACGTGCAAGTCACTAACATTAACTTGGTGTAACAACAAGGGTGGACAAGGGAAAACCTATGGATGTCATTTATCTGGATTTTTGTAAAGCCTTTGACATGGTCCCCCACAACATCCTTCACTCTAAATTGGAGAGCCATGGATTTGATGGGTGGACCGTTCGGTGGATAAGGAATTGGTTGGATGGTTGCAGCCAAAGCGTAGTGGTCAACGGCTCAATGTCCAGATGGAGACCAGTGACGAGTGGAGTCCCTCAGGGGTCCGTACTGGGACCGGTGCTGTTCAATATATTTATCAATGACATGGACAGCGACATCGAGAGTACCCTCAGCAAGTTTGCAGATGACACCAAGCTGAGTGGTACGGTCGAGACACCAGAAGTACGGGATGCCATCCAGAGGGACCTGGACAAGCTGGAGAGGTGGGCCTGTGTGAACCTCATGAGGTTCAACAAGGCCAAGTGCAAGGTCCTACACCTAGGTCAGGGTAATCCCCGCTATCAGTACAGACTGGGGGATGAAAGGATCGAGAGCAGCCCTGCTGAGAGGGACTTGGGGGTACTGATAGATGAAAGGCTGGACCTGAGCCAGCAATGTGCGCTGGCAGCCCAGAGGGCCAACCGTGTCCTGGGCTGCATCAGGAGAAGTGTGGCCAGCAGGTCGAGGGAGGTGATTCTCCCCCTCTACTCCACTCTGGTGGGACCTCACCTGGAGTACTGCGTTCAGCTCTGGAGCCCTCAGCACAAGAAGGACATGGAACTGTTGGAGTGGGTCCAAAGGAGGGCTACAAAAATGATCCGAGGGCTGGAGCACCTCTCCTATGAGGACAGGCTGAGACAGTTGGGCTTGTTCAGCCTCGAGAAGAGAAGGCTGCGGGGAGACCTGATTGCAGCCTTTCAGTACTTAAAGGGAGCCTATAGGAAAGATGGGGACAATCTTTTTAGTAGAGACAGCAGTGACAGGACGAGGGGTAATGGTTTTAAACTAAAACAGGGTAGGTTTAGGCTGGATATAAGGAAGAAATTCTTTACAATGAGGGTTGTGAAACACTGGAACGGGTTGCCCAGAGAGGTAGTGGAGGCCCCATCCCTGGAAACATTCAAGACCAGGTTGGACAGGGCTCTGAGCAACCTGATCTAGTTAGTGGTGTCCCTGCTCGCTGCAGGGGGGTTGGACTAGATGACCTCTAGGGGTCCCGTCCAACCCAAAACATTCTATGATTCTATGATTCTATGATTTTGGCTAAGCACGTGTGGTTCCTCAGACTGTCTGTGCAATTTTCAGTAATGTAAAAGGGAAACGAGGGCAGTTTGATGGATGTTTCATTGTTAGCATATGCAAACCTCTCCTAGAAACCAACTACTAAAGAAAATGCACAAGGTAGAGCTTTTTCTTTTGGGATTCTTGTAATTTCTCTTTACTGTAAACTTGGCTGAAGTACGTCAAACCAAGTCCTGAGAGCAGATATAGACTACCTAATGTCAGAAAGAAGGCAGGTCATAGTGTGCAGAAATGGTGAGTTTGTTTTAAATAATGGAGCTGGGCATAGGTAGTGCAGCTTGCACATTCTGCAAGAGAAACCCCAGCAGACACATCCACCACATCAGAGAGCTGCCTAAATCTAGCCATCGGCAGCTGAAGCAATAGTCCACCTGCCTGATCAAACTGTATATGAGGACAAACATTTCTACTCTTTGTCTGACTTGACACAGGACAACTGACAAACTCAGCAAGCAACAGGCATCAGATTTCTCTTGTGGTGCACCACATTCTTGTGTAAGAGCTTATTAACCTAGGAGAAGAAACTAAGTGCAGACGTGGAAGACACTTTTGGCAGTTATCTCTGTTTCCAAAAAGGTCTTTTAGATTCTTCCAAAAGAAAGAATCTAAGGAAACTGCTTTTCAAGAACATAGATTATTTGCTTATAAATAATATTTGAAATTGCCTTCAGTCTTTGACAAAATGTCAGCAACAGCAAATATGTTTCCAGCTTCACTAGCCAATCCATACAGTCAAAGGACAGCACATCTATATTACTCATGTTCAGCCTTCCAGTCACAGATAAACGTTTGTCTCCTCAGTCTGCAGCAGAACATAACTGCAATATCAGGAGGGAGGTGTGACAGAGTAGTCAAAGAGAAATGAAAAGTGTGTGAAAACACTGTTAATCATAAGAGTTAAACACATACTTTACTCAATGCATACAAGGAATCTGGTCTGCGATCTGCTAAAGATCTGAAAATCACAGAATCACAGAATGTTTGGGGCTGGAAGGGACCTCTGTGGGTCATCTAGTCCAACCCTCCTGCTGAAGCAGTGTCACCTACAGCAGGCTGCTCAGGACCTCCTCCAGGAGGGTCTTGAATATCTCCAGAGAAGGAGACTCCACAACCTCCCTGGGCAGCCTGTTCCAGTGCTCCGTCACCCTCAGAGTGAAGAAGTTCTTCCTCATGTTCAGATGGAACTTCCTGTGCTTCAGTTTGTGCCCATTGCCCCTTGTCCTGTCACTGGGCACCGCTGAGTAATTTATAAGCATTTATAAGGTCCCCTCTCAGCCTTCTCTTCTTCAGGCTCAACAAGCCCAGCTCCCTCAGCCTTTCCTCACAGGAGAGATGCTCCTGTCCCCTCATCATCCTCGCAGCCCTCTGCTGGACTCTCTCCAGTAGTTCTTCATCTTGCTTGAACTGAGGAGCCCAGAACTGGACACAGTACTCCAGATGGGGCCTCACTAGGGCAGAGTAGAGGGAGAGAAGAACCTCCCTTCACCTACTGGCCACACTCCTCTTGATGCACCTCAGGGTGCCATTGGCCTTCTTGGCAGCCAGGGCACACTGCTGGCTCATGGTTAACCTGTCATCCAGCAGGACACCCAGGTCCCTCTCCACAGAGCTGCTCTCCAGCAGTTCCGCCCCGAGCCTGTACTGATGCATGGGGTTTTTTCTCCCCATGTGCAGGACCCTGCACTTGCTCTTGTTGAACTTCATCAGGTTCCTCTGCACCCAACTCTCCAGCCTGTCCAGCAGCACAGCCTTCCGGTGTATCAGCCACTCCTCCCAGTTCGGTGTCATCAGAAAACTTGCTTTCTACTAAATAGTAAAGTGTATGAATACCAGTTTTTGTCTATGATCCTGCCTTCTTTTTGTCTTGAAACAAGTTGAGATTTAATCACTCTCCGACTTCTCTCTCTCAGACATTGTTGATTGGCTGGCAGTTATGGGAAGTCAACACAAATATGAATTTTACCTCATCTTCATTGGAAGTACCACCAAATGACTCCATCTTAATGTGCACAGTCCTGAGCCAGTTAGCAGTAAAGCTCCGTCTCCACTGAAATTGCCTGTTAGTAGTGATCTCGTAACTCCTGAGGAACATAAGTTATGAGAAATATTAAACCTGTGGTGAGAAAAAGTATCTGAGACCTACTGTATGGCTATCATAGGGAATCAGTGTCTGGATTTAATCCTAGTGTTGCAGGAGAACTGTGGATGAGTTTCCCAGTAACTGATGTTCTTGATGCAGCAAGTTTTGCTTTCTGGGAAACTGGAAGATATTAAGTCTTTATTTGCATTTGCCAGTCTGGAGATGCTTGGCAAGCCAGTTTTATTCCTCACCACTGTTTCAGATGCAGGCCAGGGCCAGCCCAGGTTCAGTTTAGATTTAATTAGGATTCAGGTAACATTAAACTGCTGCCACACGCAGTGATTAGAGTGCGGTGCCGAATCAGCCCTTGTGAGTGTTCCTCTCTCTAATTGCAATTAGAAAAGGATGACTGTTTTCCTAAAATGAATGTCTCAGAAACCAGAGTTAGATGATGCGAGTCTGTCCTCTGGTTTCATAGCAGCCACAAGTAGTACACTGAATATCTAGCAGCATTCCTGATGATAATACTTGCAGTGCACAGGACAGCCTGACTGGTTCAAGGCTGTGTTTCCAGTTCAGACTCAGGAATATGCACAATTCCCATGAATTCCTTCTCTGAACTCTCCTTTAACAATCTACAAAGTGACACTGGCCTGTGTATTTTTAACAGTGTCCACCCAGCCCCTCCCATCAGACAGAGTAGGTATGTGATGCATGAAGAAAACAAGGAGTTCTGATTCCCAGAGACTAATTTTTAGGCAGAAAGAGGTCGGGAAAGGCTGGGTTGGGTTTCAGAGTACAGAAGAAAAAGTTCTGTGTAGTACAATCCATCACTGTAATCAGGGCTGTAAGTAATAACGCTTGTGTTTTCAGTGCCTAGCTCCAGAGTCAGGACCTATGCAGGAAATTCCTCTTTCTCCCTCTCTCTCCTAGCAAAACAGCTGATACCTGCATGTGAATCCTTATCAGAGATGCTTTCCCTGCCAAACCAAGGGGAAATCCAAGTGCAATTCAATTAGTGAATGCAAATGGGGTCACCTGTCACCTGCAACCTGATGGGATTGTCTGACAGGGCATTGGGAGCATCTGTGTACCCCAAAGCATCACACAGTTAAGATTTTCTAGAGGACAGTGAAATACGTGCCCCCGAGTGTTTCACAGATGGTTGGGAGGATCTTCTTTATTAATGAATTCAGACTTCACAACAACTTGCCTTGACAAAAGGATAACATTTAGAGATTCAAAGAGAGGAGGTAGCAAAGAGGTTGTCTGAAATGATTTAGATGAATGATGTTCTTTAATTCATTTCAAGGTCCTTTGAGCATAGGCCTGTTAAATATAAAACCTGCGCATAAGAGTATAAACATTTTTAAAATATCTACTTAAGCAATACCAAGAGACTTACAGAAACTTCATTGTGAAAAGTAAATAATATCTAAGTCAGGACCTTGGTGCTGTCCCTCACTGACATCCATATTCAGTTTTGCAGTATTTTATGATAGGGATTTTAAGACTGAGAATTCTGAGGACTTCTCTGGGAACAGAGTAAGATATAAGATTCTAGCCATATATATGACTTCCACCATTTTCAGTGGTTTAAACCAATATTTGTGCTTTGTTTCATTGTCATTTTCAGGTTTGAACACACTGTCTTTTTTTCAAAGCTTCCCTCTCATTATGAAGGGATGATTGAGAAATCTCCTCTTAGCAGCTCTTTGTAAAGAGATCTCCAGAAATATAGATCTCTTAGACATTCAGTATAACAAAGTAAAATGGAGTCTTAAATGCACTGAGTAAATGCTGGTGATACCCACATTTTAAGAGAGGAAATATGTTAACAAGAGGTAGAGCATTTCAGAGAACATGGATGGACTTTGCTAGCTGGACAGGACAGAATCTAATGAAGAGAAGTTCAAGGCTCTTGTGCTTGCAGCATGAAAAGACAGTTACAACACAATGTATTTTATTTATTTGGTTGAATTCTTCTTCTACCAGTAAGAACAGGTGGCTGCACCTGTAGAAATGACAGCCAGACCATTACAGCCTCCCCCAACTTTAGCCATTACTCTGAGGAGAGGAAGGGTTTATTCTTCCTAAAGAATTGTTGGAAAGTTTTCCAAAGCAGCCAAAAAGAGATCAAAAGCATCTGTAAATCATCTCTCATCCTCAGAATAATCTGGTAGCATTGAAGACAGAGGAACTATGGTCTCCACCTGTTCCCCAAGCTACCTAGGGAGAGACTGTGCTGCCAGAGCAGCATGCTAGCTAAAAATAAAGGAGTAAAGAAGCAGAATTTGCTCAAGAATATGCCTAGATTGTTAAAACCAGTGGGAAATGTTGCTTCAGAGAGATACTCTGACAAGGAAAACCACTTATGCAAAAGCATCAGAATTTTCTAGGGGAAATGTCATTTTCTGCTAGGAAAAAGAGATGCAATTTTCTGTCAGGAAAATAAAAATGATAGCTTTGTGATTGCCTAACTGGAGGGACCCTATCCATTAAGCTCACTACTCACAGGAAGAAAGCAAATAAGTAAGCGCAGTCCCTCAGGAAGCTGCTACCTACTGCAGACGTTGTTTCCCACACAGATATGGATGAAGGTCCTGGGGGGGGGGGTGTCACATTTTCCTGCTTTTTTAACAGTTTTTTTCAATTAATATTATTTTTGTTTCAGATAAAAATTTTCCAAATGCACAGGTAACATTTCATAAACTCTTCCAGTCCATACTGACTCAGTACAGCAGCACCTCGCAGAACAGTTTTAGGAGAGGATCTATTACAGAAAGCATGGTAGATTAGTTTTTACTGAATGTCTTCCAGGGTCTGCTCAAAAGCCTCTGGTTACTGGGCAATATACAGACCACATTATTTCCACCCACATGAATTTGCACCAATGTGAAAGGTTAATTTTCATGTAAATTGCATGGGAAATGGAATGCCGCCCCAGAGCTAAGAAGGTAAGCAAAAGCAAATACAGATGAATGGTATAATCTGAGATAAAATAAAGGGAAGAAATTAAGTAGGATGTTGTAGTTAACAAAAATACCCTTGAAATCACAAGACTTATCTGTGCTTTGCAGAATTTCTCTCATATACCAACATCGAGGTCCAGATTACAATTTCCATAATTTACTTTCTTCCAAGAGCAACGTCCAATTTCCTGAGCATTTATTTTGGTTCCATTGGGCATATTTGTGAATAGGGTGCTACATAACTTACAAAAGTGTAGTAGAATGTAACACATTCACTGTTACTTCTACAGCAAAATGATGACACGACTGTTGTAAGGAAAACTATGCTGTCCATGACCTTAAATACTTAGACTTCGATGTGAAACTGAAAAAGAAGGAAAGTAGGTTGTGATATTTTTCCTTTTTAACTCTGTACATCCAGGACAGAAATGTATCCCAGCAGAGTCTGCAGAAGATGCCATACCTTCATTTCAGATGGAAAATCTATACCTCCAAGACGCTAAAACTTGGTATTCTGAACCTACAAAGAAATAATTCTAATGAGCGTTCCAGACACTGATATATTTGCAATCAAAGCTACCTCTGCAGAAGGAATTGCGACAAATGGCAAAGTGAGACCTGTGCAAGGCAGAAGGAAGAACTGGGAGTAGGGCAATTAAGAAGTAGCAAATAGCAAACATCTGCAAGAAAACTGCTGATTTGTGGCTGAACAACCTCTCTTACTAAGCCAGATGGTTCATTAGCAAAAAGCATGTGTAGATGCCAAAGAAGCTTTAACTCTGCAGTGACCAACACCTGTATCTAGTGTTTTCAGGAGTGTTACAGAGACAGGGCACTCCAGAGATGTGTCATGTAGTTTAGTGTCAAGGGTGGCAATACCGGATCATGGGTCTCCACTGCAAATTCTATCCTGTAAATAGCCCTGACACACATGGAGCCTGGGAGATGAGACAGCAGATTATTTTTAAAGGAATAGCAGATCTGTTGCTTTGTAGCAGCACCTTACTGTCCTTCGTTGTTCCCTCTCCTTTTATAACCTCTTCCCACCACCCATCACGTTCCAGGGTAAATGTGGTTTTGCACAATGTCCAGTTTGTTTCTTTTTCATTTCTCAAGGCACCAGACACTCTCTCTTTAACTGTGCTTTTACCTTTCTCTGTGACACTGGTATCAGCTATGAGGAATGCTCTGTTATTCTTGTGCTCAAGGCAGAGACTTATTTTTGGCTTTTTAAATATACCACAAGCTGTGGCCAAATTTCCAGTTGCTCTTTGCACTCACTTTAGTCTCAGCTGTGGGTGAATGAGCATGTTTGAACATCAGGCCCACCCAGGCTCATACAAATGCTCTGTGACAAAATTTGGGCATCTGCGTTGCAGCAAGCATAGAGTGGGTAGAGAGATTACAGCCCTCTTCCACCCGGAGAACATCAGCATTGTAGATTGTCCATGAAAGGAGGCCTCTGAGAACACCTGGGGTTGGTATCTCCAGGACCATGTCTGTGGGACTCAGCTGATTTCGGGCCACTGTCACTACATGTTTTCATAACATCACATATAGCTGAGCCCATGACAGGCATTTTTGTTTGTCTTTCTCAGGCTTTGTTCCCTAGGAGGTTGCATCTTGTGTCTGCCCAGCCATCTCCAACCATTTGCTTCTTGGCCATGGCCAGCTTTTTGGAGATCTCTACTCTTCCCTTCTCCCAGAGGTCCTTTTCCACTTCACACCAGAGCCTGCCTTGCCCTAGATGGAAGAGCTACTTCAGCAAGCACTGCTCCTCAGGGGACAGATCGAAGAGATGCTCAGTTCCACTGGAAGCACTATAAGCATTAATATAGGTTTCTTAATCTCTCACTGCAACTTTCCCCTGTGTCCCAAAAACATGGTGAGGGTCCTCCTTGTGAGGAAAAGAAATCTCTGTTTGTACCTTCCCAAGGCCATGTTCAAATGAAAAAGGAAAAGACCTGTGGACTGAGGGACAATGGCAGTAATTTATAGTTACTGAGGGTGATGGGATACATTCTATCCATCAAAGACAAGTAAGTGCTTAGTAGATACTGAGTCAGGCTTGTAACTTCCCACCAGATGGCAAGGACGCCCTCTCAATAGCTGAATATGCTTTGTCTCATGCCGATAGCTTTGTGCTTAAGGCTAATATTATATTTAAAAGTATTCTTAACGTTATATCAATATAATGCACTTCCTTCACCTTGCTGGAGGCGTCTGTCTGGAGTATTAATGGCTTGGAAAATCTGGCACCATCAGCAGTGGTGCTGTTCTCTTTCTTTATTCTGGAAGCGGTGATACCACTTCCAAGAACCTAGATACCCATGAAAGCTAGTCAAACACACACACAAAAAATGCATACATCTGTCTTCTTTCTCCATTTGTGCTAATCTGTCTGCACTGCATCTGGACATTATTCTATCATGTGTTTTATATGTCTTTTGCGTAGAAGCCTGAAGCACAAAACTCACTTATAGTCTGCACACGCCACTCGGGGATTACTCGCAATCTTTCTTCCTAATCAGATTCTAAATTCAGAAAAAATATCCTGATCACATGTAGCTGGTCTTCCCATTGTTCACTGAAAATCACAGTGTCATTTGAATATGTCTTTATACTTTCCTGATTGGGCCAGAGAAACTGAATGCTGAAAAACAACTACATCCACTGACGAGATGACACTATTCTGAACTCCAAGGGTGGAAAGGCCAGATTCCCTGCTGCCCCACCTTCACCCTTCTGGTTAGAGGGATACACTGAGGTCCCTTGGTTAAAAACAGTGAGGATATAGACATGGGAAATTAGCAAATTTAGCACTTCATCAAATATGACTTAGATTTGGATTCACATTTACCTACCAGAAAGCCATCTGGGTTAGGACATCATGACCTGTCTTTCCCTCGGGATATGGAATTCCTTTGTCATTTCATATTTTTACATCTCACTCAGCTCTTGTTTGTGACTAGCAGCCTCTCTGGGCTTTGACCTTAATTCAAGGACCTTTTTTTTTCTTATGTATAAGTGTCTAGGTGTGATAACAGATGCATTTGCTTCATCCTTGAGAGAACACATCCCTTAACTTCTGTACCACGTAATCTAGAGGTTTACGTTGCTGTACTGCCCTTTGATTTCCTGTTTGCACTTTCTCTGATAACTTGTGTGATTAGGCTTAGCTTGGGTTTACAGAGATAAGGTGCTACTCAAATGTCTTGGTTTTCCTCCCTCCCCATGCAAAACTATTTCTTGCACTTGTGGCTCAAACAGTCTCTTTTTCAGTGTTTCACATGGATCCTTGCCATTTTGCAAATAGCTGGTACTCCAAACTTGCCTGTGATACTTGAATTTTGTTAGAATTCTGTCCCCTTTTCTTTGACTATACCCTCAAGGTATAGCCCCCATTCAGCAAGGCCACCTGGAGATTTCTCTTCTTCCTCCTCACCCCAGTCTTACAACCCAAATGTTCTTGTTGGCTGCAGGCATTACAACCTTGCTACTGCCTCCTGGACAAAGAGAAGGGTGTCAATAAATGATCCAATTGTTGTGGTCTAATTGAGAAGTGCCTTATCATGTCCTTTGATATCTGACTAAAACACACTACCCACTCATCAGTTGTGTTTGATAGGTTGACATCCTTGGCATATGAAGAGCCAGATGCTCTTTGAAATAGCAGAATTCTCTTTTATTAGGCATGATAGAGAGTTAATCCATCATTCAGCAAACATTCCTTTGTGCAGTCACACTCAGGAAATACCTTAGTTTTGCTATTCATATTTTGGGATAGCAAGCAGCATAATTTATCAGCACCTGCATTCATGGTCACATATCTGACAACTGATTCACAGCTCTGAACCCCTCAATACACACATAAAGATAATACATACCTAATCACCAGTAGCTGTCTTGTTATTGTTTCCTTGGGATCTCAAGGATGTTTATTCATGGGCTTCCACGTGTTTTCCTATCGCTTTGGCCTTGCTCTGAAGTCAGTAGATCTGAGCCTATGTCATCAACTCTATTTCTCATTGTCATCATAGAATAATCATTTGTATTTCCACCCATTTTCACTGAGACTTGATCAAAAACAAAGTCACTGTATAGAGCTGTCATAGCTTTCACACACCAGCTTTTTTCCATTGTGGAGACAAACAATAAAAAGCCGTCACACTGTTATGGAAGAGCAGCTCTCTGGGACCCTTCTTTTGTGCCCTGCTTCATGGCAATGATATTTCAACCCCATCTGTAGAACTTTGGCTCTTTGGCCCTCTATTTTGCCAGTCTTCATGTGTGCTTTCACTCTTCTGACATACTCTCCATCAGTTTCATGCCACAATATGTTTCACAGTTTCTCACTTCTTCACTGCGATCAAAAGCTGAAGGTGCTAGTCCTTTCCTCCTCCTCGCTCATACAGTCACCATCAGGGAGCAGAGCCAGGAGAGTAATTTCTCCTTAAAATGCCATTACTACTGTTGTGGGGTTTTCATTCCACCATTTTTAGAAATGTAGGACACCTGATGCAGCACTGGAGCTGGCCACAGTAGAAGCACCTTAAGTGTTGAGATGCCAGGGAGAATGATGCAATCGTCCAGTCATACATTAAGGCACAATTAACCTTTGGCTCTCTTGTAGGTACAAGGAAAGAAAGAAGCAGGACACAATTCATTTAGGCATTTCTATACGTAAGTTTTCTTAGGAGGTGGGACAATGAAAATATACAGTGTCAGCCTAAGAAACTACAGTCTTAAGACCACTCAATCAACAATAGCATAGAGATTTAATATATAGAGGAACATATAGTTCTTTCCTCTATTTTAACCACTAGATCAGATGGAAATTAATCTATTTACAACTAAAGTGCAAAATATTTCATAATTCTAAAAAATTAATTACAAATCTGTGTATCACAGCAAAGATAAATTTAATTGATTGAGAAACCAACCATGGCATGAGAAGGTCTTACACTGAATAGTGAGTACCTAAGTATGCAGAACTGGGTATAGCTTGATCAATCGTATGTTTATCAACAGTACCTATTAGAATACAGAGTTGAGATCCTGCCAGGTATACAAGATACATGTTGAGGACTTGATTTGGCTGTGTAATATTTTTGGCTGACAAATATTTTCAGTGAAGTGTCTCTCACACATACCTCTATTGCCTTCAGCTGCATGGTACAGCAATACAGACTACTGGTAGAAGGCAGTTTAACCACATATAACTTTTATTACACTGTATAGTGAGACTCTAACTGTAACTTCTTTTCACTAACATGCTAATGTCCCTGGTACGTTCACTGTATGCAGTGCAAAAGAATGTAGTGAAAATTGCCATTCATGTGCAGGCAGGTGGAAAGTGGCCCCTTGCAACTATTAGCTGATCTCTATCAATATAAAGACCCCCTTGTGTTGTATTTCCCTGTGCTAACAAGCCATATCTGAGTAGCGAACAGGGACAAATTTGTCAAAACTCAAAGAGTATTTGATGACCAGACCCCAGTAGCCTAACGTTTCAGCAGCTATGTTCTGTAGCAGAGCAACTCCTGTTGACACTTCAAGAACACACGCAGATCTTTTTGCAACAGCAGTTTCCATCTGCAAGAACATTTTTTCTTGTAGCAGTAGCAGTAAACAAGTGCTGAGGCAACAATAAACTTCGCCAAGGATTACCTTCAAATGCAAAAATGGGTTTGCTCTTTAAAGAATCTCATAATAAATGCCAAAGCCTCAAAGACTGGAGCCCAGAACAGATTCTATAAATGAAATAAGTGCAAAACTTTCTCTTTAAATCTGACAACAACTGTAAGCAAACCACATAACTTTTTGGTTTCACAGATAATCCATCTGAAAACATCACTTGATTCTAAAAGTAGCTGGACAACTCTCGCTGGTACTGAGCCAGGGAAAAGCCAAGTTTATAAACGGCTTTGTCAGTGAACAAATCGGAGATTTGTCCTTTGGTCTGATAACGCCAACAAGACTGATAAACAACACCCTTATCAACATAACAAATACAAGTATCACAACCCATTTTACAGTGGAGACTGTAGGAATCTTTAATATGCCTGTAAAATACTATATGCTTTGATCTATCTTTTGTAAAAAGATGTATGATGAAGAAATTGGGTCATTAGCATTGCTGGAGCATTGGAGCAATGTAGGAGATGAGAATATCACTGCCCAATTTTCTTCAAATTCTTTTTCTTTCATCAAGACTTTTATTGGGAACTTCAGCCATATCACCAGGTTTAAAGCACACCTATACGGTTGAGCCAGTTCGCTTTTCCAGGAGACATCTTTCCATTTTTATGATTGCCTGCCGCACTTTATGAGGCTGAAATGGCGGATGGTCTCACAGTGGCATTTCTATTGTGTTCCAAAACTCATCAAGTCTGCTTTGCTTAAACTAAGATTATTATCTTCTTTGCTCATAACAGCTTTCCTGGGCTAGCTTTGCCTTACTACTTAAATTTCTTTCCTCTTATTGTTACACTGCCAGTGTGAGAGTCTGAGAGTGGCTGTCGGTGAGCTGACTTGATGAGGCATGTCTTGGCACCTGCACTCAGGACAGCGCAAAGCTGATCCCACGTGGTATGCGGGAAAAAAAAAAAATGCCTTGCTCAGTTTCCCATGCTTTTGGAAAGGCTGTTCTCATTGCAATGCATTTCCTTGTTTATGAAAGGAATATGCTTGATTATCAGGTCATTAGTGTTTTAAAATTTCCTGTGATCTAAATGTTGCTCTTGCAACAATTTGTCAAAGACAGATTGTCACTTGGAATGATTTTATGTATCAGAAAACAACTAGAGGTAAGAGGTAAAAGATCTCGTAAGTTAATTATTTATACCTGAATCAAAGCAAAGACATTAAGAACCTAGTATTTTAAAAAAGAAGTTAAAATACTTCTGTGTTTAAGACAAAGAAATGGCATGTCAGGGATCCTGCCTTCTACTTTGGGTTTTAGTGACTCTTTCAAGTGTGGTTTTAGTCAGATTACTTGTGCACTGTGCTGTGGACTTGCTCCCTGCAGGGGCATTGGCAATCTTCAGCAGGTCACCTGTTCTATGTAAAGCGTGACAACAGCTAAATACTGGTATTTGTGAACACTGGCAAGAGCTACTAAACCCCAACCAGGAGGCAAAGCTGAGTGACATCCAAATTCTGCAACTTCCCAGGGACTGCAAGGCATCTGAAGTGCTACTAGGAGGTGGATCCTTTCATTCAGCCTCCTCAAGGCTACATCTTCTTTTGCAGGTAGTTTTGTCCCAAGATCAATACAAAAGTCGTCATTGATGGATATAATGTTGAACAGCCATTAAATAAAATGCACAAGTCATCAGTGGAGCTAGCACTGGAGCTCCAGTTTGCTTTTAACTGGAGAAGTGTCCTAACTATGGCCAGAGAACCTGATATCTTCTGGAAACTCAGAAACAGCCCAGAGGTTTACGAGGACCAACAACCACTTTGGATCTTTGGATGTAGGTGCTGAGCACCCCTTTGGTCTTCAATTATGTTTATGAACCGTGTTCTGACGCCCTGAAGAAATGAAGGAAAAAAACAATAAGTGCAATATCCATAAAGGTACTTGAAAGATTAGTTTCCTCATCTCTAAAATCGGTCTGGTAATCTATACTATGTATCATGTGTCGCTGTGTCAGTGCTAACTGTATCATTTTCTTGCCCGTGCCCCTTACAGATGCACTGCGTTATGCAGTGCTCTACCTGTTTTGATGTATTGCTCCACAGAAACTGAGTCATTATCTAATCATATGTACAGACATCCAGAAACACTCTTGAAAGGATTTTGGCTCTTTGATTTCTTCAAATATTCCCTTCAAATGAAAATTACAATTTTTCCACTCCACTCACCGAGTGCTTTAAATGTTAAGTTATATATAATCTTTCCCACAGGGGCTCAGGCATTAGCTGGTATTCAGGCGCTCCTGAAGCTGTTTCAAGAGATGTTGATGGCAAAGTAGAGCTTCCTTGTCCCAGTCTCATTATATATACGTACATTTATGTACATGCAAGAGAAACAGCCTTGCAGACTCCAGGCTCAGAGAAGAAGAGGAGGCGGTGCTCCAGGCACCTGAGAAGATTCCCCTGCAGCCTGTGGTGAGGACCATGGTGAGGCAGGCTGTCCCCGTGCAGCCCATGGAGGACCACACTGGAACAGATATCCACACTAAAGTTCATGGAGGACCACACAGGTTATTCCACCTCATTTTGTAGCTTTTCTCACTTTTTCCTGGCTTACAGCCACGCATGCATAACTATAAGGCACCAACCCTCTACTTCCATACACTCACCATACATTCTCAATGAGCTCCTAGCTAATGACAATGAAGCTCAGGAGGACTCAAAGCAGGTTTGCCTTGGGCTTCATTGACTTGAGCAATAGTTTCCACCTGCTTCTAGAAACTACTAGTAGCTATGGCAGTTACATAGATACCTATGTAATTTACTATTACATAAAACCACCACCTTGCTGCTCTGCTGTAGTTGCCCGGTTGTTTTTTCACTCTGGCAGAGAGGTGACTAAAACTCCCTTCAGCTTTTGCATTGTAGAGGGCACTTTTCCCCACCAGCCCCAGTAGCATAGGCTTCACATCCCAAACTCTGCTCTCTTGATTTCCATTTCTGGAACTAACTCCCACAGGAATTTTCCACTGCCTCAGCACGTCTGTAGTGTGGAGATGTTTTTCTACTGTTGTTCACTCAGTCAGCCAAAATGTTTGTGAAAATAGTGATCTTATAGAAACGATGGGTCCTAAATTAATGAGGTATGCTGCAAAGCAGAATCAGATTTCAGACTCTTTATACTCAAAATGTCTAAATCTCAGCTCTGACCTGGCAGTTTACTTGACCCCATCAGCAATGAAGCCAACAAGTGGAAAATTGGAAGGGCTCTGACTTCACAAGAAGAGTCAGAGAACTGTGTCTCCACATGCTCACGTTAGCTGCCAGCATGCAGATGCAGCTCCCAGCTGGAGACCAAATCTTTTCAAGACAGACTTCTGCCGGTTCCCAAAGGAAAACTACGACAATGTTAGACAGCTAATTCTGCTGTTTACATTATCAGCATCAGAATACATATGTATTGGAACAACTTTAAACCCAAAGGTTACATGAAAGATTAGGCTCTGGACTGAAAAAATAGCTCCAATGAGCACCAGTACAACTGTTTCACAAAGCCAAAGATCATGTTTAGACAACATCAGCCAGTCAGCAATTGATCTGGAGTAATTTTCTTTCCAGAGCAAGTTTACTGCCCACCTGCTCTTCTTTTCAGGCACAGAAAGCTGCCAAGATGCTAAAGGAGGGCATTCACCCAGACCAGTAATCGCAGCTTGCTGGAAACTTGCTCCTGAACAAATCACCACCAGCTGGCACTCATGGGACTGCACCAGCAGCACACACTGCACTGCAGATCTGATGGGCCCCAGGATTTGCCCGAGACACTTATCCTCAGACACAGATGCTTTCTGAGGGAGTTGCTCAGCTTTGGGAATCTTCTCAGCCTCAATCTCTTCTGAAGAGTTGCTAGTCAGCAAGCAATGCAAAAATAAATATGTTTCAGTAAGGTAACTCATACGTACAGACTCATGAGTCTGTAAATAGAAGGCATTCACCCAAAGTAACTGGTGATATATCTCTGACTCCCTCCTATAATATTACGTAGGCAGCCACACTTCTTCAGAGCTTTATTTCTAGGAAATACTTCATAGCATCACAGTAATTTTCAGTTTCTGATTACATAATTCAATTCTCCCAAATTTTGTCTTCTTTTTCAAGTAGCACTGCTGGGAAAGTTAAGAAATACAAGTATATTAAATTCTTATGGGCATTCTCACAGGCACAAATGCCTATATAATTGCCATATTAATAAATTAATAATTAATAATAAGGTTTTTAAGTATTTGGGTACCCTCTGGACTGCTAAGATTTCTGGTACTAACAGTATGTCACACTTTAGCACCAAAATTATGATGTAATTTACCAAAAAACATTCTCAATTTTAACTAAACCATCTTTTTAGCAGCAATTTTAGTGTTCGCCACAAGTTTCAAGTTCTCAAATGAAGCAATCTGCAGGAACCTGTGCAAAATCCAGACATTTTCTCATACTCCATTGTATACACTGGAATATTCGTTTCAACCTTATCAATACAACCTTTCAGTTACCTACTGGATCGTCAAAAGGGTGTGGTTAATCAGAGTAAGGCTGCAGAATATTCTGATTTGTGAAGAGTTTTAAAATGTTTATTTTTCATCCTATTTCAGGGTGGGTCCACATTTCTGAAATTTCAGCATCTCCTACACGGCAAGATTTCAGTGCTTTGACCATTTTACTGATTTGACATTTCTCAGAAGCTACAGTCTCATGTACAGCTACACCACCGTGCTATATAGTATGCATTGGGTCTAAAGGGTGTAAGTGTTCTAAAAGCATTTTGGAAATGCCATTGCTCCCGTAAGATATATTTAGAATGTTCCTGGTCAAAATTAACAAGTATTTCTACAAGCAACCATGTGACACTGCGTATTAGAGGCTAGAAAGAATGACAGTACGTGGGCTCCTCTATCTGAGAATGGTAGTATCAGATTAGTAACAAGATCACTGAATAAGCCCTAGGACAAATTCTTCCAGGGAGGTCCATCACTGCGGTACCGAGACTCATTTTCATGCAGTGCCCCTTGCCACTGCACTGATTCAATAAAGCACTTCAGCATGGGGGCATGCATGTGATTTCTGTTCAAAATCAAGCATAAGCTTAAACCAATTAGGATTCCAAAAGACCTGAAATCAGGAAAAAAACTTGTTGCCAGGACCTCAGCAGAAAAGGCTACGAATCCTATTTCTGGGTAATGTTGCTGGAGCTGACAGGTTAAACTCCCTGCTACATGGAGTAAGGCAGAGGAGGGAGGTCTGTCCTTCTAGCACAGAACTTCAGAAAAATTGTGTAGATGGAAACATAGCTTATCTGCTACCTCTCCACTACACTCCTCCAAGTATAAGCCGCTATGTGACCAGGGAGCCGGGAGAAAATATAGCAAAGAAATTAATTACAAACTGATTACACGTAGCACCAGTTTCATGCCTTCTCACCATACCACTGGGAGACTTGGACACGCATCTGCACATCTCAGTTCCTGCATACATGCTTTTCTGGTTACATCTACCATGATGCTGCATTACACTAGGAACACTTTTGTTCTCTCTTGCTATCTCTTTTTGACTTTTTTATAGTTTAAATAAGAGTACAGAAGCACTTGAAGCTGACTTAAAAAGGTGGGGTTAATGAAAATCATGCAGATGGTGAATGGTAGAAGAATGGTTCAAGGATTTACATGCATCATAGTGGAGCCACTGCATACATTTCCATAACAGTAAGTGATGAATAATAAAATGTACAAGTTTTATGTTTTAATTATGTCATCATCTCTGATTTAATATTCTTTTTGGTGTATTTTTTTTCTTCCTTGCCCACAGTCCTCCTTTCTTCATTATTTAGTTCAAACGATAAGTCTTTTTTCACCTTTGGGAGTTCTATTTATACTTTTTTCCCTTCCTGATGCAAAATAGAAATATGTACTAAGAAGCCATCCCAGAGGTGATTAGAGTCATTCATACGTAAAGCAAATGGAGTAATATCTGGAGAGGACTACTAAGAGCATATCACTGTTCAGGAACCTCTGGTTTTCATCTTTTTTCCCACAATTTTGCCCCCAGAAAGAAAACTCACATTTGCCAAAATAGATGGCAAAAAAAAATGATGGTGCTATTTGGTCAAAGTCTTGGAAAATTGTTCTCTTTAGGCAATGGCAGTAATTTGAATTTTATTGCTTACCTGGCAGACGGGCAATCCTCAGGAAAACCTGCTGGTGTGAGCAGAAGTGCTATTAAGGCGGATCCTTCCACACCGAACACAAAGAGAATGTCTACCTTTCATTTCTAAGCAAACTAGACCAAGATTTATACTGGAGGTTATTATCTCTGTTCTACAAATGAAGCCCAGTGTAAGAAAGCCCCAAAATAGGACATAGTTGCCTAGCTGTCTTTTGGACCAAATTTTCCATTCTCCCATTAACCACTGCACGCAAAATGGAAATTGAGGCAGAGCTGAACTGCACTTAGCTGTCGCCTAACCAGAGAGGCATTCAGATTTCCTTCAGCAAGAGATTTCATCTTTTCAGTTTGTGGAGCCCAAGACATTTTTCAGTGAATGTCATAAACATGACTGTGACTTGTTGTATGGCTACTGTAAACTTGCCTTATTTTGAGACCCGGGGAATAATGCAGGGATTCCCCAGGGTCTGTGGAGCAGAGCTTAAAAACGTCAGCGTCGGGTGCTTAGTTTTCTGACAGAGAAATTCTCTTGTTGCCTGACTGTCTCTGGCTAGCATCGTCTAAGTGTCAATAATATTGAATAATTTAATACCCAGCATTTACACCTGCCTGTCTCTTAGTGGGATTCAGAGACTCGGTGCTCCTCCATCAGCTCCACCTACGGAGCTTTTCCCAGTACACTTTCTTTGGAGTTTACCTACTGAAGTAAACCTGAGCAGATCAAGGTAAACATTCAAATATTTTGAGTTAGGCCAAAGCTATTTAAACATAGCCTTACTGGAAGATTTTCAGTGTCTTTTAGACGCCACCTTAGTCTTTGGTAACTTATTCTCTTATTTAAATCTAAATACATTAAGATACTAATGTTGTGAACTAATAAACAAGCTGTATTTGCCAAATGTGACAAATTTATTCTAAATTAATTTTAAGCCTGTAGTTTTGACAGCCCTCGATAAAGGCTTAAACAATTGTGACCACTGCCGTGTATAACAATAGCCAGGCCTGGAAACTAAAGAAAGAAAAACAGATGGAAAGAGGGCCAACAAACACAGATTTTTTATGAGGGACACTGAAATGATTTGCACATTAAGAATTCATTTTATAAATAATTTTACCTTCACAAATGCATTTGTCTTAACCTTTCCAAAAGGGATCATTTAGACTTCTTATGTAAAAAAAAAAAAAAAATCAGCATTTAAAAGGGGGATAAAACGAGCTAAAAACTAAATCCCATGCTGAAATGCTCTGTTTGATTTATTTGACCTGCTTTGTTTCATGTTTGTTTAAAAACAAAACACCCTAAAATACTGTCAGTTAGGAATGACCTGAATTACCTGTTCCTCCCCATGCTCTTCCATTTTTTTCAACTCAAATGAACTTGGGAAAAAAAAACCCAATTACTTGCACAGGCATGTTACAGCCCTCAAAAAGTTAGAAGCCACATCTCCCACAGTTTAAGATAAGGATAAAAGGCAGGCAGGAACTTCCCTTTATCATCCATTAGATGGGAGGGAAATGCCCCGCTCCACATGTGAATGAGGGACACACTCTTTCTCCAGCTCCCGCTGACTGGCTGGATCCTGGGCTTGACCTGAGCTGTGAGTACATGTCTCTCACCTCCACGATTCAGTTCCTTCTCTACAGGTTCCATTTTCCCTGGTCAGGACTTGGGGCTGGAAGGGAGGCAAGGAGAAGAGGGATTACCATCCAGCTTTCCTTAACGTGAGGCAGAATAAGGAAGAGTCTGATTTTGCCATTCAACATGGATAGCATAGTTATTCACATGAAAACTTGAAATCTGGTTTAAAAAAAAACCACCAGAAGAAATCAATAGTAGTTTGCACTCCTTTTTTTTCCCCTTATCTCAAATGAAAATATAAGGAGAAAATTGAGAATAATATGCCAGAAACTAACTTTCTTTCCCCTGTTTAAAGTGCAATATTCTCACTGGGATTGGAATGTCATCCCAGATGGCTTGGCCAAGGAACATATGCCAATAGTCTAAACCTCACTGTATATGATTTGACATCTTGACATTTAGCAAACTTAGAAAACATAATTAAAAGAGACATAGATACCGTAAAGATAAGCCTTATTAATACTAATGTATCTATTTTCTGTCACTGTTTTCCTGGAGTATCTGGCAGCGTGGAAGGTAGCTCAGCCTGTATGCAAAATATCTAAATTCATACAGTGCTGCATCCTCACTAGCAAGCTTTGCCCGATCCTGGGCATTTCCGCAATTCACTTTACCCAATCCAGACCCTGGTGAAAAATGCTCTCAGGAACTGCAGCCTATGGTAGGAGGCAGGAGAGCTCAGAAACTCACGTGACAGAGCAAATATCTGTCTGCACCTCGTGAGCCTTCTCTATCCTCTGATAGAGACGAGGCTGAGCGGGACTGCTCAGCAGGGGCAGAAAGTAACGAGGAATCAATCCAGGACAAAGGACTATTGTGGAAAAAAATCCCCCATGGCATGACAGCCACCCCTCTGCTGCATACCCCCTCTGCACAACATGCTTTCTGCAGGTGATGGTGGGCCTGGAATGGTACACCTCCCTTGGTGTTTCACCTCAGGAGTGTGCTTCTAATAGCAAATGTCTTGACATACCCCACCGACCTCACTTTGGCTTGCACCGCAGTGGGGTTTCAGAGCTGAAATTTGGAACTCAAAACTGAAATGAATTTGAATTTAATTCTTTCTGGACGAAACTAAACAAGAAGGTATACTCCAGAAAAGCACCTGCATCAAATTAATTACTTTTCAGCTCTCAGAAACACAATTTCAGTGCTCACAATCACATAAGAATTAGTCTAAAGTAAAAACTCTTGAAATGCATTCAGTGTGGATATCGGGTCTCATGGCATTTCACCGTACAGACCTTGGTCCCTCTGGACCACAGCAATGGCTAATGTAGACATGTTAGCTAGCGCATCAAGGGAAAGAGAAAGACTCGGAGTCCCTCAGGTGCTTCGCCTAAGTGTCTGAGCCATCTTGCAATCAGATTTCAAAGCACTGAATATTCATTACAATGAATTCAATCAATCTTTATTGTATACAGAATTGCCACTGTAAAGTATTCTACAGGCAATTTCTGTAAGTAATTTTTATTGCAATTTCCATTACAACTGCAAATAGAAACTTGCTCTTAATGTTTTCATAGCAGGCTCCCACTTGAGCTGTTATCATGAAATATGTTTTCTGTCATGAAGTGCTGAGGACGGCATAGCACAGATGGGATGGGCAATATACAATTATTTAGGAAATGTATCCTATTACCAAATGGTTGACATGTTAAAAATTAGGGGAAAGGGTGACAAGATCATCTTACAAAGAGGATGCAGAGGAAGATGGATTACTTCTAATGAGAGTTATTCACTGATTTATTTTTTTTTTGCTTAGAGTTAAGACTCAAAAGACTGTTAAAAACAAAACAATAAATTTCAGGTTTCTCTTTTCCCGGGATTCTGTAGAACTTCGGGAGACACCAAAGGGAGGTATCCAAAGATTGCTCTGTACAACACTCCATCAAACTGCAGCTGAAAACATACAGTTAGTTATCTAATGATCAAATTAATTATTACTCTGCTTTCAGAAACATAATTTTTGAAGGAATTCCTAACAATTTCCTTTCGCTTTCTAATGTGACTCACGGAGGATGCCAGTCTAGGCTACAGCTGGCAACAGAACTACTTGATTAAGCAGAGTGACTCTGGAGTGTGCACTGATCTGACGCACGTGATCTAAATAATGAAACATTTTGTCTCTCTAAATGGGAATGCTTCTAAACACACGCCTAAATCAAAAAGCATGTGGTCATGCTGTGGCAGTGTTCCAGGGATGCAGCAATGGTTACAAGATGCTCCTTGTACCTAGTGCTGGCACAAAATTGGACTTCATATGACATTTCAGTACAAATTCTTCTGAATCAGAAGACAGTCCGCAAAAAAATGCCTTATAGGACAAAAAGATACTAGCTTATCACACTATATTTTAACAAAGGGTCACCATCCTCAATGGGAACAAATAAACTTTAACAATGTTACTGCAATTGACAGAAGAAGAAATCTCTGTCTCATCACTTCACAGACACCTTCCTCCTACGAAAGCGAATGCTGCTGAATCAACTAAACTTTCCAAATAAAGTGTATAAGCTCATCTTCGTTTTAATTGATACAACCTTTTTATGTTTACAGTAAAACTAAATCAGTTGCGTATTTCTCCCCCCCCACCTTGAATAGGGAATTGGTTCCCTGGAAATGCAGAGAAAGAATTTTCTATAAAATCCAATCCCATCTGATAGATTTGTTGGCAAAATTCGTATTGGGTATGATAAAGATTATTTTTGTATCTACCTTCTCTTGTTCCTTCAGGAACAGTGAACAAATGACCTGAAAAACACCTCACAGGCTACCAGCAGCAGCAAGAATTATTGGTTTTGAAATAGAAAATTAAACTATTCTAAAGTTAAAGATTTTCACTCCAGATAAGGCCTCTGCTTTGTTATTAACAGTTCTGGAGAAATGCATTCAAGATTTTCTGTTAATCCATAATTCCTATTTACTGATATTTGGAGATTACCATAGGGCTCTCCTCTGGGATGTTCATTTACTTCTACTGTTAATGTGAAAAACCTGCATGTCTATTTATCTGTCCAAATGGTAAATAGCCAGTGTTTAATCAACAGTCCCTTATTAAAGTTCACTACATTTCTGTGAGGTTTTTTTCACCCGTCCTATTATCAAAAATGAATCCAAGACATTAAAAAAAGAAATGAATGGATCAAGATTTCAACTGACTCACTAGCAAAGCTGCAATTGTAAGCTGCAAATTCCTGACATTTAGGGCTATACACATTTCCACAGATCCCCAAGAGAGGGCTAATATCTGTTACCTCCCTCTTTGTCAAATGGCCAAGGAAGACCTACAAATCAAAAGTTTCCTGTGTTGTTTTGAAAAACCTAAGCATTTTGCCTCCTGTTGTCCTGTTTAGCTATGAAAGATTAACTTCACTCATTGCTCTAAACAAGTATACATGAAGGCTAACTCCCCATGTCCTTCCACAGAGAAATTTTTGACTAAACAACAAGGATGTCCTTCCACAGAGAAATTTTTGACTAAACAACAAGGATCATGGTCTTCAGTAGAGGAATAATGAATATGAGTCCAAGTCAGTGAGGGAAATGATGTTTAATTTGATGCCAGCAAGAAGCTTCCTAACGTCCTACTTTCTGGCAGCACCACATGTTCACATTCTGCAAAATTATCCAAGAACAACCTCCTGGAAGCACAAGAACAACCCATCCCCTACAAAGGGAAAGGACGAAGCAGAACAACCTGGACTTTTCTATGATTCTACGAAAATCAGGATCCCATTGCAACATTAGGAGAAAAAATTAACACAGACGGAGGCTGAACCTGTAAAGAGATGATCCATCTGAAATTATAGTATCAAATGGAGAAAAAAAGACAACAGAAAATCAGAAGTATTGGTAAGCCCTTGAAAATGTTTCAAAAGAAGCTTGAGAGTAATCTTTAAAGCCATTTGCACATATTACACAGTGAAAAAATTCCCATAATAGAATAAGAGGTACCATGCTGTAAAATAATGAAAACGACTATGGCCTCAAGCAGAATACAGGAAAGATTTGATAAACAGGAAAGTGCAGCAAAAACCAAGCTAAAACCAGCCAGCTCACATGATGGGCTACGAACTATCTGACAAGGGTTTGACGGCGATGCTATACCCAGGACTCTCAGCCTTTACTCAATCCCTGCCTTGCCAAAAGAGTTTTATTTTGTGGTTACGGGCTTATTGCTATTAAAACCAACGTGACAATGTATATTTATACTGGAGTTGGTGAATTACAGTTAAAGATCCCTTGTTGCAATGGTCTCACAGGTGAGAGAAGACATCCTTTTGTGTGCATGAGGTGCTATGAAGTATTTGCACTGAAAATGTCATTACGTTTACATCAATGAAAAATGCTTAGTATGGCTGAAGTGGTTTGGGTGGGGGGTCTTGGGAGGGAATGGAGCAAGAGAAGTCATTCCTGAAAGACCTTGGAGGCAAGGTAAAATCCTGAGAATGGCATACTGACTTAAAGAGCAACAGGGCTAATTTACTGATGGTTTAGTAATTGTCAGGCTTCAGTGAAAGCCACAGAAAACCTTTAAAATCTCTATAAAAGTGAACTGTTCTAAAGAGGCTGTCATTGCTGAAAGGAAAAATAATAGACTAATGGGACTAATTCTAAACCCAGCAGGTCTGGAGGTGAGTCCCCACAGAATAGAAAGGGAAAGCAATCATGTCAGATGAAAGAGAACTTATATGGGAAGAATATTCTGCTGGGTACCATCAAGCCGATTGTGGACTAATGCACATCTCTCGTTGCTGTCACTAATTTAAATAGGCTGAACATTCAATCACTGTTACTACGTTGTCTTTTTAGCTGAAGGTCGAACACATGGGCATTGAAACCTTACCATTTCTCCTGTACATGTCAAAAAATGGACTCCCCTACATTTGGTATGTAATATTGCACTTCGTACCTAGAATTGAAGGATGTATCTGAGAAAATGTTGTGTATGGGTGGCAATCTCTGTCCAATGAGTAGGGATTCATATCAGCAAGGTAAGGAATGACATGTTCCCTCTCATAGAGCTTCCCACTATGGACATACCTGTACGGCAAGCTGCGCCAGGGCTGTGGTCACCAGTGACCAGTTGTTTTTATTGTGGGTCCTATGATTATTTCTCATAAAACTGTACAATGGAAAACAACAGAAGTCTCTACAGAGCTTTTCCTTTATGCAGTCCGTGATGCAGACATCAATAAAAAAAAAAAATCACGGAGCAGAGTCACTAGCGGGAAACCTAGTCATAATTCTGGGACTCCAAAATAAGAACTCTCTCTGCTCTGTACGTTTCTTAAAGAATCATATCATAATTTAGGCTGGGAGGAATTTAGGTCACTTAGGCAGACCTCCCAGAACAGGGCCAGCTTCCAGTTTAATGAGATTGCTCAAGGCCTTTTCCATGAAAGTTTCAACTATGTCCAAGAATGGCAATCAACAACTTTCCTAGGTAACTGTTCCAGCCTTTCCCATTCTCACTGCACAGAAATATTTTCTTTATATCTTTCTGGAAGATTTAATGTTTCTATATTGACAGTAAAAATTGCCAAGTATCATCTTTTCAGATTCCCAAATAAACAGATTTAAATAAACAAATGCCCAGCTATTTGCTAAAGCTTGCAGTGTGAGATGGAATACAGTAATACATTTTTAATAGCATATGCTTTGCAACAAAACAAAACTCAAGAACCCTTAGGATTCCTGAGTCATTACTCTCCCAGTCTGAACAATGGAACAGAGATGACAGATCATAGCTTTCCATCCTGCTTTTTAAAGAAAATTAAAAAATCCTTCTTTGGATCCTTCAAAAAAGGGGGGGGGTGTGTGATGCACCATGTTGTAGCTCCATCTCCACGACAGGACATGCAGTATGCTTCATCAGCACTCACCAAACATTCGCTGAAGTAGATTCAGATAACAGGTTAGAAATTATTAAAATTGTAATTATTTTGTATGTATCCCAGTGCCTTAAAAAGACACAGTTCTGCTGCAGACTATCCAGCAGAGAAAAGCACAAGGGTTTCTGTCATATTTAATCAATAGTACACTACCCTTGCAGGCATGGACTGGTCAAGGAGGAAGAGAAGCAGTAAGAGGACCTCAGATCTTCATCTCCTGACTTATCTCCCAGCACTGGGCTATGCAGATCACAGATCCAGAAGCACTGGGTGGAGGATCTGCTGTGGGGACCTGGAGAAGGCTGCAGAGTGGTGTGCCTCCTATCCCAGCAGCACGAAGAGGAAGAGGTGCTCCACCACACACTGGGATTGCCTTGCCCTGCTTCTCCCCTGCCCACTGGGGGCTGTGGCCACCTCAGAGCCAGGCACCACTGCCGGGCATGCAAACAGACAAAAGGGCAGAGAGAGACAGCCCTGGCACAAGTAAGTACTACACAGCAAACAATAATTATTGCAGATCCAAGCAGCGCATAGAAATGCGCTTCTCTACGTGACTGGTTTTAATTAGGTCCAGTATCCATGCCCGTGTTATGACAGTGCTTAGAGCGACCATATACAAATCAATGCACATAATGTCACTGTGCCTTTTGTAGTCAAAAACTATGAGCGATTCAGCAATTGCCAAGCAAACCAAGAGTACTGGGATAAAGTAACATGATCTTCTCTATAACTATAGATGTTTCCTGAATTAATTTCTGTTTCAACAAGAACACATCTCTTAAAAAAAATTGACTTGTAAAGGTGGCAGTGACATTAAAATCATCACAACCTTTGAGAAATAATTCAGATGATTAGCAACCTCCATGGTTAAAAACATAAACCATACTTACAGCCTGAAATCATGTTTCATCTTCCAGTCTCTACCTTTCTTTTACACCTGAGTCTTCTAAAATGAAGGTCCTTTTATCAACCTTTGGTTCCCCATGCAAAACTACACTGAAGCCATTTTTCTTCCTCCTCAGGGACCTCAACGGATTAGTCGACCTTCTTTTCCTAATAAGGGGGTCCTGTCCTTACATCTGTTGATGTTTTCACCACTTCATGTTTCCTCAAGGACATTTACATAATAGTTCTCTTGAATTGTGCTTATTACTCCAGCAGCTGAAGCAGGGCATACCATGGTAACAGGCCCACAATTACTGCGGTGATCTCTGGCAGCACTACAGTAATCATTGCCATGTGAATGGGATGAACACATTTACTGACAATCTCAGGGAGAAAATCTGGAAAATTATTGTATAAACACACATCATTGTCTTCCATCTTAAATTCAAATCCATCTCAGACAAAACACTAACTGAACCAAATAGTTGTATTTTAAGATTATATATGTATATAAAGACGTAATCTGTTTTTATCCCATAAAAAGAATTATGCAATGCAGGTCTAGAGATATAAAAGTGTAAAAGCAGACATTTTCAGCCTTAAACAGTATTCCTTTTTTTTATATTTCTCTCTCTTACTAATGTACAAATGCTGCTCTGAGACACACTACAGAATGAATTACAGAGGAGCAGGCTGCACCATGGCAGTAATGGGAGTGGGACTGGCATATGAATGCCTAATTTTGCAAAATACAGACTGCTTCTAACAGTTCTGAAAGGTGTAATGCCCCCCACCCAAGGCTGCAAGGATCCTCGGTGGCTCCCATTGCTGTCACCTGAATGTGTGTCACTCCTGTTGCTTCCACACTACAGAATTTCCAAGGTATCTGCAGGAGGTTTCAAAAGAACTCCAAATTTCAAAGCGATATACAGGGGGAAGCACTGAAATTCATTTGGGTTTGCTTTGAAGCAAAGACCTTTAGGCATGAACCCCAAAGCTTCCTAAACTTGAGTGAAGCTTTCAGGAAAGCTGGCTGAAGTTAGTTAGCCAATGTTAGGCAAGCTTTCAGTTTCAGAAGCCACTGTAAGGAGTTCACAACATTGGTATCGCAGTGCTCTTACCTAAAAGTAAAATACCTCTGTGAAAGTGTAACCTTTAGTATAAATCCAGAGTAAACCTATGGAAATATGTCTGCTAATGGCAGCTGGTCAGAACTGCCATAAATAACTTTATAATTATGTCCTTCAGGGAGTCAACAAACTGACTTTAAAAGCCTTTGCTAAGAAACCAGTGGAGCTGCTGAGCATGATGATTAATATTTCCAGTTCAGTAAGACCAGGGACACAAACATAGGAGACCTGTGAAAGCTGAGCCTAGCATCCGCCTTGGGATGTTCGGCAGCTAGCTTTTTGGGATGCCAAAATCCTTCTAAGCCAAAATTCTTCAGAGATCAGCTCTGCAAGCTTCAGCCAAGGAGGCCACAATCGCGACTTCCTACCAGGGATGAAATCAAGTCCTGAGAGCTGGAAACGGTGCTCATCAACTGCAGTGAAGGAGCTGTGGTGTAGCCAGGTCTCTCCTCCTCCCCAGCCCCTGCTGCCTGTCACTGCTCACTCACGGACTCCTGCTTGGGCTCTCTGCAGTTCCAGTGCTCCTGCAGGGCGCAGAAACATGGCTTCACTCAGGATAAGCAAATAGTACATGCTCTCTGCCCGGGCCTTGACTCTTTGTACTGATATCTGCAGCCCGCAGGACTGAGCCCAAGCTTATTCACGGCATACAATACTTTGGCTTGATAGCTGGCACCCTAACGTGCAGAGGATTTATGGCACATGAGTGTGCATAACAGAATCAGATTGTTATTCCAAGAAATTGGACCCAATCTCATCTCGACAAAGCTAGTGGTAATTTTCCTAATTAATGCATTGGGACCAGTCCTCAGGAACTATACTGAAATGCAGTTCTCCATTAGCCTCCGCGGGCTGCAGTTTCACAACATGACAATTATTGAAATATCATTTCATTGTAAAAATTACAGTTTTAAGCTGTGTTATGGGTTTTGACATTTGATAAATTCATGATACATTTTACTACATGTTCCTGCTCAGGTGTTAATGTGCAAAATCCCACAAATGCAACAAAATACAATAAAACTTCTGACTTAAGATATTAATTAGGTGATTAAACTGTCACACAAGATTTGTTTGTCCTTTGTAAATTACTAGTTCAATCCTCACAATTTATAAGCAGAACAAATCATAAAACAAAAGGCTTGGTTCACTAAAAAAAACCACTAAGCCTTCACACAAGGCCAAAGCAGCCACGGAAAATTGATTTTCTACAGCATACTAAGTCTTGAATAGGCTCTGCTTTGTATAATATTTTTTATTGAGTGAAGCCAAAACTCATTATAGCTAAGACCTTTAGGAACAACGTGTGTTTGCTCCATTATTTTTAATGTCATCAACATCACATTTTAATCTTATGTATTAAAGTGGGAAGAGCACAGGTATATTTTCATTTTATTATTACCAGGGTAAAAGAAGAAGACTACGCCAAATCTTTAGTAAAATGTGGACCATGGGAGAAGGAAAATGATTATTCATTATTTCTCACAGGATAAGCCATGGGTAAAGAAGAGGTTTAAGGTAAAGTGAAGCAGAGCTTTCTGTACAGTGTACAACTGTGGAATTCATCGTCATTGGATCTAAGGACAGTCACCATATAAATAGCCCTAGGCAAATTCAGGGAACGGGACAATAAACACAGCATTTCAGGTGCTGCCTAAGAAACCCCTCGACCAGCGATCACCAGAAGATGGGAAGCCCTGAGCAACCTGGTCTCTCCTCAGAGTCTGGCTTTGCTTTGGCCAGCAGGTTGGACCAGAGACCTCCTGAGGTGTGGTCCAACCTGAACTGTGCCACATGTCTCTATACATGCTCATTTCTTACACTTTTAACATCCTAGCTGTATCAGAAACAAGTTAGAGGGCTACATGGACATTTGATTTGAGTCGGTATGGAAGTTTTTACACCATGTCAATAGACAAAATTGTGTCACCTGATCCAAGATATATTAAAGTCAACAGTCTTCAGTAGCTTCTCTGGTCATTGGATCAGTCTAGTTAATTTTGCCAGGACTATCACAAAGAAATTCTTCCAGAAAATACTCCATAAACCTGAATAGTAATAGTGTAGGGCTGGGCAATCTGCAGTTTACAAACGGTACAATTTACGATCCACGCAAAAAAACACCAGCTGCTCACCCAGCTCTTGGCAGAGATGTGATCTCCTGGAGTCACAGTGCTTAAATCCAGAAGTGCCATTTGTGATCATCTAATCTGGTCTACTTATCATAGGCCATTACCTTTGCACTGAGCTCAATAACTTTGTGTTTGACTTAAATACATCTTCCACAATGACATCCCATCTTAATTTGAAAATGAGAGATGGGGAATCCATCTCTTCCCTTCATCATGTATTTCAATGATTAATCACTCTTTCTGTTAAAAATGGGCACAGAATTTCTAATTTGAATTTCGCTGGTGACAGCTTCCAGCCATTGCTTCTGTAGCACTCAGAATTTTCTTATTGTGAATATGCTCACGCATTTTAATGAGGTCACCTCTGAGTCTTAGTTTTAATTCACTGATATGCCAATTTCTTTATTTCTCATGGGATGAGTTATTTCTTACAGCTCATGAATCATTTTGGTAGTTCTTTCCCTTGCTCTCTCAAATCTTTGAACAGTTTTTTAACTATGAATATGAACTGGATACAATATTCCCTTTCTGTGCAGAGAAGACATCTCCACAGTCCTGTCATGAATATGTTTATCAATGGACAGCCTACTATTGATTGGAGCATGCAAAGTGGATTCCTTTCAATGAAACAAAACCATATTAGAAGACTGACAGTTAGTAGATGAGAAGACCTTTGATATACGAAGGTTTAGTTGAGTACCCAGATTCCTGAGTAAAGAAAACAAATTTCTTAGTGAAACATGCTGACTGTCAAGCTGTGGCCTTTCAAAAGTCACATTACCACCCGACCTCAGCTTCCATAACTACAAAACCAGAACAAAATCGTGTTAACACTGACACACCAGGAAAAAGAAAAGATTGCTTGCTGTGTTACCGTCATAGCAATTCCATTCTTCACCACAACTGAAATTTTCAAACAATTATGCCACCTTAATATTAAAAAATTTATTTTATGCTATAGTCCTTTTTCCTCCAGTGGCTATTCAAAGCAAATTCTTAGATCCTAGAACCACTGCAGACATAGTAAAAGCTAATATCCTACTGCTGCAATGGTGAGATACATGACTACTGAGATAAAAAAGGGCATGGGCTGTACTATGCTAGTTCAAACCTAATGAATTTTGCAAACTTTTAACTGATGAGTCTCGCTTTAGAATCACTGCTGCCATTACTGATGTTTTATAATACCAATGTAAATGCACTGCTGAATTGAAAATTTGAGCTCTCCAAAATGTGCTTTCTTTACTTTCAAAATAATTCCTTTTCAGTAATAGAGCTATACAGTTTCTCAGAAGTGACGGATGCTGCATTCCTTTTGCTGCTCAGGATTCTTATCATCCTTTCAGACAATTGAATTTCTTCCATTTGTAAAATCTATTACCAGAGGAAGGATTGAAAATAAACCCCAACAACTGCGAACAGAACTGCTTTGGTAATACAGGAATACTTCATTGATCTATATTAATACCTAGGAATCCCATTAAAATTTTCTATTTACTTAGTCTTAGGAATTAGAACTTCAGCAATATCATGAGAAAGCTCATCAGTGATATAAATTAATTATATTCATACAACAGATTTCTGTAAGATACATTTCAGCTTGAACTAATTTGCTGTTTAGATGTTTGGAAATTCCTTAAATAAATCTGACCACATTAAAAGTCTAAAGGCTGATTAACCACAGACACTGAAGAAAACGATCACAAGCAAAGCATCTTTATCCAAAGAGGTACTTTCTAGACTGGTTCCCAAAAAAGGATCTACTTTAAGTCAGATGTGAAACAGCATTTGTCAGTGATCTAAATGGGACTATTAAACTGATGCTAGCAGATACAAAAATACTAATAAAATTTGTGACTTCATAAATAATTATTTGCAGAATGACTCAGAGAAAGTAATAGCCCCTTCCAGACTTAAAAATTTATGAACTGATGACATTCTATTGATTGCATTTACTGCACCTTCAATAGGTCTAATTAATGAAACTCTTCACAGAATTAAACATAGTACTTAGCAGGATGACATGACACCCCAGTTAAGAATATTTGGTTCATTTCTTTTATCAGTTAACTTCAAATCACTACTACACCGATGAAGATGTAGGTGGTCACTGTAACACACTGGAACCTGTGTCACAGATCTGGAAAAATAAATTCGTTCTATTTTGTGAATAATATAAATTTGCACTTTAATATGTTCCAATACAAAGGTACAGATCCAGAAACAGGCAGTCTAACATAACAGAGAACAATAACCTGGAAAGCAGAGTCTGAAAGGGATCTGTGGGTCCCAGCGGAGGAATGGCGTGAACTCTTCAGCAGCTACACTATGGCAAGAAAAGTTAATACATTTTTTTAATACATTAAAAGAAAAGAAATAAGTAAAAGCAGAGAGGCAGTTCATTCCTCTTGATAAGGACACTTTAGAATAATATGTTCCTGCCTACTACTCTTTTTTTTAAAGATGTTAAAAAAGGACAGAAAAGGAGTAAGAAGAGCCATAAAGCTCAGGCCTAAGATAATGCCTTAAAGCAAGAAACCTGAGGGGCCAGATCATCTTGGATTTTTCAGGAAAAGGACTGAGAAGAGACTGGGAACTAAAACAGAAAAAGACACAAAGAAAATCAGAAGATGGACTCAGGAGGCAGAGAAATTCAAATTAAAAACTATACATTTTTAAATAAAGATTATTGGATTTTTCATCTCAGTGCCTTCAGGTGAAGACTAGATACCTTTCTAGAAAACTTTTAGGAAAATATGAGTCATTTTGTCAAACAGTTGTTGGAATGTAATAGTAACTTAGCTAAAGAAATGCTTAGCTAAAGGAGATCAAAGTTTTCTGCCTCAGTGAATCCTGTTTCCAGAAATTCACTGCTAACCAGGCATCCAACAAGCAATTTCAGAAGATCCACATCTTGAAAGAATGGAACTTGATCCTTGCCTAACTGTTCAACCTATAAATCCAAAAGCTTAAAGTTGTCATCCTGAAAGTCAGATTGTTACATTTGTGGTACCCTCCTCATATGTCATGATCTCATTTGACATATACACTGCAATATTTTAATGCAACAGCCTCAAAAGGAGATGAGTCTTAGTTTTCTCAGTTTTGTGAGCTTCAGTCAGCACCAAAATGTTGCTTATACTTCAGAGATGTGTTAGAATACCAAGGACAGGAAAAAGTTTTGGATTAGCAGCTGGATTGTCCACTACAAACCATCAAACAAATGTAGCATTCTAAATTCTGAATTTCTGGTTAATGGAATATCTCTAATCCTTAAGTTGACTTAATTCTAAAAGCTACCAGCCTTTGGAAGCTGAAACTCTACAGCAGTCCATAGAATACAACCATGGCTAGCAATAGCAGCGCATATTCTTCTGCCAGTGTGGATTCCTACCTGAATCTTCCCTGGAAAGGGAGTTCTTCAGTCTCCAGCTTACAGCCTCATTTGTTTCCCAGGAACTTCCCTCAGTCATCTCTCTTCTTTACCCTTCAGGTAAAAGCAGCTTTCATGTGTTGAGTGAAGTGGTAAACTGTAGGATACCAACGCTGTGACCCACCGTGACTTCCGTATCTGCCAGCTTCTCTGGAGAAACATAAGTAGTCCAATCCAAAAACCCCCACTTCAAAGAACTTTTGAACAATTTGAATTTAAGTTTAAAAACCAGTATGGAAATGTACTCCTAGCCAGTCCCATTCAGCTGCTGAACTGGAAGTTTGAATATAATGTGATTTTCCATGTTTGGTTATTACAATGGCTACTTAGCACAAAGTCATTGACAAAGGCCGGCAGCTTTTGCTCTTTTTTCCCTTTTCTAACTAAAGTTAGAGCCCTTACATGACTTGAATCTAATAGTATTTGAGTGAAGAGGAAATCAGAAGTCAGACAGGAATTTTTCAGCCCGAGAAAAGATAAAAGTGAGTTACTGCTTTAATTGGCTGTTGAATTAGCTCATATGAATAATAGCTCATGGTCTTTTCAAGTTCTGTGGTTTAATAAAACTGTATTTTAATTCTTTGTCTGAAGATTTACTGGAAAAGACTCCTTCCTCCTGGACATAGTGATTACATTCAAACTCCAGACACAAAAAAAAAAACAACAGCTATGCAAAGCAAAAAGCATAAATGTATAGGCTGCTAGTAGTAGCACTGTTTTTTTCCCACTTTCTCCATGTGGCAAAGACAAAGATCTGTTTTAATTACACTACAGAGCAAAAACTGAGGGGGCACTTCATGACATGGGACTGCACCATATCAGCTTTGCAGAGCTGCATGTAAAAAGAAAAACAAGAAAAGGCAAAATGGGACAGAACAGACATATGTCAGTCAGTTGATCCATCACCCATGTCACAGAGCTGGAACTCCAGTGGTACCAACAAACCTGGGGAGAAATTTCATGTGATTCAAAAAGCAGGTGCCAATTGAGCCCCATACCTACAGTAACTGCAAACAGACACTACCAAAAACACTTCTTGTGTACCAAAAATCAAAACAGAAAGCCAAAACAAAACAAAACAATTCTTTATTCTCTTTGAATGATTTTTGTTGTGAGTTACTAAGCCAGTAGCTCCCTACCTGCATGAACTCTCAGTATGACACCTTTTTCTTTGCAAACAGTAGCACTGAAGATGTTCATCTAACCTCCCACCATGCTGTTAATGCATTGCCGCTATCTTCCAGGGCACCAATTAAATCTCTACCTAAGCACTATTTACCCGTGGTGTACCCAACCATATATTCGGAGACAGTGACTATGTGGGGCATAGTGTGGGGCAAATTCCCACAAAAGACAAGAACCTCCAAGAACTCCATCACCTTCTGCTCTCAGCACGAAGTGGACTCATGAACCCTACACATTTAAAATGGGAGTATAGGCATTAGAGTACTCTTCACAAACCTGAAACTCCATACTAGGCACACAAACAACCCTGCCCTATAGACAGAAGGAGGTACATGGGGCATCAGTAGATTGTTTAATCCCCCTCTTGGAAGTCTTTCCTGTACATCGGTGACAATAACATCTTGTATCTATGTATTTTGACACAGTCTTTAATAACTATTTTTGCACAGGATCACTGCTTCATTCACCAAACAGCTAATCAATATTTTGCTTTCCCCTCATAACTCACTGTGTGGCCCATGCTTTGTTTACTGCCCATTATTCAATTGTGTTATGATGGCAGAATTATTAATTTCCTCCAGGGCTTCTCAATCGTGCTCTTCGCTTCAATATCCTAGTGCTGCACAAATGTAGATTAATTTGGCTTCAGAAAAATCCACAGTAGCAAAGAAAAATACAGGGTGTGGAGGCACAGAAAGATTAAGGGCAGAGGTAATCACTGATTTCAGATGTTCTGTCTGAGGCATCATAGATGTAATTTTATTTAACAATACTTCAAACACAGAGGTTGCAGCATCAGTCACAGGTGTGACTGTTGAGCAAATTGGATTTAGGACTGTAAAGGTGGTCATTAAAAAACAGATAATTGGAACCTATTAGCCTACTAGAGGTTCCACATACGGGGACCACAGAACAAGTTTAAGTGGCTATATGAGCACTAGATAGGAAAAGTCCAGTGCAACTGTGCATTACTTCAGTGACATGACCTTCCTTTACCCCCCCTTGTTTCATTCACTAATGACTTCCCAGCCGAGGCAATAAACGAGGCAGGAGTCACTCCTGCACAGCCTTAGTACATCCCCAGAGCAGGTCCATCCCGCACAACGCTTGAGCCAGAAAACTTGCATAAAAACAATACATGATGACACACATATCATAAGGGGACCGAATTAAGGTTGCCAGGCAACCACCCCCCCACATCTTGCCACACATCCTTGTCCTTCATCTCTTCAGCAAACAAATGCCAGGCCCTGTCTCACAACCATATTCTCTCTTGTCTGCTTCTGTGACCCTAATTACCCGTGCTCCCAAAGGCTTCTCGTTGCAGTTTCTTTGTCCAGCCAGTACCAGCTTTCCCTCATTACTCCAGTCCTTATTCTGTCTTTGTGTTCTTCATAATTAGCATCTAGTCCATTCCATTTCCTGTTTGCCTGGTCAGTTCTCAGTCCCAAAAGATGAGACAGATACTGTTTAAAAAAACAACTGCGTGCTCAGTGAGGAGAGAAACTTCAAAGATTTTAGCTGTTAAGATTTTAGCAAGTGTCTCCAAAAGTAGTATAAAGCACCATTTTTTCTAAGGCATTAAAATGTTGCCAAGTTTAAGCGGATTTTTAGAGTGAAAAGACAGTCCACCCCTCTGCTACCAAAAGAAATGCCTGTCAGATTTCAATTATCTATTTCAGAACAGGACATGCTACTGCATTTCCAAGAAAAGATAACCAGAATGAGCAAAACACTGTCATATTGCATAAAGTTTATCCTCCAAACTAGCTAAGACATCTCAGTCGACTTCTTTTCAGACACAAATAATAATCAACGGGCATGCAACACTGAAAATGCCAGATGAAGATAATGAAGTCTGGCAAAGCTGTGAGCAAAAACAGTTGTTAAATGAAATTTTCTTTAAATTTTATAATGGGCTAAGAGCAAGACTAGAAATAAAAAAGTTCTCCTCCACTTCATTCTCAAAGTGATCTTCTGCTACTGTTTCCCTCTAAGTGTGAATTTCACCCAAACGCAACTAATATCTTCAAAGCCTATTTTATCTTTCCTCATCAAATTTTTCCTTTATCATCATCTGTTGTCTTTATTACAATAAATCACTGAGTAGGTCAAAGTAAATTTCAGTTGCAAAAAAGTATAGATGATGAGTGTGAAATCAGGAACTGGATCCTTGTTTGAGAGACAGCAACAACATAACACCTACTGTCCTAAAACTCACATATCTATGGATATGCCTGACTACATAGAGAAAAATGGTCCAGAATATACTTGGAGCATCAAATGGTCTGTTGGTCTTCTCCAAGGGGTATGGGACAAAAGCCATGATGAAACATCTGGTAACTGGCAAACTGTCACAATAAATTTAGTCAATCTAAAGAAGGGCAAATACAACAAAAGAAAGTTAAAATAGTTGTGTACGTGTCACTGCAAGCAGTATGGGAGACAGAGCAAAGTGAATTTGGCCCTTTGCAGCGTACTTCTGTTGTCTGTTTCTTATTACACAGGGCATTTTGCTGTTCAGAAAACAGGAGTCAGCAAAACAAATCAGAAATGTGCAGGTATATACCTCATTTCAACAGGACATGCAGAGGACACTTTCAAACTTGGCCTTGGAATGACTCGTGATTTAGATCTGCTGAATATTGGCGCTTTTGTTTCTCCAGGAAAATTTCACTGTGAATCTCTGAGGTGCGGTGGATGGCATTGTCCCCCATCAGCCTAATCTAACTCCTTCTGCATCATCTACTTGTCATCTCCCATTTTAAAAGGAGAACTGGATCTGGTATTCTTCCCTCCATTACTTTTTACTTTAAAGAGTAAAGAACCCTATGATTCCAGGACTGAAAATGTACTTGATATCGCACATCTAGAAAAACATAATAAGTCTTGTTAGCACACATTCTTAAAATAAGCGAAAGAAGATGCCTCTTTACACAGCAAGGAACCGACTGCCACGGGACATTGTGGACATTGTAGAAGAAAGAATGATCCATCAAGGCTTACCGAGTAGGAAACCCATATCAGGCTCCGGCATCTCCTGAGAGCAGTCAGTGGCTGGAATGATCCCTGGGGCGAGTACGGCATGTGCTTGTGCTACCCTTAGTCTTCCCCCAGTGTACACCTACAGCCGGTGATAACAGGGAGAGGCTGGACTACTACAGTGTTACTAAACATGTAGAAACCACAGGAAGGCCTCAAACTGCATACACTGGGAGAATAATAGGAGCTGTATCACATATGCTTGCCCTCTGCTGCTACTCCTCGGCCTGTATTTATAGCTGCTCTTCCTACATGGTTTCCTATTTCAGAGACACGTGTCAGCTTTTCCCTAAAAAAAAAAAAAACCAAGACTCTACCTGTGAATGGTGAACTAAAGTGGAAAGAAATTAGGGAAAAACAAATGCAGGAGAATATGGAAGTGGAAACAGGAAGGCAGAGGAGTGTCAAAGAAAGCAGCGATTCACAGGGGGACATCAAGCTGAGCATCTCTAACAGCACGTTTGTGAGCACTCTGAAGGCATGCGAGGACCTGGGGAGGCTGCCCAGTGGTGGCCTACCTGGAGATGGGTCAGGATGAGAAAAATGACATAGGCCCACAGGCACTGGGATTCCCCTTCAAGTTGCCTCCTCTAAAAGCTGGTGGTGACAGGTTCACCCAAGGCAGGAACGTCACTGACAAGAAAATCCTCTTATCTTGTGAGACCTTGCAAGCAGAGGACAGACAGTTTACAGGCTACTGGATAGATGACCCCTTTGGTCTGACCCCACACAACAGTTCTCATGGTCTCATGAACATGCTGTCCTCATGCAGAATCGTACAATTGGTTTCCGCCTCAATTTCCCCCATCTTCTCCCACAAGGCCTATGGTGCTTTATGTGTTCGCAGCACAGGACAGAGTCTAGATGCAATCAAGTCACTACCATCACGCGGCCTTGCACAGCTCCAGCTCACGTCTCACGGACAAGGGTGTTGAGGGAGATCTCATTATGTACAATCACCGTGTTAGCATTAAGCCATTGCTTACAGATTTCTAGGAAAATAAATATCTGCAAGTACCGTAACACCATTATTCAGCTTCCCCACTGTGATCCTGAACGCTGCTGAAAGGAACACCACGTGCAGCCGTGCAAGCATAAAAGCCTGCAGGAAACCGGGTGAGCACTAAAGCTGTACTGCTCCAACGTGCATGCGGAATGAGCAGCGGCTGAAATCGCTAATGGGGACATTGTTTGCAGTGGGCTTATCAAGCCACTATCAAGCTTTAACAAGACGATTTTTAGATAAGCTATGTCTAGCAAAAAAGCGAAATTTCAGAAGCAGAGAAATGCTAATAGAAACGTTAACAGCGTGTTACTGCTTTATAACTCCAGTGTTACGTAGGAAAATGAAAGGATAAGAAAAATATAACTCAAGAAGAAAAGGGTGACCGTGCTTCAGATGTAAGACACAGCTATGCATATGTATCAGTGCTCTTTCTTTCTCCCTACGTTTTCAGTACACAGCTAATCTTTTCATCTGCACAGTATATTTATAGCCTTCCCCAGAAAATTTCAGAAAAAGTTACAAAAAAAGGCAAAACATTACAAAAATTACAAAACCACAGATGCATGTTTATAGTTTTCTCTCTCTAAATTTCACATTAAAATACACGGGGTTTAGTTGCTTACTGAAATATACACTATGCTAACATCTTCTAATCTATACTTCACCTGATGTGAAGAATAAGGCTACACAAAAGATTTTTTCACTCAGGTTAGGAAAATACTCTGGCAAACAGTCCTTCAAGAGAATCTTTACTGTACCCATGCTTTCAAGGCCACAGCAGACTGTGTCAAGGTTCTGTTGTATGAGAACAGAATGAAAATAAAATATCAAATAGTGCTTACCAAGGGTGTACTATCCGTCTTGTTATGTATGCAGGGAGAATCAGGTGAAAAAAATAGCATGTGAGTTTATAATTAAAAACGGTATCATGACATATATGCATAGGAAGGGTAATTAAGGTTGCACAGGCACCATTCTTTGACTTTTGTGGACTTTATCATACAGTCTGAATAATCTGTTTTACCATAGGTTTTGGTGAGGGGTTGGAAGAAATAGGGATGAAAACAAGCTAATCATTAACTAATTGCTAATTAATTTTCTAAAATTGCATAGACACAAAGAGAAACTGCTCCGGGAGGCCTAAAGAAGCAGCAGGAGTGACCAAGGGAAAAAAAAACAAAAATCAGCTGCTCTAGATAAGGTCCATTACATTTCCTAATGACAAAGGCCAAGTATAAACAAGTCTCCCAAAAATCAGTCAGAAAAAGCTGAATTTCTCAAGTTATTTAAGAAAGCTAAACAAGGCCGCATGGTCTGCCAGCCTACGCAGCCGAGACACAAAGCACTGGCAGACAGTAAGAGATTCACGACCCGCTCCCATCCCTGCCATTTGTGTGATTTCAGTGCCATTGCAGCTCATTTACCCGGCAACAACAGCCTCCAAAGCGCTGCGTAAGCACTGATCTTTCCAGCATCACCTCCCCTTCTCCCTTGTCTCCAAGGGGGCAAAAAGTAAGCTCCTTCCTAAGAAATCGAGAAAAGAACAAATGGGGAAAAGAGAACAAAGGCTTTTCAATGATCTGGCCACGGCAACAGAAGAAGTGTCCAAGCGAAGTGGGATGAAAGCCCCAGTTCTACCCCACCGCAGCCAAGGAGTGCTTTGCGCAGCCTGGGCTGATCTCAGTGACGGGAAGGCCCAGCCTGGAAAGGAAACCAGTCCTAGGGCGTGCTGGAGCTTAACTCATGCTCCTCTAAAGTTTCCGGGAAACACAACATCAAAAGGTGGCAGCGGATCAGAAACGGTACACGGAGCGCCTAACAGCTGCTCCCGTACCTGCCGGGGTCTTGACACGACGGTGATTGACATGGCATTTCTCGCACCCCTTCCTCGGCACCCCCCGCCCCAGGGGCCTGGTACCCCCTTCCCGGGGGAGAGCAGACCCCGGCCTGGGGCACTCCGGGGCCCGGGCGGAGGAGCCGCTCCCGCACCGCCGGCAAAGGGAGCGGGGCAATGGCTGCGGTCACCGCGGCGGGGGGCTGCAGCTGCGGGAACCCACCGCCCGGGAACCCGCCCGCTCTGCCTTCGCCGCCGGTGTAGCTCGGGGGGGGCGAACGGCAGAATCGCTTAACGAGAGGACAGGCGTCAGGGCGCGATCGCTGCCTCCGGGGCGGGGGACGGGGAGCCCAGCCAAGACGCAGCGCGGTGTCCCCCGCGCCCCCCGGGGCAGCTGAGCCCCGGCCGAGCCAACCGGACGCAGCCGCTCCCCCGGGAAGGCGGCGGGGAGCGGCGGGGCCGGGCGGAGCCGGTGCCGCGGCCCCTCACCCGCTCCGCGCTGCGGCTGCCGCGCTGGCGCAGGGCCAGCGGGGGGAACGGGGGAAGCAGGGGGGGAGGGCAGCCGCCCTGCGGCTCCCCGCCCTGCCGGACACCCCCTTCCCGCTCCCGCCCTGCCCGCCCCGGCCGGGACGCGGGGGGCGGGCGGGCGCGGCCCCGGGAGCGCCGCCGCCTCAGCACCACGGAGAGCGCCCGGGCGGCCTCGGCCCGCCCCGCGCCGGGCGGGGCCGTGCGGCGCCTCCCGACCGCCGCCCCGCCGGCCGTAGCGGGGTGCTGGGGGAACGGCCGGCCGTGCCGGGGTGCTGGGGGACGGAGCTCGGTCTCCCGCTCACCCTGCCTCCCCCCGCAAGCAGCCACACAGCAGTGGTTCACCCCAAAAGGCCGCCTTCGTGCGCCGGGTGCGGGAAGGGACTGCCAGGCAGGCAGATTATCCCCCCCCCCCCTCCCGCACCCTGGCAGCCCCGCCGCATCCATCCCCGGCCGGACAGCAAGGCCCAGCTGCCTCAGCAGGGAGCCATCACAGCGCCCGGTGTGTCGCGCGCTGGTGGGTCCCACGCCTCCGTGTGCAGTCTGGGGGTGTCTCCTGCCCCCCACTCACTCCAAGCCCTCACTGTCCTCATTTAAAGGAAAAAAAAAACTAAACAAAACAACAGTTCCTGCAATTCAGAAATCACACACAGTGACTCAAACGAGAAAGCTGGCCTCAGGCTCGTGCTCTAGGCCCCACTGTACCCCAAGATGCTGTCCACCGACCTTGGGGAAGCTCAAAAAGCATAATCCTGCGTTGCCTGTTCGTGCGGCAGAGCGTCGCAGCCAGTGCTGGCACACGGCGCGGGCTGTGCAGCTGCGAACCAGCTGCCGAAGGAAGGGGCACTATGCCAGTGCCCTGCCTGCTCCGGGAGGACATGGCTCCTCCCTGGAGACCTCTGCGCGCTCGCCTAACTTCTCCCATCCACCCATGCACACCATGAAACCACTCCACCAGGGGTTTGGAGCAGCTTCCAAATTCCAGGCTGGAAATTTGCTCTGTGCCTGCCTGTCTGGGAGTCTGTTATCACTGCAAGCTTCAGACAATGAGGCTGGTTTTCCCCTGGGAGAGGGAAACGAGCTCCAGATGGACAGCGTAAGGATAAGACGGCAGTGTAAGGATGGAGCGTTGTCCCCCTTGTACCACCATCTTGGACACCGTCTCCTCCAGGCCAGCCACTGCTTCCAGCCCTGGGAGGCGTACAAATAGGTGCCATCGCTGCCACCTTTCTAGCAAGAACTGCAGATGGCTATGCACATTTGTTCTGTGGCTGTCAGCCCTGTCACTGGCTCTCCTCTTGCTGGGGATAGAGAATCCTCATAATTAATACAGAGGATCCTTAGGATGTGTCCACCTCCTTCCATGTAACCATCACACCAGGTCCCACTCTGCCCACTTTATCCAGGGGATCAAAGCTCGCAGCTTCCCGGCGACTCTTGATATAGTGCACCAGGAAAGTGGTTGTTGGCAGTTCTTCTCACTCTTACCCTGACTTTGGTTTTCCAGAGCTCTTTGAGAGCGTGAGCGGGTCCAGCTGCCACTCCCCAAGTTATAGCAGAGTTTGAGTTGTCCAGGGTTAGGTTTGGGAATTCTAAAATAAACAGTGAAATGCAGAAACATTCAGCATAAACCAGCTGTCTGCGGAATCCATGTACACTTGTAGGAAAGGGAATGCAGGGGCAACAATCACCTGCGCAGCTGCTTTGCTGAAATGGTTTAGACATCCCTTGCATCGGTCCCTGTTTTTTTGTCAAATCTTTTGAATAAAACGTGTTAAAATGAATTTGTGCATGTTTTACAGGTAGCAACAGCAGAGCCTTCAACGCCAATCAGCTTTTTTCGTGTAAGACATAACACGTTTGACATGGAACGTACTATTAGAGCCAGACCGAGGGGGGAGAGGCGTTCGAGGGCCGATTTCCATTTCAAACTGCATTCTGGCACTTTGTACTCCAGCACCATTGGCGGATCAATATTTAATGCCCGGAGGTTCTGGCTCTGCGGGAGTCATGTCAGGGGACCTCTAGAGCCAATCTGCTTGGGTGGAGGAGCGATAATTATTCATGGGCTCCTGCCTCTCGCTCCTTCTCTCGCACAGCCCCGCTCTGCTGACTCAGTGCCTTACTCAGTCTGCTCTCCCTCTCTCCGCCGCTGGAGCCGGACCCCTTCGCCTTCGCCGCCTCTGAGAGCCCGCACACCCCGCCATGGCTAAAACAGCAATGGGTAAGAAACCGCACCGCTTTCGCTTCAGCCGGGGCTGCTGCCGGCGCTGGGCGCGCTGCTCGGCGCCCCCGAAGTTTGGAAAAATCAAGACAACGCTGAACGTATTTTTAATTTCTTTCGTCAGGGAAAATAAAAAAAAAAAAAAAAAAGGGGGGGGGGGTGGCATCCCGGGGCTCTTTTAACGTCCGAACCGGAGATAATCAGATTAAACGTTTACCGACGGGTGAGGTCGGCACCCGAGCGCAGCCTAATTTTGAAACGGCTTTCGTTATTTTAAATATATAAATTATGGAATTTGAATATATAAATTACGGAATTTGAAAAAAACAAAACAAAAATCAAAAAAGAGGCGAGGCGCCGGGCAGTGCCCCCCGCTGTCACTGCGCCTCCCACCGCCCCCCGCAGCCCCCTCGGCCGGGGCCGGCGCTCCCCGCTGCCTCTGGGATGGGGGGGGGAGGCACGGTCGGGGGAACCCAGCGCGGCGGGGGGCTGCGGGCGGCGGCCCGGGGCGGGGGGAGCGAGCTGGGCCGGCAGCGGGGGGCGCGGTGCCGGGCGGGGAGGGGGGGGGGGGTGCTGCAGCGGTGCGGGTACCCGCGGCGGCGCGCACTGCGGGCCGGCCGCGCCCAGCCCAGCCCAGCGCGGTGCGGGGGCTGCGGGGGGGCGAGGGGAAGGAGCCGCCGCTCGCCCGCTGCCCCGGCGCTGCCCGCACCTGCAGTCTGCCGGGGGGGGGGGGGGTGCTGCTGAAGTAGGTCACTGCAGCACGGGGAGCTGGCGTCCGCTAGCAGTCCCCACCCCGGTTTTCTCTCCCGGGGGGGCAGCTGCCAGGGCTGCTGTTGTCTTGCGCTTGTCAGCTGCAAGCAGAGCATCCCCCCCCCCCCCCCCCGCCTTCCACCCCGCCCGCCCGGGAGCCGCACCCTGCGCCCCGCCGCCGCGGCACCGCCCCCGCTGGGCCCCGGGGAGCGGCGGGGACGGCCGGGGCGCGGCCGGGGGGCTCCGGTCCCCGCCCCGGTGAGCCCCCCGGTCCCTGGTGTGCCCCGGCGTCAGCGGCGGGGGCGAAGGGCGGCGGCCCCGGCCCCCGCCCCGGCCCCTTTGTTCGCGGGAGGCTGGGGCGGGGGGGGCGAGAGGAGGAGAACGACGGTGGGGTCCGGCTGCTGAAAGCATCCAAAACCTCTTACTCCTTGTTTTTTCTTATTTTTTATTTATTTTTTGGGGTGTGGGGGGGAATAAGGCAGGACCTACGTTTGACGCATTCAAATTCAAGTTTTCACAGTCATTCACCATCAAAGTCATGCACACACCGACCCCCCAAAAACAAGGATGGAGAGCCCCAACAGAATTCTAATCCTTCCCCGGGAAGCAAATCCCATTCCGATTCCCGTTCTGTGCGGTCCCGTTGCCGCTCTTACCACGCTGCACAAAGTTATACCGAATCCCCCTGGCACTGGCCGTACCCGATGCATTATACATTTATTTATTTATTTGAATGCTGATGTTCCACTCCGGACGAATAATGGGAATGGATGGGAAGCGTTCAAACCTGGCTGTGGCACCCCTGGGAGCAAGGCATGAGCCAGCCGTAGACGCAGGGAGACGAGGGCTGTGGGAGTCTGGCCAGCCCTGCAGTGCTGAGCACGCCGTCCCCTCCCCACTGCAGCAATCTGGTAATCAGTATTGATAATTTGTAGTCGGTCGGAGACTTATCGCTGCAGAAGGCCCTGTTAGGAATTCTGTCGCTAGGGAAGAAAGGGCTCTTCAGCCTTTGATTAATGAGCTCGCAGCACACAAATACAAAGGTTTTCTGCAGCAGGAGAGGTGCCTGGAATCATTGGGTTTGCCCAGAGACAGACAGACTGTGCCACGCCAGTTTGCCCATTCATACCTGGTTAACAAGCTGCATACACAAGCAATAAAAAAGCCACTTAACTAACTAGTTCAGGTTTCTAAAAATGCTGATTACAACAATATTCAATGAAAATGTGAAAGATGCGTTATTAAAAGCATCTTCCCTCTTTAAACTCACAAAGGTAAAGGATTCTCTTCACCATTTCTTTGAACCTTATTCGTCCTTGTTATAGCTGTTTGTAGAGGAAATTTGGATCTAGACAGCGTACTAGAAGAAGCCACTTTATTTCAAGAGTTTCTTCAAGGCAACAAATTTTATTTTCATGTGGAAAAATAGATGCATTCTCAGTCATACACATTTCCAGTTAGTGATAAACAAGCTGCATTTCTTTTGTGCTCAAGCTTTACCCAGTAGACCACGAAGAGAACTACAGAGTGCTGGATTTTTTCCCCTGTTGAGCACAGTGTTTTGCAGAGTGGCAATAAAGGCTAGATCCTGCTGCCACTGGAGCCAACAGAACATTTCTAATCAGCTTAAGCCACTCCCTATTATGTTTCTGGCCCTGGTCCAGCAAGGCACTTAAGCGGGTGTCTGAGCATGTGAGTAGCCCCACTGGCTTTGGACAGAACTCTTCACATAACTCAGGTTAGGCAGATGCTAAATACCTTGATAAGCCTGTGTTCATATTCTGCCGTGGAAAGCAACATGAAGCCTCATTTTCTCTTAGGCTCTGTTAAATAAAAGGTTTTCAAGGAAAGCTCCTTTGACTTACATAGGAATTTCAACAGCCTCAAGAACTTCTGGAGCTCACTACACCCTGCCTGCCCAATGAAGTTCTTTCTGTTTAGGTCACATAGTGTATGAATGGTGCACAGCAGGCACGCACATACACACGCCTATTTGTTCACTTATTTATTTATAGTGAAGTGTGTCTTATTTTAAAATTTCGTAGAATGTGACTGTACAGAAATTCTGGGGGCTTTTAAATTGCATCCTCCCCTTGACGCCATCTTCCGAAGGAGATCCGGGTTGCGTGGATGGGTTTCTTCATGCCTTGCGCTCCCTACCACATTGGGTGTGCCTTACATAAATCAGCTTTTGCAGGTGGGGCCGCTACAGACCCAACAGGCCATCTGCCTGGTTGGATAAACTTCCTTAGGGTATGTATGGGACAGCGTGAGGGTGAAGCAGTTGGTGATGCCACTGAAACTGAAGAGGTTTCTGAAACCGCTATTTCATTGTTTCCTTGAGGAGTTTAATTTAAAGAATATTTATTATGAAAACATCTTCAGAAAATTGTCATACAGAAAGTCTCAGTCCTGGTTATGGTTCCTGTTTATTTTATGGGAATTTGTCTAACAGAAATACATGACGTGTATGAAAAATGTGTTAAAGAAGTATTTTAATTCAGACTCCTGAGGCAGTCAGGAACCCTGTGAGGTGATAAATGGGTGGGATTATGAGGATACGGGAACTCAGGCAGCCCCACGCTGCCTCCTTTCCATATCTCAGTAAGACTGATTAAACTGTTGTAAAAGTGCTTCAGAGTTGTTCTTCTGCTTTGTTATTTGCATTTTAGTTACAAGCTCAGAGCTTGATGCTTAGCTTGATGGATGCAGTGTCACTGCTAAGTTTGTCTGTTAACCGAGCACTCCATTATTGTTTTGTCTTTGTCTGGTATGTAAACATACATACAAAGTCATAAAGATCTGTGTGGTTGTTAAGTTTAGCTGGTTCAGTTATTTTAATAAGTGGGCTTTTTTACTGCAAAGGGGTAAGCATTCTGCCTCTGCTCTGCCAACACACTTAAACAATTGCTTGGTCTTCAGCAGTTGCACACGAGTAGTCATCTGGACATCAATGGCAGCGCCAAGCTTCAAGTTAAACAACATATGGCTAAGCGCCAGGCTGAATGTGGACTGAACGTGCCCCTTTCTGTATTACGCAGCTTTCAGCAGCAGGTTTTAACCTTCCCCTTTCGTAAATAAATATGATTCTTCCCCTTTTATAAATAAATAAACACAAGTCAGCACTGAATTATTTTCAACTGTCAGAAAATTACATGTATATGTAGACAAATAGGAAATTACTTTGAGAATGAATGTAGACAAGATTCAGAAAAGAGTTTATTATCTCGTAATGTTAGCACAAGTGTGATTTAACTGAGATACAGTTATTCCAAATTTTGGCAAGATCTAGCAGAAAAAAACATTTTAGTTTATTTCTCTGATAATTTTGATTACCAAGCTAATATAAAGTTGTTGGCGAGTACAATTCATTGGAGAACTGAAGGTTAACACCTATTCACATTCTTTTTCTGTTTTTAAAGAGTAGATTACTCATCCTGTGTTTGAGAATTCAGGTAGCAATAATTTTAAAAACAGTCCATATGGCTATGAATTTGTATTGCTTCGTAGCAGTTCTTTACTTACCCTGTTAAGTGTACAAGCAGGAGGATGGAGCGTCATCTATTCCATCATCTTATGGAAGAGATCCCATAACATGCTGAGGAAATAAAAATAAAATTCAGCAGCTTGCACACTTCCAAAATGTTCTCTCACCTCCACCTCCATCACCTCTTTGTCCCAATACAAGCTCTATTTAGACTAAAGGCTTCCCTGTTTAATGGTGGATTCCTGTAATTCATTCACATTGATCCTGTCAATTTGAATTTCCTATAATTAATTAATTAAGCCTGGATTTTTTTTTTTCAATTTCTTTGGTATTTGCACTACGATAGTACATTTCTCTAGATCACATTTTGCACACCTATTTTTTACTATAAATATATGTGTAATCTAACCTCAGGGTTAGATTTTTCTCAAATGACATTTACATTAATTTATTTAGAAAAAAATTCTCCATTTTTAAATTAATAGCATTGATTAAAAAAACTCATTATACAAGAGAGATCTTAGAATAGTTGGGGTAGGAAGGGACCTTTAAAGGTCATCTAGCCCAACCCCGCTGGAGTGAGCAGGGACATCTTCAATGAGATCAGGTTGCTCAGAGCCCCCTCCAACCTGGCCTTGAATGTTTCCAGGGATGGGACATGCACCACCTCTGTGGGCAACCCGTTCCAGTGTTTCACCACCCTCATTGTGAAAAATATCTTCCTTATAGCTAATCTAAATCTACCCTCTCTTAATTTAAAACTATTACCCCTTATCATATAGCTCATATCCAGCAATACATTTAGATAGCATTTTAGCCTTCAAAGACTTTACAAAATTGACTAGTTAATTCTTCTAAACACCTTCTGTGAGAAGTAGGTGTTATCATGTAGTCTGAAACACAGAGATCAGAGGGTTCCCATGACAAGTAGTCCTGGGCGATACTTGACCTGTGTGACATTTTCACGTAGGTCTAGTTTAACTACCTTATTAGTTTATAGTCAAAAGGAGTAAGAGATGTTCAGCACTTCTGAAAGACATTAAGACCTAGGTGTCTTAAACTAGGCATCCAAAAATGGTGTCACTCCAAATAATTGATGTAGTTGGAAAATTAGCTCACTAAAAGCTGTGATAAATATTATACAGCAAGAAAGCCACCACCTGAACGTAAGGGACTGAGGGTGCCTCCTAGCCCAACAACCAGTGGGCAACAGAGCCCGAAGTGGAAGTACTCCAACAAGCCTTCTCGCTGAGTGTGCTCCCCCAGACTGTATATAAATTGAGTACATTTGCCTTTCAACTTACATTATCAGCCTTCAAAACTCTTTATCCTGGCACTCTCAATGGTTGTGCCCAATACTGTAAGGAGGAAGAAATGTCAAGTCATGAACCAGCAGTGCTTACTTACTTCTGCAGCAATGCCTTCAAAAATCCAATGTTAATTCTCCATACAAGTCCCCTTTATGAACAAAAACTGTTGCTGTCATCAGGCGGCTTGTAGAGAACATGTCTTCTTCAGCAGTATCTATAAAATGGTTGATAGAGGAATGAACTTTGCAAACGAGTCTTGCCTCACTGGAGTCAATGGAGTTCAGCCACTGGCCTCAGCACCGTCAGCTGATCCTTAGCCCATTGGGACACAGAAATTGGTCGCTGATTTGGAGGAATGGCTGCTATTCACAGTTCTCCCTAGAGCACACATAATTCTCAGGCTATGAATTCTGTGGATACAGTCTGAGGTGGTGTTGTTTTTCATTAATTTTAAAAAATGTTGATCCCACTTGGATGTGTGAGTCCCCCTGTGAACATCAGCCAGCAGTTCTACCTGGGACACATTACCTCGATCCTGAAAGGTGCTCGGCACCCATGACTACAGTGCAGGCAGTATCTTGAGCTCTAGTTGCTCAGCACTTTCCAAAAACAGAGAAAATTGCTTTGGAGACCTCCGTCTGCAGAGACCTGCATTCTCAGTCAAAAAAAATGGACTAATGCAGAAATTCTGGCCCTTGGGAACAAAATATTCATGACATTGTGTATCTGAGCAATACCAGCATACAAAGCTGCTCTGTAATAATTTCATTTTCTCTTCCATTTATTATGTTTTTCTTTTTCCTGTCTGCTAATATGTATTTTAGAAATGAAGCAAATTTAAGCTCTTTCTGCCAGGATGTGCTGCTAAACTGATGCACAGTGTCTACATGGAACATTAGGCTTTGCTGAATACATTTAGTAACGTTATCTTTTGTAGGTGTAGCTGTCTAATCCAAGAAGTTCGTAAATAAATTATCATTTATGCACTCATTCTAATACACAGAACTCATCACTGTTGTTGCAGTTACTCTGTGAAGAAATTGTGATCCTTCATCACACTGTCACAGAACAGGATTGTTGGGGTTTGGTGAGGGCTTTTTTACCAGTTTTGCCCCAGGTGGGTGGGTTAGTTTAGGGAGGTGACTGAGGGTAGAGTTAGTGAAGCTCTGAGTCACCTGTGGTGGGATACAGGTGTGACTGTGCCTCCACAGCACGTGGGGAGCAGTCAGTGCTACTGGCCGTGATTGGACACCACATCGCTGAGGTCTGCCGGACTGGATGTGCTCATGACTCAGTGACCAGAGGGAAATACAGGGGAGAATGGTGAGGCTTCAGCCATCCCTTGGGTGATTCACCCGCAGCCACAGAGAAACCCTGATTTGGTCTTCACCATCGTGGTGAGAAGATATGGCAATGGGTGCAGTCCTCTCCCTCAGCCAGACACTGGTGTTCGGCCTCCGAGTGTGGCACTGGGATGTGGTGGCCCTTGTCCCTGCATGCCCCTCATCCCCAGAGAACACCAGAGCCATCAGGCTGTGGCCCCTTCCCACCCTCCCCAGGGAAGAGCATTGTGCTGGGGAGAGGACAAGAGAGCACACAGGAGGGTGGGTGACCTCCACCTAGTAACTGGGAAGCCCTGGCTTATAGGACCGTCACTGGGTTTTGCATGACACAGCAAAACAGAAACAGCTGAGGGAGCAGAAAATAAACCTTGAGTTTCTCTGGGTGGCAATTAGGACGCTTCAGTTTAAATCCCTCATTTCTGAAAGAGATTGAACCCAGCTCTGGCATTTCCCAGTCCAAGGTGCTCACTCCAGATGGTTGTACCAAAGAGCAGGAGTAAGATGGCCAGCAACGTTTCCCCTCAGCTGCGTTTTGAAATGAAGCAGTGTCTGCCCCTTAGGAAGGGCCCTGCCCTGTCTATGTACGTGCTCTCAGGGAACGGGCTACACAGATTTCTGCAGAGGATGAGGACTGGTTCGGAAGAACACCCAATTCCCAATGTTAGGGGATTAAACATTTCAAATCTGAGGTAGCCTTGCTTATACAAAAAGTAGCACCCTACAATGCACCACCGGTTTGAAGAGCACAAATTGTGGTATTTATGGATTTGCATGATCTCTCTGGAGCCGTGCAGCAATTGGCAGAATCCGCATTTTGGATTCAGAAGCCTGAACTTTTCTTAAATACCATTTTAGGCACCTAGCTCCTTTATTGGGTTTGTCCCTTAATCATTTTATGACCTGACGTTCTCTTCATTAAGATGATGATAATCTGATATACTTGCCTTACAGGTGTGATGTGAGGTTATGTTCCATACTGCATGGAAATGTGTAACAATGATCTGATGTTAGAGCAGTTGCAAAAACCCATACTGATCAGATTAGGAAACAGAGCAACTTACCTTCTAAAGCTGTATCGGCATTCTGTGCTATTCAGGTACTTTTTATAATCCTTAGGGAATTTCATAGGTAAAGAAAAAATAATGATGTGTGTGTTTTATACTACTGATAGACGTAGAAGTCTACAAACTGAGAATTTACCTTAAGCTAAGGTGTACTTTACCTGAAGCTAGCGAAAGCACTTTTTATTGTTTAAGTCTTTTACATTTAAATGTATTCACTAGTCACTAAGTGACTACATAGCTGTAACTTTTGATCTTGATACCATTTTTGATCTTTTCTAAAGTTATTGGAAACACAAATTGTCCCTTTGGCCTAAGATTTCTGATATACACATGTTCAAATTCATCCTCTGGATTCCACTAGGATGGTTTCTGCTGGGATTTCATTGGCAGGGCTCCCTGAAGTGTCTAATATTATTATGGTTATTATTTTTTCCATTTCAAAAGACTGTAGAGACCACATCCAAGTCAAAGAAGTACAAAAATTTTTACCTGCATTTATCTGTGAAGGTGTAGCAAAAATTAATTTTTTTGGTTTACTGGTATATTTGTGCTGCAAATCCTCCAGTTACCTGAATGGAGCCATAAGAAATGTTTGCATGTTCCTAGGAAATCTTTTATATTAAAATGAATGCATGAATCAAGCTCTACAGTTTTTCAAAGGCTTCTTTTGAAAGTGAAATTCATTTCTGTAACCCATGTTATTAGTCTTTACTAAATACTACATTTAATAATTTTGATATATTTGCTTCTTACGTCACTCAAGTGAAAATAGTGACTGATGTCACTCAGCAGTCATGTTTATAGTCTTGAATACACAGTCTTTGTCCCCAGGTGCTGGCATTTATTCAATTTATTATGTAAATGTAATACAAAAGACTGTTTCTAAGCTAATATCTTTTCTATATGTTTAGATATTTTTTGACACTGTCAAGACTGCAGTCAGGGAGCTTTCAATATTATATGTTGTAGACAGGAAAGAAGCCCATACTTATTGTGGTTTAAAAACCTAGATGTTTAATATTTGTCAACAAAGCACTTGTTCTTAAGGCAAATAGCTGTTTGCTGGGGAAATGATGTTCTTCTCTAAATATCGCTATTTTCTGAGTAAAATGTCAGTAAGGACTTCTCAAGAGAAGTAATAGTAAGATATTTATTTTAGTCTGCATTAAAGATTCACATTATTCCATTATGAAGTGCATTCGCATTTTCTGCATGAAACATTAAGAAGGAAACTATCTTACTGAGAGAATCATATTGCATTCAATTAAGCAGTGTAAAAAATTCCACCTTCTTGTGGTGGGAGGCCTGAAAAACAGGATGAAATGTGGTAGAGGTACTTTTAAGTACTCTGCAAAATTGTAATTATCAGTTTACATAGCTTGTCAGTGCTATTCTAGAGGGCTCAGCTCTGCTGGTATCCTGATCTCTTCTGCATGAAAGATGTGAACAGTACAGTAAAGGGTGAAAAATGGCAATAGTGAGGATAAATACTGAACTCTGGCAGAAAATTCAAGGCATTTAAAGAAGCAAACAGGAGTAACCTACACTACAAAGGTTACAAAATTACATTTAGTACATTTCTGTGCAGTTACACAGATACAATTTCCTAGATTAAAACAAAAATTAAGAAAAAGTATCCTGGAAACAGAATATTATATCAGATGGACCTCAGTCTGTCCCTGGACTGCTACTCTACTATTACAGTTTTTTAGTGTCATTTACATGTTACAGGAACGTCTGAGCTAACAGTCAAGAAGATTTCCATTTCAGATGACTCTGAACTTTCTTGTGAACAATCTGCCTTCCTAATCAGAGTTTCCCATCTGCTCCATCTCCACCACCTACTGATTTCCAGTCCCAATCCATTTCCCTCATTTTCTTAACACGGCCTCATTACCCAGTCAGTCATAGCATCACCCTCATTCTTGGTCCAGTTTCAATCGCCCCATCCCCTGAGTGACTGTAGCTTTTTTTTTACTATTCCTTCTTTTTTTTTGATTCATCTGCTCTCGGCAATTTCTTCCACCAGGCAGATTCAGCTCTCACCCCTTCACACAGCCCATTCCTCCTGACAATCCTCCACACTTCTGCAGGGCCAGAAGGGGAGGAATTAAGACCACAGGATAGTTGTTTCCTCTTCTTTTTTCAATTTCCAGCACTCCTCTGGTCCAGAGCAACCAGGAGGAGCAGTGTTCGAAGCATCACTCTCAGCCCATGTGGAATCAGTCACGTCCAGCACAAAGTGTCTTCAGAGAAATTGGCTGTAAGGCATGGACATGTCTCTCCCAGCCATGGTTGAAGCCTGGAATCAGATATTTCAATGATTTATTCTAGAGCCAGGCCTGAGGAGATTTTTCAAATGAAGAATGATTTCCTGACAGAAAGCGCTAGAGCCTTTCAAACAAATACAGTAAGTGCTTGTTTAATTTACCACGTGCAAGCTGTGTATTTTTCCCTAGTCATCTTCCCAGAAACAATGAAATTATTTTTGTGAAAAGCTTCTCCCAAATTCAGCAAGAGGCAGCCCTCCAGCCAAGAAAACTGGAGGCCAAGTCATTGTAATTTAACAAAGCGATACTCAGTGGAAGGAGGACTCCCATATTTTCTAGTGCAGTGTAAGTAAAAAAGGTGGTACAAGGTGGGAAATAGCAGTGGCTCACTGTGGTGTGTGGGTCACACATTGAAGTGGCTAAGATGTACAAAGGCCAGGAACACCAACTTTGCTGGAATTAGATCCTAAAGCAGTGCAAATCTATACTAGTAGACTCATGTTGATTTGTCTGATGAACCCGTTTTTTCCCCTTTAAATCTCCCGAAGCAGCAGCTTAGGAAGGAAACATCTCCTTTATAACTGTGAAAAGTCATGTAAAAGCCAGCTGCACTAATAAAGCAGAATTTGATTATACAGGAAAAGAGATTTTTTAATATGGGAAAAAGAATTTGATTATACAACAAAAGAGACAAAACAGGCTGTTATAAGTTGACATTTCGATATCTCCAGCTCCCGTTACTTTTAGAAGATGCTGAAAAATGTGATGGCCAAGCCAGTCCTGGAAGTTTGATAGGTCTATTCTAAAGGACTGGCTGAACAACACAAAGAAGTTCTGATTTGCCTTTAATGCCTGTTGATGCTGGGATATGCTAGTGCACAGTGCCATGAAAATCTAGCTATTGCAAGTGGAGATCCTCTTTTATTCAAAATGAGCCAAGCACCCTCACACCAGAGCCCCACAGAAATCAATGGAGCATCTCTGCAGGGATCGGCTCCTCGTGTGGTTGATCTGCTAGCAGACCGGTGTCCCTGAATTCATCAAGATCCTGTTCTGTATAAGTGGAAGCCAGTACTGCAGAAAAATAGTGACAGAGAGACAGACAGATAGACAGATAGCTACAGAGAGATAAATAGATTGACAGAGCAAATGAATTCTAGAAATCTTCAGTAATACTTCAGAACGGGAAAAAAAACACTAAATTGAAAAATGGTATAAAAGAGGGAAGGAGAAGAGAAAGATGAAAAACAGAGGTGGATCACGAAACAATTGGGAACAGTCGTATTACTGGAAGTCTGCATAAATTGCTGTAGTGTAGACATTTATGCACTAATTTTACGTGTTCAGAAATCAATGTATTTCTATTATGCAAATCTGAGTAAAGCTACTTAAAACGCATGTCACTTTTTCTGACCAGTGGTTCTTCTTCTAGTTTTATTGTAGCATCAACTGTAACAAAAGTATCCCACTAGCAATTGATGTCTCTCAGCCACGCTAATCAATTCTGAATAATACACTAATTTCTTTGAATCGTCAGCATGGTTTCAAAGAAGAGGCTGTCATTCTTTATTTTTCTTTTTTTCTCATTCATTTCACACATCTTCTGATTAAAGTCCTCAATAATATTTATAATCTATGTCTAACTATGATGGATTTTAGCAGTATGCTGCTGAGTGGTATTATTTTCTTAATGGAGACAATCAAATGAATATATGCATAAAGACATGGCAGGATACAATAGTAAAAATATAAATCAGATAATTAGTAATAACAGCTGCATAGATAGTTGAGTCAAAGATCGTACAGAAAAATCTGAAAGCCACAGAATAACAGACGTGACAAATAGCTCAAAAATTTCATCTTAGAAAGCTGCCTCAGAAAGCATCTATTGGCTAAAACAAATGCACCAAAGTCAAAGAGAACTTTTTGGTTGACTTCAAACAAGGCTGGGATTTCATCCACAAACGATCTGATTGCTAGTAATACAGTACTAATCACTCATTATCAGGACTGACAAAAACTTCAAACTACTGTAATTATTTTTACTGGGAGTTAGGAGAAGTTTGCAACAGTACAATGATGCAGGACATGGGCTGAATCTTCTAGGTGGGTTTCTAGAGTACCACTGATAAATGGCCACAGCTCAGTGGGTGCTCAAGTTGAAGCTTTATTTTAACATACGTACTTTGCATGTATTTTTTTTTCAGTCTAAGAAAGGATGTGATAAGCTGGAAAATGCTTGTTACCTAGCTGGAGTCAAGATTATTGACGATTTCACCCATCACTTCACACAAGTCACTTCATTGGTTCTTGTCACTGCCCAAATCAGTTTTACTAAAAAAAGCAAAGAATGTCCAATTAAATAAATCTTTCAGATTTATTTCATGGTCTAAGTTAGGTCTTAAGTTTGACCTATATTAATGTCTTCAATTGTGCCAATTTCTGGTTAAAATAGGCACATTTATGCCTACATGCTCTATTTCCACTAAGATTTTGTGGTTTTGCTCAGTAGCAAAACTTGCGGAGACACCAGATTTGTTATGCTACAGAAGTTAATACTGATGACCAGACTGCTATTTTATTTGCAACAGTTCCAAGAATGAAATGATCATTTAGACTCTGCAAGCTATACAAAGTCTTCCCAACGAGGCAAAGCTAAAAGAATAGTGACAACAATTCTCTTTGTTTACTTTTATGTATCTTTTTTATTGGCTGTGTGTATTCTGTATGGCTTATTGCTTCTTTTGCAAACAAGCTTAAGTGCTGAGAGAGTTTTTACCAAATCTGAAAGGGTACTTGGAAGACTGCATTTCAAAAAATAGGGAGAATGGCTAGGGAGGTGGCCTATGGTGATTGCCACATCTGAAGTCTAACAGCTGAACAGACAGGGTCTTTTTCCGGTGCTACCCCAATGAGGTATAAGGAAGAAATTTTTTACAATGAGGGTGGGGAATCTTTTACACTGAGAGTGGTGAAACACTGGAAGGGGTTCCCAGAGAGGTAGTGGAGGCCCCATCCCTGGAAACATTCAAGGTCAGGTTGGATGGGACTCTGAGTAACCTGCTCTAGTTGAAGATGTCCCTGCTCACTGCAGGGGGGTTGGGCTAGATGACCTCTAAAGGTCCCTTCCAACCCAAAGCATTCTATGATTCTGTGATTCTATGAGATGCTCTTGGAAAAAGGAAACCATGATGTTCTTTGGCAAGAAAGGAGGTAGGGTGAAGGGCAGAGAGTGAGTGAGTGGTTGGGAGAAGGGCCAGGGGAGGAGCCTGAGGGATTAGGTTCTGTAGTGTGCTGGAGATGAGCTCACCGAGACTCTGCAGCTAATGCACAAATCCGGAATCATAGCCATAGTGCAGAGGTCCAGTGAGATGAGATGCATTTTTGTTGGGGTAGCAAGCACTAAAAGATGTGAATACCAAAGAGGAGTGGAGCTGGGGCTTGTAGGTTGCTAGCAAGCCCTCCCTCCCACAACGGCATGCATAAAATTGAGCTCACTCTGGAAATTGAACTGCAGAGAAACTGGTTGGAAGGACAGCTAGAGGTTATCTAGCCTATCCTCCTGCTTGAGGAAGGACCATCACCACTGTGTCTAGCTAAGTTCTGAATGGATGATCTCACAACTTCCCAAGCCACAATCTGTGGCTGTTGTTCCTTCTTATGTTATCGGAAAGAGTTTGGGTCTGTCATTTCATTGGTCTGTCCTTCAAATAGTTGTAACCGGCTAGCTAAACAAACCTGGCGCCTTCCACCACCCTTCACAGGCCATATACTTCAGGTCCCTCACCTTCCTGGTAGCCCTCCACTGGACCTTCACCTGTTCCTTCGTATCCTTCTTAAACTGGGGGCCCAAAACTGCATGCGGTACCTCAGGTGCAGCTCCACAGCACCAAATACCTTCAACCACTGGTGAACCCAGCCTCCCCTCCTGTTGATTCACACGCACCTCTGCTTCTGGCCTTCCTGCTCTCTCCGTTTTCTCAATCTGACTGCTTTAAAAGAAAGGTGGAAGAATTAGCAAAGAAACTCTTCCTTGTGAGACTTTCAGAACCAACATACATATGCCGAATTTATTTCTGTAAATTTATTTTTTAAAAATATCGCTGCACCAGTATCTGTTCCTGTTTTGGTGCTTAGACTTCATCTTTCAGCGTTGTCAGTTACAGGTTTACGTAGCCACACGCTGAAACATCATCTGGAATATCACTTGGGCATTTGTATTCTCTTTAGGACTGTGTGCAAGACCAGCAGAAAATTATCTTATGTGTTTAAATGCTGTGAAAATAGATTTTCACGGTGAACATGTTGAATTCTGAAGTTGAGAAGTAGCCCAAGTTTCTAGATTTGCGGACTTGCCAAAAGATACTTTTGCTAGTCATTCTATTGCCCACTTGTTAGGAGAGGACACCAAATGAAAAGATGAGTTTTACAGACTCTGCTTTTTATTAACATGCTTGGTCAGGGAGTTGCTGTCATTTTTGCTTACTTTGTGCAGTGCTTTCAAAGTCCTTCAAAACCTAAAGATACTCTTTTTGAAGCAAAGGATTTCTCCAAGGATAAACACACTCTTGCTAGGCTGCCTACATAAGGAGACTTTGTTCAACTGAGGACTAAATTTCTCTAAATCCAGAAATTCAGTCCTTCAGAGTATCTTGTCATTAAAAAAGACAGCCTCATGCTCCCACATATGCCCAATTGAGTAGACTCTTATATAAAAGCATTTAAATTTCTATAGTCTTTGTTACCAAAAAAGGGACTTAAGTCGTATGATATAAAGCACCAGAGTATAAACGAGAATATCAGAGCATCTGCAACACAGTTTCCAATATCACACCCACTTGGGTTTAAAGCAAAATCCTCAATAAATACGAGGTATGTCAACAGGCAAACTCTAATATATAACAGCTTTATACAGAAACTTGAAAGTCATTTACTAAGAACTTTTTTTGTTCTGGCATTCGATTTAAAATATTGTTAATTAACACTAGTTATAATGTGTGTGCCATTGTTTGTATTATTGCAAGGATAGGAAACCTTCATTTTTAAGTAATCTATGTACATATGTCGTTTGCAATTGTGTACAGAAAGCAAACTAATGCCTTCATTCAAACTGGTGAGATAACCTTATTTTAAAATGTCCCACAAAATTAAAATTCCATTCAAAACCCAGAAGAAAATTGGATTTTTCAGACTGTCTCCTTTCATTGTCTTTTGCATTTTGATGTTTAGTCAGTAGTAGTGGCAGCCAGTAAGGGTGATTGTGTAACATAAAGATCCAGTTACACATATTTCGCTTTGGGTTAAGTACATTAAATACATGCAGATTGCTCAAATCAACCAATAAACTTCTGTAAAAAAAGCTTTATATATATACATTTTTATGTATACACCAATGTATAAACAAACTAATGAATCTTCTATGTGTTTCTTATTCAGACAATATAAAATTGTTTTTGAAGGCTATGTGAAATTATTAGTTTGAGAGGTACCTTTCACAGCCCTCACAGCAGCATATTGTCTCTGAAATGGCTTCTTCTGATAATTACGGTGTGAAAATAATTGCAATAGGATCTGCACTCAGTGGAATGACTCAGCAAGCAAGGAATGCATTTAATTACTGGAATATAAAGATCAAGAGTCCAACCCTACTGCAAATTATAATTGCATTTGTCCCGTAGGATACAAACACAAATTTCTACTTAGCTGATTGCCCTCAGTATTTTCTTCACCTAAAGCACCTTGCAATTGAATTTGCTAATTGTTTTCTGATCCTTAAGTTACGACTAACTAATATTTTGGCTTTCATCTATTCAAAGCACAATTTTTAAAACATTGGAAGACATCAAAGATATCTGCACTTTGGAATGGTACAAGATGTGCATTAGTGAGGGTTGTGGTTACAACTCCTGTATGAATTATAAAAAAACCACACTTTTTATACCTGACTTACAGTTCTATTAAAACCACATGTATATCTGATCCCGGAAAAATGTCAAGGCCCAGACTTTCTGTTAGTGGAAACTGGTAGCAATGGAGCTCTGTACCCTTGTCTGAGGTACTCTACAACAGCTGAGACTCGCTGAATAATGAAGACCGAAAAAGTTGGATTTTTTACCCATTCTTTCCTAATTGCCTGCTTTGCTGAAGCATTTTGGGTCTCTCCTTTGCTTGATGATGTATCAATGGCTTGCTTTCCGAACATGTGGGTAATTCCTAGAACTTGCTCTGTTGAGAAGCTCCATATGGCTCTTAACACAATTTGACTGTAATCTCAGTACAAAGATCAGGAGAAGGGATTTTGTCACGTAATTGGAATAATATCAGTACAAGCACAGAAAGGAGCTACTGTGTCCAGATGAAAAGAAACAGTAGCAGAACTCTTACTTCATTTGTGAAGACTGACAATATGCCAGGATTATGTCATTACTCTCTAGGCATGATATTACACAGCCACCGTGGAATAAAATGACATCCAGTGTCAGTGGGTGACGCATGGTTGGGTGATGCAAGACCAGGAAGAGTTTGTCAAGCCTGCATAAAGGGATCAGGCTGATGCAGAATTAAGTCAGCGAAGGCCTCTTGAGAGATCATTAGAAAAAACTGAGCAAATGCCGCTGTTCCAGACACACATGGCTGAGGACGAGATTCAGAAAAATAAAAGAAATGCTGGCAGCCAGCTCTGTCACAACCTGCTCTAGTAACCCATTCTTGCTGTGCTAAAACAACCCACAGCACGATTCATACCTTGGGAAGATGATGTTTGATCATAGCAGGCTTTGTCACTAAACCGTTGCCATTCTATATCGTCATATTTCATTTGCATCCTCACTCTAGGGCCTGTTTCAGCAGCCAGCACCCATATTGTCTGCAGCACTCTCAAAGAGACAGCCTGTGCCAACGAAGGTGTCACTCATCCAGATATCAGGAGACCTGTGTTCTCCACGAAGCTTTCCTGCAGAGCAGGTCTGTGACCTGAGGCAGTTTTCTTCACCTCTGGGTCGTTTCCCCCACTCCCCCCCCCCCTCCCCGGTCCGGCATCCGTTGCCTGCCTTTCTCATTACACCACAAGCCCTTTGGCACAGGGTGTTCGCGTCCAACGTGCTTGTACAGAAGCAGCGCAGATCTCATCTGGGCCTCCACGTGCTCCCACAGTACAATGAGATGACCTTAAGGGCATGATGGGAGACAGCAGCAGTCTTCGACAGCCTTGTCTCCGATGGGTGCTCCAGAGGAAGCCAGTGTGCTCACAATTGCACTTCCCACCCAGTGCATGGATCACCAGCCAGCAGAAAGCTGTAGGCATGCTGCCATTGCAGTGGCTGATGTCTGCATGCCAGGACTGTCGTGGGGAAAGCAGGCACCTGCAGTCTCTGCAACTTCTGTCCTTCCAAGCTGTTAGTCAGTCCACCCCACACCTTGCTTGTTATCTGTTAGGAGGACACTGAAGCAGTACTGCCGCCTTTGCACATCCGCCCCTGGTGCTTCGGCCACTGGCACAGGCCCAGGACCAAGCCAAGCAGCACAGCTTTGCACCCGAGAAACGGCATGGATTGAGGGGCTTGTAAACGCTACACAGCCACTTACCAGGGGAGGATCGTAAATCTGGGGATTGTCCTCCTGCAGGGAAGTCCTGAAGCAAACTCTACTAGGCTTCTGTTAAAGCAGGCTGGTGGAGGTGGTAGCCCCAATGTCAGAGATGCTGAGACAAGATAACCTGCGTGCAGCAGGGCTGCAATGGATGTGTTGAGGAGAAGCTCTGACAAGCCTTCTGCTCTTCTGGCCTCCACACATGAACATTAGCATTCCTGAAAACACTCCTATTAGCCCGTGTGGAGACTGAGGTTCTGCTTCAGTGCTGCTTACTGGGGAGATCTTCAAGTCATGTTAGTGGAAATTTTGGAGTGAAATATCTGGCTTTTTAAGCCATTTTATATGTAACTTGTCTCAGAAGTAAAACAGTTTAATGGCTTCGTGTGCTGGCAAAAGGATATGTCACAACCCATCAGGCATATAATCTGAAGGAAATGCGTTACACACAGTGAGCATTAAATCATGGAAAGCAAATCCATCCATTCAGAAATTCCAGGGCTTAAAAGTTTAGATCTTTAAATCATTCATATAAGACTCTGAGTGATAGCTCAGGGGATAGGGATTTTTCTTGAGAACAGGAAATGTAATGATAGGCTCAGACCCAGAATGATAATGTGCAGAATCGTTGCTAAACTAAAAGTAAAATTGAGGATTTTTCTATAAGACATAACAGAGCCAAGCTTGCTACAACACCAGCCAAAAGAGACTGTTTTCCCCATGTGCAGGTGTGTAACAAAACCAACAACAGTTCTGAAGCAGGTAAAGTGAGCCGAGTCTGGAGGGTTGTTTCTTTCTGGTGCAGCTGCTACCACCTGTTCCCTTTTTCCATCCAATTCACTTTCAGGAAAATGTCTTCAGTTTACATCATCCCATAGCTGAATTTCCACAGTCTTTTGCGCTTCCACAGAATACAGGAGACAGCAGGTATCAGAATGGTTACTGGGTGGGGCTGCATGAAAGGCTTGCAAACTATTAATGCTTACATGACTTTCTCACTTAGGTGCTAATAGTGGGTCAGGAACTATCTATGGCTGATATGGTGTCTTGTGAAGGTAGGCATAAGTTCAGCAGCTTACACGTGAGCATCCTGCCAAAGTGTCTTGAAGAACAGGGGTAGAACTTCTCACTGCAAAAAAATAAACCGTTATTTTCAGTTAACCAGCAGGAAATAAAGCTGTCTTAGTAGTACTGTAGCCTTTGAGTTCATTCCTCACTGTTCATCCTCTCCATTGTGTCAAGGTCTGTTTTAGTAGCTCACATCCTTCCCTACAGGAAAAGCTGTATGAGAAGAAAACTGGGGGAAGGGAGATGGGATGTGGAGGTAGGGAGAGAAATATGGGGGGATACCTTGAAAAAATTGCAAAGGCAAGGCAGACCTTGAAGAAGGAGGTCTTCGTCCCTGGCAAAAGAAATCTCTGGAATTTTTGTTTTCAGTCTATGTCCCGCCCTGCTCGGTAGGAGTAGCGGAAGGTGATCTTTTTAATTCTCTACACGATACTGGGAGTCATAACAATGACCAAGAGGCTTGACTAAAAACAAAGCTTTACTTGGAGTGGCAGTGAAATTACAAAAGATGATAACTCTGTAACTCCGTAACATGACTTTTAGTGCAGTGGAGTTGGAAACAGATATTGACTTGGCAAAAGGTTTCAGCAACACAATGCCTGATTTCACAAAACCACGGAATACAGCAGGTTGACAAGCTTGTACCAACATTACCCTTACCTGCCGAGAAAGCCAGAGACAGAGCAAGAGCAGAAATAAGAGAAAAGATATCAGCACCCTTGGATCCAGCGGCGGCCTCTGCTGGTGGTCGGAGTCCTCCGGTGGTAGGCACACACTTGCTGGTCAAGGTCTTCTGGAGGTGGGCATGTGCAGCAAAGGGCTGGCCCCCTCTCCATTTATACCCTTCGGGTGCCCGACTCATAGCTTCCCAAGAGTTCTCAAAAATGAGTCAGTGGGCATGGGGGATGAGGGGGGTTTGTGGCCTCACATTCCTCCCCCAAAGGCATGTACTCAGCTTCCTTGCGTACATGACAGGACGATTTTGCAAGCCAACACCCTGCCTCCACAGGGTTTCACTTGGTCTTCCACACTCCTGTATCAAGATGAGGAAGTTCCCAAAGCACAATGCCCAATTTGGGAGTTAGATTAATTTGAGTATGTTTATCAGTTTCTCCTGATGGATGTTTGAGGCAATTGCCCACCCTGGCCTGGGGACATTTGTGACGACAGTTCACCCCAGCCTGGGGCTGTACAGCCTAGCTGAAGTTCACTGAAGTTCAAATGGGTTTCAGGAGGGCGGGAGACCTCTGTATGGACGTTGGGCTCTGTTGCCTTCCCCTCAGTCCCAGCGGACTGCTGGAACTGCGCTACCAAGAGCGTCCTCATGTTGATGTGATGCCCTGGCTCTCCAAAGGGTTGGCTCACAAGAGGGAGTGCAGCATCTGGCTCTGCCACAGCTACGGACTAGTTTCTGCAGAGCTGGAGAAGGAGGAGAGGCTTACCCATAGCTTTCTTGTGTGGCTTACTTCTGTTCTTCCCATGTTTCCACCAGCATGCAATGTCATCAGGGCCCTGAGTGCACTGACAGGCTTTGGACAGGCACATGTCTCTATTCCTTCCACATTGTAAGGAAATGCATCTGTTTACATTACTGTAAATAGTACAATCTGGCTCAAGACTCTCTAATAGTGACTATGGCAAGGCATCTGCATCACTGTTTGTTTTGAGTAACCATGACAAGAATATATTTTTTCCAGATTCAAAAAAAATCCCTTCCATTAAAATCTCATTTTGACAATGCAGTTGCATTAGCCTGACAAAATACTCCTCTTAACTCATGTCACAGATGACCATAACAGTCAGGGTTCAGTAAATGGATTTTCTCATTGTTTCAGCTGTGAAAATCATGTAAATTGAAATAATACAAAATTGTAACTTCACATCTTAATATTCTGACATCAAAAAAAAGTGAACAAAGACATTTGAATCCAATCACATGCATTAAGTAATAATCGCAGATGTGGCATCTGGAGCAGTCCGTTTTAGTCCAAAAGTCCATAGTAATAATCAAGGACTAAGCTGTAAATTTAGGGGGAATTTTCAGTCAGACTGCGTGTTTGCATGGGCTTGTATCTACACACCGTAGATGTGAGAAAATCGTTATTGGGCAGTCTTTGCATAAACAGACGGCTACCTGTGTATTCCTTGGGATGGGCTTTCCAGCCGGATCCTGTGCTGTCACCTGAACTATGCTGCAGAAGCGGTGTGCAAGGGCTTGCTCTTGAGGGCAGGGTTCGTTGGTACAACTTGACACAATCTTAACAGGAAGCTGCATCTTTTCTTGTGTTTTGAAGAACTGATGCTGCAGTGCTCCCTGATTTCACTGCTACCCTGTGCTTTTCTGAATGACACTAATGCGTGATTCCATCCCAAGCCTTTTCAAAGCTGTTTGTTGAAAGGATCTCCTGTTGGAAAGAATAAAATCACTAGTACTTCTGCTGAAACCTAGGTAGCTTTAGTGACCTCAGAACAGTCATGAGGGTTACAGAAATTGATGCCTAAAACTACTTTTTAAAAATCTGAGTTGCCACAAAAGCAGATTATATCTGTCCAAGTTCGTTCTTTCTCATTTTCTGGACATGTGGTAGGAAATGCTAGAGTCGCTGTTGACAGAGGAAACTCAGTAATTCACAATTTCTTTTCCTTATTTTCTACTTCTTGTTTCCTTCTCAGTACTTGCTTACTCTATGACCTAGATACAGAAATAGCACAAAATTCAGGAGTAGGGGACATGACCAAAACTCTGTACTCGTCTCTACATTAAACTGCATTGCAGTATATGAAGAGTGCGATTTTAAAGTCTTGGTCACCAAAGAATGACCTCGAGTGAGGGTCCTGTGCCACCTTTCCCAGCAGTGAAATGTGAACACTATGGGGTGTTAAAGAGGCAGTTCAGTTCAGCTCATCTCGACTGCCTTCACTCTGAGCCCATGAGCTGTTAGTACAATTTAAAGCAATCTAATTTTTGTTGGGGAAACTGGACAAGTACAGATGTGCATGAGGTTGTGAGATGGACTCACACCGAATACTCTGTTGAGCAGTGTTTTGCACTCAGTCACAAAAGAAGCTACACCTGTGTGAACCACCAAAATGAGATGTCACTCATGGCTGAGTGTGAGGGATCCATAAGATGTATTGACTGCAGATGCTTTTGATTTCATTCCCTTCATCATTAGCGACTCCATAAGCCTGTGAACATCCTTAGGTTTTCTGACAATGGAGGGAGATTTGTTGGCCTTAAGACAACCTAATTTGTTTACCATAGACGTCTCTCTTAGAATGGGACGAGTCATTCTCTGGTGGTGCTTATTTCTCCATTGACTAAAAAGAAAGCTTTCAATACTGCTGCAAACTAGCTGTGTTAAATATTAGATGGCCAGCATTAATGAAAGTGAATTCCAGGCTCATACATCTCAGACAAGTGCCAAAAATAAAATGACATGTAGAATCCCTATCACTCATGCCACATCTGGAGTTTTACTTCCCCCAGTCCTATGTGCTAGTCCCAACACTAGTTCACCACTATACCAGCGCTCATCTTGCAGCTTTCTTCAAATACCCCACCAGCTGTGGGGAAACAATTGCATTACGATCGTATAACACCATTTCATTTGACAGAAAAGAATGCATCACATTACTAAAGTGGATTTTAAAAAAAACAGTATACTGGCCAACGGAGTGTGCCTGTTGGTGTTCACAAAATGACATGGCTTTTCATGACTGAAGGTATTGTCTTGACAAAGCAAAATCTCTAGCACTTCAAAGGGAGCATTAACAAAGTGAAATTTGTGACAAACTTCTTTGTCAACAACATCCGTGAGAAATCGATGTAAAGGACGGCTGTGGTAGGTCTTCTGGCCCTTGTATTTCATGCTTCGCCTGATCTCAATTCTTAGTCCTGCAGTCTCTTCCAAAGCAGAAAATGAAGCAGGATTTCAGTTCAGTCTCAGAAGGCTGACTGTCTCACAGGTGACTGGCAAGGGCCAGTCTGAGCCGTGCTATAGGTTGCACATTTGGCCGTGGCCATCATGCCAGTTTCTGTTTCCTTCCAGGTGGGCAGAACTTAAAGAACTAGTTGGCTAGTGGGACTTCAAGCATCAAAAATCAGTAACACTTCATTACATGTGGACTGGATTCAGTAAGGCAAAAGTGAAATTTCCCTTCATCAGATGTTAGTTACAAGTAACGTTTACACTTATCTCTCTGCTTTCTTGTGTTAAAAATAGTCTTGCTTATGAATAAGGGTCTCTGCTGTGACACAGCAACCTGTCCTAGCTGTGCTTTGCCAAGGAACAAAATGCGACCCAAATTGCCCATGGCCCATCAGTCAGGACAGATTTTCATTTTACATTGTAAACTCTAAAAAATTCCTTGTATCTATTGGATAACAGATGAGAACAGAAAGGGTAGTTTTACTGGTGTTTTCCCTAATCTTCCTATTTCCCCCAGCAACAGGTAAGTCTTTGCTGATTTCTAATGGTAGCCATAGCACTCTTCCTTATTAGCTTCATTTAATGGGCAAGTGAGCTGCAGGACTGGTAATGGACTAATTTTCTGTCATTAGCGGAGGAATACGGGATGTATCTGAATAAGCATGTTATCTGAGATCAGGAGAGCACTTTCAAAAAGACTCTTCAAAACACCCCAGCTGACCATGCTTTGGCTCACAGTGCTGAGCGATCTCAGAGTGCACAAACTGGCTTGCTTGACAGGTAATGGAACTGGACGATGTGCATTCTGCTATGCTCCAGGCACTAACACTTGTTCAGACCACGGGACCGAACTAGTCTAAAGAAGAGACCCTCAAAACACATACAGTATGGGCATGGAATCCTTAGAATTGTTTCCTGCCAGAGATCCAGTCCTGCGGTCCTTCCCTGCTTGCTGATGCAGACATTGCACTGGTGCCCTTGAAAGCCTGCGGGACATCTTGCCTGGACTAGCAAGTAAAGAGCTCACGAAGAAATAGCATGGAAATGTTTACCCAATGCAGGAGGTGGCTTCGCAGTTTCTAAACATAGCTGTTAAAAAATAACAGCAAAAGTTTAGGAAAATGGTGAGATTAGCTTAAAACTATGATGCTAAGGTGCATTTGGGACTCATTCAGAAAAAAAATAATGAAATCTTGAATTTCAAACTTATCTGAGTTTCTTTTTCTCTGAAGCTGTCAAAGCTTTTAGGGGCATTAGATAACATTTCCAAGGCTTGCTCTGCAACTGTTAATATGATAAATTTATTTTAAAAAAATAGAGTACATTCTGAAATTATCACACAGCTTGAGGATTTAAGACCTGTAAATCACAGAATCACAGAATCACAGAATGTTCGGGGTTGGAAGGGACCTCTGTGGGTCATCTAGTCCAACCCTCCTGCCGAAGCAGGGTCGTCTACAGCAGGCTGCACAGGACCGTGTCCAGGCGGGTCTTGAATATCTCCAGAGAAGGAGACTCCACAACCTCCCTGGGCAGCCTGTTCCAGTGCTCTGTCACCCTCAGAGGGAAGAAGTTCTTCCTCATGTTCAGACGGAACTTCCTGTGCCTCAATTTGTGCCCATTGCCCCTTGTCCTGTCACTGGGCACCACTGAAAAGAGCTTGGCCCCATCCTCCTGACACCCACCCTTCAGATATTTGTAAGCATTTATTAGGTCCCCTCGCAGCCTTCTCTTCTTCAGGCTGAACAAGCCCAGCTCCCTCAGCCTCCCCTCGTAGGGGAGATGTTCCAGTCCCCTCACCATCCTTGTAGCCCTCCGCTGGACTCTCTCCAGTAGCTCTTCATCTTTCTTGAACTGGGGAGCCCAGAACTGGACACAGTACTCCAGATGAGGCCTCACTAGGGCAGAGCAGAGGAGGAGGAGAACCTCCCTCGTCCTGCTGGCCACACTCCTCCTAATGCACCCCAGGATGCCATTGGCTTTCTTGGCAGCCAGGGCACACTGCTGGCTCATGGTTAACCTGTCGTCCACCAGGACACCCAGGTCCCTCTCCACAGAGCTGCTCTCCAGCAGGTCCACCCCAAGCCTGTACTGATGCATGGGGTTGTTCCTCCCCAGGTGCAGGACCCTGCATTTGCCTTTGTTGAACCTCATCAGGTTCCTCTCTGCCCAACTTTCCAGCCTATCCAGGTCATGCTGAATGGCAGCACAGCCTTCCGGTGTGTCTACCACACCTCCCAGTTTGGTGTCATCAGCAAACTTGCTGAGGGTACATTCTAACTCTTCATCCAGGTCGTTGATGAAGAAGTTAAACAAGACTGGGCCCAGTACTGACCCCTGGGGGACACCTCTAGTTACCAGCCTCCAACTAGATTCAGCACCGCTGATGACAACCCTCTGAGCTCTGCCATTCAGCCAGTTCTCAATCCACTTCACCGACCACTCATCCAGCCCACACTTCCTGAGCTTCCCTAGGAGGATATCATGGGAGACTGTGTCGAAAGCCTTGCTGAAATCTAGGTAGACAACATCCACGGCTCCCCCTTCGTCTACCCAGCCAGTCATGTCATCGTAGAAAGCTATTAGATTGGTCAGGCATGATTTCCCCTTGGTGAATCCATGCTGACTACTCCTGATAACCTTCTTTTCTTCCACTTGCTTCATGATGGCCTCCAGGATAAGCTGCTCCATCACCTTTCCCGAGATGGAGGTGAGGCTGACCAGCCTGTAGTTCCCTGGGTCCTCCTTCTTGCCCTTTTTGAAGATTGGAGTGACATTGGCCCTTCTCCAGTCCTCGGACGCCTCTCCTGTCCTCCAGGACCTCTCAAAGATGGTGGAGAGTGGCTCAGCAATGACATCCGCCAGCTCTCTCAGCACTCGTGGGTGCATTCCATCGGGGCCCATGGATTTGTGGGCATCCAGATCGCTTAAGCGATCCCTCACACAGTCCTCCTTGACCAAGGGAAAGTCGTCCTCTTTGTAGGCTGCTTCTCTTACCTCCGGGGCCTGGGATTCCTGAGGGCCAGTCTTAGCACTGAAGACTGAAGCAAAGAAGGCATTCAGTAGCTCTGCCTTCTCCGCATCGTCTGTCACCAGGACACCCGCCTCATTTTGCAGCGGCCCCACATTGTCCCTAGCCTTCCTTTTGCTGCTGATGTAGTTGAAGAAGCCCTTCTTATTGTTTTTGACATCCCTTGCCAGCTTCAATTCCAGGTGGGCCTTGGCCTTCCTCGTCGCATCCCTGCATGCGCTCACCACGTTCCTGTACTCTTCCCAAGTGGCCTGCCCCTCTTTCCACATTCCATGGACCTTTCTCTTCTGCCTGATCTCTGCTAGAAGCTCCTTGTTTAACCATGCAGGTCTCCTGCCTACTTTGCTCGATTTCTTTCTCAGGGGGATGCATTGCTCCTGTGCATGGAAGAAGTGTCGTTTAAAGAGCGACCAGCGCTCATGGACCCCCCTGCCTTCGAGAGCCCTGTCCCACGGGATTCCTCCCAGTAGCTCCTTGAAGAGGGCAAAGTCAGCCCTCCTGAGGTCCAAGGTTTTGATCCTGCTTATCGCCCTGCTTCCTCCACGCAGGATCCTGAACTCGACCATTTCATGGTCACTGCAGCCGAGTCTACCTCCGACCTTCACATCCTCCACCAGTCCCTCCTTGTTTGTTAATACAAGGTCCAGCAGCGCGCCTTTCCTTGTTGGTTCCTCCACCACTTGCATCAGAAAGTTATCATCGATGCTCTGTAGGAACCTCCTGGATTGCGCCTGCCTATCTGTATGGTCTTCCCAGCTGATGGCAGGGTGGTTGAAGTCCCCCATGAGAACCAGGGCCTGTGACTGTGAGGCTGCTTGCAGCTGCCTGTAGAAGGCCTCATCAACCTCCTCCTCCTGGTCAGGTGGCCTGTAGTACACACCCACCATAATGTCACCCTTATGAGCCTGTCCCTTAATTCTAACCCACAAGCTTTCAACTTGTTCCTCATCTGCCCCCAGGCCAAGCTCAATGCATTCCAGTTGCTCCCTCACATATAGAGCAACTCCCCCACCTCTCCTTGTTGGTCTGTCTTTCCTAAATGCTAGGATATTCACAGCAAAACTCCCAAGAATTGTTGATACTAAAATCTCTTCTGGTTTTAGCAAAAATCAGTGTTCTGCTCTTGCCCAGCTTTGAAGCATTTAATGCGTCTAAACATTTAAATCTTGCTGCATATAACTGAGAAGATTCTGTTGCTGTCTTTTGTAAACATTGTTCTTTCCTAGCAATTTCCCTGTCAAAGCTTTTGTAGTATTACGATTACCATCATTTACTTTCTTTCATTTAACTTGCACAGTTAATGGAATGATATGTACCCTACATGACTGCACAAGGAGCTATATAATTAGCAAGCCAGTTGAAACACATTTGGAAAACAAACTTTGTTGCAATCACTGCTTGTCTTCAGGGGTTTTTAAAAGCTCCACTATAAGGCAGATAATTTTTGTGCCTATTTCGGTTAACACAAGAGGTCCTATGCAGATTGCATAAATGTTGTGCTGTTGGCATTCTGGCCTACATGTGCTGCTTTTTTTTTAGTGAAAAAAACCCATTTATTTTAGAGAGAACAGGCTTCCATGGCTAAAACACCAACTGCTCAGGATTTATGAATGCACAGTTACCTCCATGCGCAATCTGTGTGACACTGGCCAGCCAGGCTCATCAGACCACCAACTACAGGTGCCTGTGTAGATGTCACTGGGCTAACAATGCTGCTTTTTTTTGTAACGTGTGGCAGTTTAAGGAAAGGACAGCTAAACAAAGCAGGGCTCCTGCTAGTCAGTGCTGCCAAATAAGCTCTTCTTTGCCTGGTCAAGGAGGACAAGTCACAATGATGATGCCTGAGCAGATGTGTAGGTCTTCCCTTTGAGGCCCTCAGCCCTTGTCTCCAACAGGAAAAGCAGTACTTGTGGACACACCAGGAATACAATGCATTGCATATGCTCCCGATGGCTGACCGAGGCAGGGTAGGGCTCCTTTCCCATCCTCTCCTGTATCATCCATGTGCTGTTTGGCTCCCAGGGTTGCAGCAGCCTCCAGAAGTTGCTGTCAGTATTCAGACCAAGTTGCAGCTATGGTTGAAGGACTTTCTAGGGCAAATGGAGACTAAATCAATACCATGAAAAAAGAAAATGTAGTGCTTGTAAAGCATGGAAAGTCATCCTAATTCTGTCAGTGGCCAGAATGAAATAGGACAATCATTTCGCCAGCATGCTTTCAGTGCAGCTCTTGTGCTGAAAGGCAAGAGAGCTGAGCACATTCTTATCTTTCTCCAGCCATGTTTTGCAGATGATGGGCTGGAAGAACAAACACCTTTTTCTGATTGTTTTAAATGCTGTTAGAAAACAAGACATATTCAATGTCAAGCAAAGATAAAAAAATAGTAACAAAGACCCCACAAGGGCAGGATTCCTAGGACGGTGCTTTGGATGCCTCTTCCTACAAAGACATTTCAAGGTGTACATTGTAGCAGTGATTCAGCAGACCGTGTACAAGAATGTTCGGCTTTCAGCTTGCATCATCCGTGGCCATGTCTTCAACGTGCAACCCAGCATCCGTTTTCTGTATGTTTAGTAGCCTCCCGGGCAGCATGCAGCATCTCATGTGTGCCCACTTCAGAACCTCCCGGCTGGAAAGGGTGCACTTTTGGTGGCGTGGGCAGCTGCCTGGGCAAGCTTTCCTCAAAGGACAGTCTGGACAACCACACCTGCACTCTTAAGAGTTACACAGGCAGTTAAATGCTTTGTTGGATGGAGGCCTAAATGAACATCCCCTTAGTTTGCCTGTTAACAGACATCAGACATCAGGTGGACGTGATTTGTCTCTTCAGAGGATTTTGCAGTTATTCCTTGCAGGTTGATACTTATGTTTCAAACCAAAAAACTTGTCAAGTCCAAGCTTCCTTGACAACCTCAGCTCACAGAAAGCAGTCTTCAGTACACTCTTAACCTGAGATGCTAGCTTTCAACAGCGGTTTCTGTAAAGCTTCCTTTGGGTGGGTTATTTACTGTCCATGATTAGAGGCCTCCTGCAAAGCTTAATTAGATTAATTAATCATCTACTGCCAGTTAGAAATCCATTCCTGAACTGATGTATCATAGAATCATGAAATCAATTAGGGTGGAAAAGACTTTAAGATCATCGAGTCTAACCATTAACCTAACACTTACCTTAGCCTAACCTTACACCAAGTCCCGGTAAACCATGTCCCTAAGCACCACATCTACATGGTTTTTAAATACCTCCGGGGATCATGACTCCACCACTTCCCTGGGCAGCCTGTTCCAGTGCTTGATGGACCTTTCGGTGCAGAAACTTTTCCTTATATCCAATCTAAACCTCCCCTGGCACAACTGGAGGCCATTTCCTCTGGTTACTTGTTTTCTTCACTTGTCACTTAGGAAAAGAGACCAGCACCCACCTCACTACAACCTGCTTTCAGGTAGTTATAGAGAGCAATAAGATCTTCCCTCAGCTTCCTTTTTTCCAGGCTAAACAAGCCAAATTCCCACAGCCACTCTTCGTAAGACTTGTGCTCCAGACCCCTCACCAGCCTCATTGCCCTTCTCTGGACACACTCCAGCTCCTCAGTGTCCTTCTTGTACTGAGGGGCCCAAATCTGAACACAGTACTTGAGGTGCGGCCTCACCAGTGCCAAGTGCAGGGGCACGATCACCTCCCCACTCTTGCTGGCCACACTATTCCTGATACAAGCCAGGATGCCGTTGGCCTTCTGTTGACCACCTGGGCACACTGCTGGCTCATGTTCAGCTGGCTGTCGACCAGCACCCCAAGGTCCTTTTCTGACAGGCAGCTTTCCAACCCTCTTCCCCAAGCCTGTAGCGTTGCATGGGGTTGTGACCCAAATGCAGGACTGGGCACTTGGCCTTGCTGAACCTCATATAACTTGCCTTGGCCCATCAATCCAGTCTGTCCAAATCCCTCTGTAGGGCCTTCCTACTCTCAAGCATACCAACACTCTGGCTAACTTGGGTGTCATCTGCGGACTTACGAGGATGCACTCAATCCCCTCATCCAGATCATTGGTAAAGGTGTTAGAATTGGCCCCAATACTGAGCCCTGGGGAACACCACTTGTGACTGGCCACCAACTAGATTTATCTCTGTTCACCACCACTCTTTCAACCCAGCCATCCAGCCAGCTTTTTACCTAGTGAAGAGTATGCACATCCAAGCCATGAGCAGCCAGTTTCTCCAGGAGAGTGCTGTGGAAAAAGGTGTCAAACTACCAGACTAAAGTCGAGATAGACAACATCCACAGCCTTTCACTCATCCACTAAGCAGGTCACCATGTCATAGAAGGACATCGGGTTGGTCAAGCAGGACCTGCCTTTCATAAACCCATGATGACTGGGCCTGATTGCCTGGTTGTCCTGTACGTGCCATGTGATGGCACTCAAGAAGATCTCCTCCATAGCTTTCCCTGGCACCTAGGTCAGGTTGACAGGCCTGTAGTTCCTGGGATCTTCTTTTCGGCCCTTCTTGTAGATGGGCATCACATTTGCTAACCTCCAGTCAACTGGGACTTCCTCAGTTAGCCAGGACTGCAGGTAGATGATGGAAAGTGGCTTGGTGAGCACTTCTGCCAGCTCCCTCAGTACCCTTGGGTGGATCCCATCTGGCTGCATAGACTTGTGTGTGTCTAAGTAGTGTAGCAGGTCACTAACCATTTCCCCTTGGATTACGGAGGCTTCATTCTGCTTCCTGTCCCTGTCTTCCAACTCAGAGGAGTATCAGGCTTGGGTACCCTGAGAAAACTGGTCCTACTATTAAAGACTGAGACAAAGAAGGCATTAAGTACCTCAGCCTTTTCCTCAACCTTTGTCACTATGTTTCCCCCTGCATCCGATAAAGGATGGAGATTCTCCTTAGCCCTCCTTTTGTTCTTAATATATTTATAGAAACAGTTTTTATTGTCTTTTTATAGGAACTTTTTTTTACGGCAGTATGTTATCGTTCAAATACCACCATTTTGAGCAGCACCTAAAGGCTGTCAAGCCCTGGTAAACTTCAGGGGCCCTTCTGAGTAGGAAAAAAATTTCAAAATGCACGAGAGCATCCATGAGAAAGGCTGAATGACAATTTCTTATGTATCCACAATTTGGAGATCAAAGGGCTGTCTGATTTTCCTTAAATAACATCAAGGATTAATTTGATCTCATCAGTTAAGTGCAGCGCTTTTTGCCGCACTTATATTTTAAGCTATATTTTCACATGCTGGCATCACATGTGTGTCTGCCTCTGTAGATATGATTTTGATAGTAGCAGGGATTTGTGTATGCCAAGATAAATTTTGAAGCAACCCACCCCTCCACATACATGCTTCATGCAGTGTGGGCAGTGGCTAGGATATTGCCACAGGACCCAGGAGAGCTGGCTCTAATCTGGGCTCTGTCATTGACTTTCCAAATGACCAGACAGAAGACTATTTTCCTACTTACAAGCTGGGATGATAGCAATTAGAAAGGGTGAACACAGAATGTTGTATAATGGTCACGTATTGCTATCACCATTTCTAGACCAAGTCCTCAGTCCATGACTGGGGCCTATAGGCATTATAAAGTCAGTACAGGTAACACCATAAAGGTAAATTACAAGGGTAGCCTTGTAACCTCATGAAGTTCAATAAGACCAAGTTCAAGGTCCTGCATATGGGTTGGGGCAATCCCAAGCACGAATACAGACTGGGCAGAGAATGGATTGAGAGTAGCCCTGAGGAGAAGGACTTAGGGGTGCTGGCTGACAACAAGCTCAACATGACCCAGCAATGTGCACTCACAGCCCAGAAGGCCGACCGTAGCCTGAGCTGCATTAAAAGCAGCGTGGCCAGCAGGTCGAGGGAGGGGATTCTGCCCCTCTGCTCTGCACTGGTGAGACACCACCTGGAGTCCTGCGTCCAGCTCTGGAGCCCTCAGCATAGGAAAGACATGGACCTGTTGGAGTGGGTCCAGAGAAGGGCCACAAAAATGGTCAGAGGGCTGGAACAGATCTCCTGTGACTAAAGACTGAGAGAGTTGGGGTTGTTCAGCCTGGATAAGAGAAGGTTCCGGGGAGGCCTTTCAGTACCTGAAGGGGCCTACAAGAAAGCTGGGGAAGGACTTTTTACAAGAACCTGTAGTGATAGGACATGGGGTAATGGCTTTAAACTGAAAGAGAGTAGATTTAGATTAGATATCAAAAAGAAATTCTTCACTATGAGGATGGTGAGGCACTGGCACAGGTTGCCCAGAGAAGTCGCGGATGCCGCCTCCCTGGCAGTGTTCAAGGCCAGGTTGGATGGGGCTTTGAGCAACCTGGTCTAGCAGAAGTTGTCCCTGCTCATAGCAGGGGGGTTGGAACTAGATGATCCACAGAGGTCCCTTCCAACCCCTACCATTCTGTGATTCTGTGATTCTATGATTTATTGCATCAGCAATACATACTAGCCCCAGGTATGGAAGTAAGTCAGTGAGGAAGGAAAAGCTTTGTTTTAAGTAGTCACATATATTAAGGACATTATGCAAACAATTTGGTAAATGTATCCTCGTTTCTGGTTTTATTTTTAATTATCTGGATGACATTTTCATTTGTAACAGATAATGTCTTTAGCATCTGCCTATGGCAACACACGGGCAGCATTTCAGAGCTGTTCTCAATTGCATTTGGATACGTCAGAGAATTTGTAAGAGCTTCATTTCTCTCCACCTGCCAGGAGAGAGTGGAGTCATGGCACTGCTCCAATGCTAAATACATTTCCTGGTAGCCAGATTCACTTTGTATAAACCAAAGAGGACTGTCTGTGTTAGACCCAAGGCTGAGATCATGCAGGAGATCAGAAGCAGTCGCTGCGGTACTCAGCATCTGATGTGTGCTTTGATAAAGGTTCGATGTTCAGAAGAAATACTTGAAATTAAATATTCTGGTGAAATCTGCCAGGTGGGTGATAGAGCAGATTTGCTGGTCCCCAGCCAGTCACCTCAGTTAGAGATTCACTAAGGAAGATCTGGGGAAGTGAAGCATGCTAACAAGGTCTCTCGTTTCAGCTTACAAGGAAAAGATGAAGGAGCTGTCCATGCTCTCCCTGATCTGCTCCTGTTTTTACCCCGAACCTCGCAACATGAACATCTATAAATACGATGGTGAGTGACTTTGACTGGAAATCATCCTGCAGGTCAGATAGTGTACTAGTTCTGGGAAGAGACTCGGTTCACCGTCCCACTCCATAACGTTAGTCAGTGGATGTTTTGCTGATTTAACAATTCATTTGCTGGTTTTGGCTATTACGTTCCATTAGTTGTGTGTTACCCGTGATGATGGATATTGTTCCTAGTAGCAACTAACTAAACTCTTAAAGCTAGCCCTCTCATACTGAGCTGTACTTTTCCGATTACCCATTTGAGAATTACAGCTGACAAAATTCCCAGGGAAACCAAGAGAAGACGAAAGCATGCTTAAAAAATTAATCAGCTTGGGCACTGCTCGCAGGGGGTGTGAAATGACACAGAACCCCAGTAAGCTTCCAAAACTGCTGTAAATTTTTATCTTTATGAGATTAAGGTATAATTAAGCTATTACAGATGAAATGGAATGTCCTTCTCGGGGAGAACAGTTTTCAGCCCATAATCTGCCATTGCATTTAAAATGCCCAAGGCAAAGATGCTAAATCTTTTGTCTGTGCTTCTGATCCTACACTGTCTGTGTGCTTCTCTCCTCAATATCACTGAGGTATTGAAGGGCTTACCATTTCTCACTTTATTGTGCAGACATGGAAGTGAAACAAATCAACAAACGTGCCTCAGGCCAGGCCTTTGAACTGATCCTAAAGCCGCCATCTCCGGTCTCAGAAGCACCACGAACTTTAGCTTCTCCAAAGAAGAAAGAACTCTCTCTTGAGGAGATCCAGAAAAAGCTGGAGGCTGCAGAGGAGAGGAGAAAGGTATCTTTCCTTAAAAAAAATGCTGGCAATTAGACCTGACAGTGCACAGAATAACAGCCAAGTTTCCTGTCCATTTGTATGTTTACCATTGCTGTCACTGACTCACACTGGTCCACAGAGACAAAAATTATGAATACATTTAAAGAAACAAATGGCTTGATTTGCTTTCAGCAGCTTCCAAACAAATCTCACTGGTTTTGAGTATGCATCACAAAATACAGATAGCTTTGGTATAGATAGCCACCCAAGTGGCTTCAAATACGCATGCTTACTGTGTGAGTGTAAGTGGTTCGTTCAGAGCAGCTATGATAGTTACTGAAAACCAGTGCAATTCTTCTGCTGTCTACATTTAAGAGATAAATGTGCAATTCA